>NC_141014.1:13982537-14476163 GCF_052327205.1 Somniosus microcephalus | reverse complement strand
GTTGTGGGCAGGGGGGTCAGGTTGTGGGCAGGGGGCCCAGGTTGTGGGCAGGGGGGCCAGGTTGTGGGCAGGGGGGTCAGGTTGTGGGCAGGGGGGTCAGGTTGTGGGGAGGGGGGTCAGGTTGTGGGGAGGGGGGTCAGGTTGTGGGCAGGGGGGCCAGGTTGTGGGGAGGGGGGTCAGGTTGTGGGGAGGGGGGTCAGGTTGTGGGGAGGGGGGTCAGGTTGTGGGGAGGGGGGTCAGGTTGTGGGGAGGGGGGTCAGGTTGTGGGAAGGGGGGTCAGGTTGTGGGCAGGGGATGTCAGGTTGTGGGCAGGGGGGCCAGGTTGTGGGCAGGGGGGCCAGGTTGTGGGCAGGGGGGCCAGGTTGTGGGCAGGGGGGCCAGGTTGTGGGCAGGGGGGCCAGGTTGTGGGCAGGGGGGCCAGGTTGTGGGCAGGGGGACAGGTTGTGGGCAGGGGGACAGGTTGTGGGCAGGGGGGCCAGGTTGTGGGCAGGGGGGCCAGGTTGTGGGCAGGGGGGCCAGGTTGTGGGCAGGGGGGCCAGGTTGTGGGCAGGGGGGCCAGGTTGTGGGCAGGGGGGCCAGGTTGTGGGCAGGGGGACAGGTTGTGGGCAGGGGGACAGGTTGTGGGCAGGGGGGCCAGGTTGTGGGCAGGGGGGCCAGGTTGTGGGCAGGGGGACAGGTTGTGGGCAGGGGGGCCAGGTTGTGGGCAGGGGGACAGGTTGTGGGCAGGGGGACAGGTTGTGGGCAGGGGGGCCAGGTTGTGGGCAGGGGGACAGGTTGTGGGCAGGGGGACAGGTTGTGGGCAGGGGGACAGGTTGTGGGCAGGGGGACAGGTTGTGGGCAGGGGGACAGGTTGTGGGGAGGGGGGCAGGTTGTGGGGAGGGGGGCAGGTTGTGGGGAGGGGGTTCAGGTTGTGGGGAGGGGGGGTCAGGTTGTGTGCAGGTGGGCAGCGGTCAGGTTGTGGGGAGGGGGTGAGGTCAGGTTGTGGGGAGGGGGTGAGGTCAGGTTGTGGGGAGGGGGGGGTGAGGTCAGGTTGTGGGGAGGGGGGGTGAGGTCAGGTTGTGGGGAGGGGGGGGTGAGGTCAGGTTGTGGGGAGGGGGGGTGAGGTCAGGTTGTGGGGAGGGGGTTAGTGGTCAGGTTGTGGGGAGGGGGTCAGTGGAACTGCCGAGCACTGCGTCCAAACCGGGACCTGTGATACATGGGAAGCAGGAGAAAGAGTTTAAACTACTTCCTCCCTGAAGGTTAATCTGTTTGAACAGCAGCCCTGACACACCACCACAGGCAGGACATACATCAACTGTCCTCCCCAGTCCTGCAACTGTCGCCTGAGAGAGGCTGGAGCACACACAGCCACACACACACAGAGCCATGTCCGCCTCGACTTCCAAGCTGACACGGCAAAACCCAAAACAATCATGGACAGAGAAAGTCGAGTTACGCTTTACCGTCATGCTGAATCCGGCCAGCCTGCTGCCAAATCCAGGTGCAGTTTGTGTTTACGAGTAAGCACAGCAACAGCTGGAGGAACTTCCACTTCCTGGATCCTCCCACCCAATCAGCTCCCAAATGCGAGCTCGTCCAATCGGAGGTCCTTGTGTGGGGCACTCGAGTGCAAACCAGTCCGTCAGCTCCGTCTGTGTGACCTTCCCCCCGGCCCTGCGCTCGCCTGACTGAGCAAGCGAGGCTGGCACTGCTCCTCCCTGTAATCCCGCCCACCACCAGTCAGTCCCACTCTGCTCCTGGTGTTTCGGGGGACTTAAAGGGACAGGCGCTGCTGATTCTGAGCTGCCCGGCCAAACCCTGCAGCAACAGGCAGAACAGGCCAGGATTGGGGGTGTTGAGCAAACTGTCTTCTGCAAATAGGCTGCCTGTGGTTCATTTCACACATTAGGAAAGTCAAAGAATAGGAAGGGCCAATTGAAGTTCATCTTTGAACCGGGCTAGGTCCAAGGTGCAAGCGGAAAGGAGGACTACGAGGGTAAGAAGGACTTTAAACTAATAAAGGGGGGAGGTCAGAAACGATAGTAAAAATGATTAGTTTAAAGATTTTTTTTAAAAGGGATTAAGAGCAGACTTTAGGTCACGAACAGTGTGATAGATTCTCCAGGCGCAGGGAGTACTGAAATAACTAAAGTAGTTACAGCAGTGTGAGAAAGACAGCATCAAGGCAGAAGGACAGGCTTGTGATCTATTGCCCAAATAAGAGTTTTATATACTAACGCATGGAGTGTAAGAAATAAACTGAGGGAGGTAGAGGCTCAAAAACAGCTCAGAAACCTTAATGATAGCAAAATACTGCGGATGTTGGAAATCCGAAACAACAGCAGAAAATGCTGGAAAAACTCAGCAGGTCAGGCAACATCCGTGGACAGAAATTTGAGTTGACGTTTCGGGTCGAACCCTTCTTCAAAACTGGAAAGAAAAGATAGATCGGAGGCAGGGCTGCGATCGGACAAAAGAATAAAAGAAACAAAAGAAGTAAAATTGTCTCTTTTTTACTTCTTTTGTTTCTTTTATTCTTTTGTCCGATCGCAGCCCTGCCTCCGATCTATCTTTTCTTTCCAGTTTTGAAGAAGGGTTCGACCCGAAACGTCAACTCAAATTTCTGTCCACGGATGTTGCCTGACCTGCTGAGTTTTTCCAGCATTTTCTGTTGTTGTTTCAGAAACTTTAATGGGGGCCATTATCAAAGAAAAATAATTTATACAGCGCCTTTCACGACCACCAGACGTCTCAAAGCGCTTTACAGCCAATGAGGTGCTTTTTGAAGTGTAGTCACTGTTGTAATGTGGGAAACGCAGCAGCCAATTTGCGCACAGCAAGCTCCCACAAACAGCAATGTGATAATGACCAGATCATCTGTTTTTGTGATGTTGATTGAGGGATAAATATTGGCCAGAACTCCCCTGCTCTTCTTCGAAATAGTGCCATGGGATGTTTTACGCCCACCTGAGAGAGCAGACGGGGCCTCGGTTTAACGTCTCATCCAAAAGACGGCACCTCCGACAGTGCAGCCCATACCCCACCTGTGATATAACCACACCTAACCCAGTACAGCCCACACCCCACCTGTGATATAACCACACCTAACCCAGTACAGCCCACGCCCCACCTGTGATATAACCACACCTAACCCAGTACAGCCCACGCCCCACCTGTGATATAACCACACCTAACCCAGTACAGCCCACGCCCCACCTGTGATATAACCACACCTAACCCAGTACAGCCCACACCCCACCTGTGATATAACCACACCTAACCCAGTACAGCCCATACCCCACCTGCGATATAACCACACCTAACCCAGTACAGCCCATACCCCACCTGTGATATAACCACACCTAACCCAGTACAGCCCATACCCCACCTGTGATATAACCACACCTAACGCAGTACAACCCACACCCCACCTGTGATATAACCACACCTAACCCAGTACAGCCCATACCCCACCTGTGATATAACCACACCTAACCCAGTACAGCCCATACCCCACCTGCGATATAACCACACCTAACCCAGTACAGCCCATACCCCACCTGTGATATAACCACACCTAACCCAGTACAGCCCATACCCCACCTGTGATATAACCACACCTAACCCAGTACAGCCCATACCCCACCTGTGATATAACCACACCTAACCCAGTACAGCCCATACCCCACCTGTGATATAACCACACCTAACCCAGTACAGCCCATGCCCCACCTGTGATATAACCACACCTAACCCAGTACAGCCCATGCCCCACCTGTGATATAACCACACCTAACCCAGTACAGCCCATACCCCACCTGTGATATAACCACACCTAACCCAGTACAGCCCATACCCCACCTGTGATATAACCACACCTAACCCAGTACAGCCCACACCCCACCTGTGATATAACCACACCTAACCCAGTACAGCCCATACCCCACCTGCGATATAACCACACCTAACCCAGTACAGCCCATACCCCACCTGTGATATAACCACACCTAACCCAGTACAGCCCATACCCCACCTGTGATATAACCACACCTAACCCAGTACAGCCCATACCCCACCTGTGATATAACCACACCTAACCCAGTACAGCCCATACCCCACCTGCGATATAACCACACCTAACCCAGTACAGCCCATACCCCACCTGTGATATAACCACACCTAACCCAGTACAGCCCATACCCCATCTGTGATATAACCACACCTAACCCAGTACAGCCCATACCCCACCTGTGATATAACCACACCTAACCCAGTACAGCCCATACCCCACCTGTGATATAACCACACCTAACCCAGTACAGCCCATACCCCACCTGTGATATAACCACACCTAACCCAGTACAGCCCATGCCCCACCTGTGATATAACCACACCTAACCCAGTACAGCCCACGCCCCACCTGTGATATAACCACACCTAACCCAGTACAGCCCACGCCCCACCTGTGATATAACCACACCTAACCCAGTACAGCCCACGCCCCACCTGTGATATAACCACACCTAACCCAGTACAGCCCATACCCCACCTGCGATATAACCACACCTAACCCAGTACAGCCCATACCCCACCTGTGATATAACCACACCTAACCCAGTACAGCCCATACCCCACCTGCGATATAACCACACCTAACCCAGTACAGCCCATACCCCACCTGCGATATAACCACACCTAACCCAGTACAGCCCATACCCCACCTGCGATATAACCACACCTAACCCAGTACAGCCCATACCCCACCTGCGATATAACCACACCTAACCCAGTACAGCCCATACCCCACCTGTGATATAACCACACCTAACCCAGTACAGCCCATACCCCACCTGTGATATAACCACACCTAACCCAGTACAGCCCATACCCCACCTGCGATATATCCACACCTAACCCAGTACAGCCCATACCCCACCTGCGATATAACCACACCTAACCCAGTACAGCCCATACCCCATCTGTGATATAACCACACCTAACCCAGTACAGCCCATACCCCACCTGTGATATAACCACACCTAACCCAGTACAGCCCATACCCCACCTGTGATATAACCACACCTAACCCAGTACAGCCCATACCCCACCTGTGATATAACCACACCTAACCCAGTACAGCCCATGCCCCACCTGTGATATAACCACACCTAACCCAGTACAGCCCACGCCCCACCTGTGATATAACCACACCTAACCCAGTACAGCCCACGCCCCACCTGTGATATAACCACACCTAACCCAGTACAGCCCACACCCCACCTGTGATATAACCACACCTAACCCAGTACAGCCCATACCCCACCTGCGATATAACCACACCTAACCCAGTACAGCCCATACCCCACCTGTGATATAACCACACCTAACCCAGTACAGCCCATACCCCACCTGTGATATAACCACACCTAACGCAGTACAACCCACACCCCACCTGTGATATAACCACACCTAACCCAGTACAGCCCATACCCCACCTGTGATATAACCACACCTAACCCAGTACAGCCCATACCCCACCTGCGATATAACCACACCTAACCCAGTACAGCCCATACCCCACCTGTGATATAACCACACCTAACCCAGTACAGCCCATACCCCACCTGTGATATAACCACACCTAACCCAGTACAGCCCATACCCCACCTGCGATATAACCACACCTAACCCAGTACAGCCCATACCCCACCAGTGATATAACCACACCTAACCCAGTACAGCCCATACCCCACCTGTGATATAACCACACCTAACCCAGTACAGCCCATACCCCACCTGCGATATAACCACACCTAACGCAGTACAACCCACACCCCACCTGTGATATAACCACACCTAACCCAGTACAGCCCATACCCCACCTGTGATATAACCACACCTAACCCAGTACAGCCCATACCCCACCTGCGATATAACCACACCTAACCCAGTACAGCCCATACCCCACCTGTGATATAACCACACCTAACCCAGTACAGCCCATACCCCACCTGTGATATAACCACACCTAACCCAGTACAGCCCATACCCCACCTGTGATATAACCACACCTAACCCAGTACAGCCCATACCCCACCTGTGATATAACCACACCTAACCCAGTACAGCCCATGCCCCACCTGTGATATAACCACACCTAACCCAGTACAGCCCATGCCCCACCTGTGATATAACCACACCTAACCCAGTACAGCCCATACCCCACCTGTGATATAACCACACCTAACCCAGTACAGCCCATACCCCACCTGTGATATAACCACACCTAACCCAGTACAGCCCACACCCCACCTGTGATATAACCACACCTAACCCAGTACAGCCCATACCCCACCTGCGATATAACCACACCTAACCCAGTACAGCCCATACCCCACCTGTGATATAACCACACCTAACCCAGTACAGCCCATACCCCACCTGTGATATAACCACACCTAACCCAGTACAGCCCATACCCCACCTGTGATATAACCACACCTAACCCAGTACAGCCCATACCCCACCTGCGATATAACCACACCTAACCCAGTACAGCCCATACCCCACCTGTGATATAACCACACCTAACCCAGTACAGCCCATACCCCACCTGTGATATAACCACACCTAACCCAGTACAGCCCATACCCCACCTGTGATATAACCACACCTAACCCAGTACAGCCCATGCCCCACCTGTGATATAACCACACCTAACCCAGTACAGCCCATACCCCACCTGTGATATAACCACACCTAACCCAGTACAGCCCATACCCCACCTGTGATATAACCACACCTAACCCAGTACAGCCCACACCCCACCTGTGATATAACCACACCTAACCCAGTACAGCCCATACCCCACCTGCGATATAACCACACCTAACCCAGTACAGCCCATACCCCACCTGTGATATAACCACACCTAACCCAGTACAGCCCATACCCCACCTGTGATATAACCACACCTAACCCAGTACAGCCCATACCCCACCTGTGATATAACCACACCTAACCCAGTACAGCCCATACCCCACCTGTGATATAACCACACCAAACGCAGTACAGCCCACACCCCACCTGTGATATAACCACACCTAACCCAGTACAGCCCATACCCCACCTGTACACATCCTATTCCCCAAGTTATTTAGCATTTTTCATGGCTACAGGATGTCGCAAAGTATTTTTTTTAAATCCGTTTATGGGATGTGGGCGTCGCTGGCAAGGTCAGCATTTATTGCCCATCCCTAATTGCCCTCGAGAAGGTGGTGGTGAGCCGCCTTCTTGAACCGCTGCAGTCCGTGTGGTGAAGGTGCTCCCACAGTGCTGTTAGGGAGGGAGTTCCAGGATTTTGACCCAGCGACGATGAAGGATCGGCGATATATTTCTAAGTCAGGATGGTGTGTGACTTGGAGGGGAACTTGGAGGTGGTGGTGTTCCCATGCGCCTGCTGCCCTTGTCCTTCTAGGTGGAAGAGGTCGTGGGTTTGGGAGGTGCTGCCGAAGAAGCCTTGGCGAGTTGCTGCAGTGCATCTTGTAGATGGTACACACTGCAGCCACGGTGCGCCGGTAGTGGAGGGAGTGAATGTTTAAGGTGGTTGATGGGGTGCCAATCAAGTAGGCTGCTTTGTCCTGGATGGTGTTGAGCTTCTTGAGTGTTGTTGGAGCTGCACTCATCCAGGCAAGTTGAGAGTATTCCATCACACTCCTTACTTGTGCCTTCTAGATGGTAGAAATGCTTTGGTGGGTCAGGGGGTGAGACACTCGCTGCAGAATACCTAGCCTCTGACCTGCTCTTGTTGCCACAGTATTTATGTGGCTGGTCAATGGTGACCCCCAGGATGTTGATGGTGGGGGATTCGGCGATGGTAATGCCATTGAATGTCAAGGGGAGGTGGTTAGACTCTCGCTTGTTGGAGACAGTCATTGCCTGGCACTTCTGTGGCGCGAATGTTACCTGCCACTTATCAGCTCAAGCCTGAATGTCATCCAGGTCTTGTTGCATGCGGGCATGGACTGCTTCATTATCTGAGGAGTTGTGAATGGCACTGAACTCTGTGCAATCATCAGCGAACATCCCCATTTCTGACCTTATGTTGGAGGGAAGGTCATTGATGAAGCAGCTGAAGATGGTTGGGCCTCGGACACTGCCCTGAGGAACACCTGCAGCAATGTCCAGGGGCTGTGATGATTGACCTTCAACCACCACAACCATCTTCCTTTGTGCTGGGTATGACTCCAGCCAGTGGAGAGTTTCCCCCCCGATTCCCATTGACTTCAGTTTTACTCGGGCTCCTATGCCAGACTCGGTCAAATGCTGCCTTGATGTCAAGGGTAGTCACTCTCACCTCACCTCTGGAATTCAGCTCCTTTGTCCATGTTTGGACCAAGGCTGTAATGAGGTCAGGAGCCGAGTGGTCTTGGCGGAACCCAAACTGGGTAACCGTGAGCAGGTTATTGGTGAGTAAGTGCCGCTTGATAGCACTGTCGATGACACCTTCCATCACTTTGCTGATGATTGAGAGTAGACTGATGGGGCGGTAATTGGCCGGATTGGATTTGTCCTGCTTTTTGTGGACAGGACATACCTGGGCAGTTTTCCACATTGTCGGATAGATGCCAGTGTTGCAGCTGTACTGGAACAGCTTGGCTAGAGGCACGGCTAGTTCTGGAGCACAAGTCTTCAGCACGATAGCCGGGATGTTGTCAGGGCCCATAGCCTCAGCCGTTTCTTGATATCCTTCCCTACCTTCATTCCTTTCCTCCCTCCTTCTCCTTCCTTCCTCCCTTTTTACCTCCCTTCCTTTCCTTCGTCCTTCCTTTTCCTCCCTCCCTCCCTCCCTTCCTTCCTCCCTTCCTTTCCTTCCTTCCTCCCTATTCTTCATTCCTTCCCTCCTTCCCTTCCCTTCTACCCTGTCCCCTCCCTCCCTCCCTCCCTCCTCCCTCCATCCCTCTCCCTCCCTCCCTCACTTCCTTCCTTCCATTACTCCCTTCCTAACTTCCTTCCCTTTCCTCCCTCCGTTTCCTCCGTTCCACCCTCCCTTCCTCCCTCTCTGTCTCGCCTTCCTTCTCCCTCCTCCCTTTCCTTCCTCCCTCCCTTTCCTCCCTTACGATCCTTCCTTTCTTCCCTTTCCTCCCTCCCTCCCTTTCCTTCCTCCTTCCACCCTTTCCTTCCTTCCTCACTTCCTTCCTTCCTTCCCCCACTCCACAGGCACTCCCCCATCCACCATGCTAGTGACTCCTCAGAATATTCAACTCGGTTAGTCAGACATGAGCTGACCCTTCACAAATCCCTGCTGACTCTCATCAATCAATACTTGTCCAAGTGCTCAGTTACTCTGTCCCTCATAGATTCCAGTAACTTTCCTACAACTGATGTTAAACTGACAGCTCTGTAGTTTCCTTTGATTCTCTCTTCTATTGTAATTTTCCAATCCAGAGGCACAATTCTCAGGCTTTGGAAAGTTATGACCAACACATCTGCAATGTCCTCACCTATTTCTAACCCTAGGGTGGAAACAATCAAGTCTCGGAGGTTCATCTACCTTAAATCCTATAATTTTTTCCATTACCATTCTTGTACTTATATTAAATCCACTAAGTTCCTCCTCGTGACTTATTTTTAGGTTCCTTTGTACCGCTGGGACCTGCCTCTGCTTTTAATGGGCACATATTCCCCCTTTCTCTTCATACAATCTTTCACTCTTAGTTTTGATACCTGTTACAAGTTTTTTTTATATTCATTTTTGCACCTCCAATTACTTTCATCGTATCCATTTGTTGCTTTTTATAACTCTCCCAGTCCACTGGATTTCTGCTTTTCTTTGCTTTTGTGTAAGCCTTTTCTTTTAATTTGATACTGGCTGTACCTGTAACCTCATGGCCCGGCGTATCCCTCACTCTACCATTACCATCAAGCCAGGGGACCAACCCTGGTTCAATAAGGAGTGTGGAAGAGCATGCCAGGAGCAGCACCAGACATAACTAAAAATGAGGTGCCAACCTGGGGAAGCTGCAACACAGGACTACATGCATGCTAAAAAGCGGAAGCAGCATGCTATAGACAGGGCCAAGCGATCCCACAATCAACGGATCAGACCAAAGCTCTGCAGTCCTGCCACATCCAGTCATGAATGGTGGTGGACCATTAAACAACTAACGGGAGGAGGAGGCTCCATGAATATCCCCATCCTCAATGATGGTGGAGCCCAGCACGTGAGTGCAAAAGACAAGGCTGCAGCATTTGCAACCATCTTCAGCCAGAAGTGCCGAGTGGATGATCCATCTCGGCCTCCTCCTGAGGTCCCCACCATCACAGAAGCCAGTCTTCAGCCAATTCGATTCACTCCACGTGATATCCAGGCTGGAAATGATGGAAAACTCCAGGAGAGACCATGTCAGCTCAGACCCTGATGCTGCATGTGATGGGCGATGTCGCGGCTGCCATTGCAGCACAGGTGGAAGCGACCCAACATCTCAGTGCTGCAGCAGAAGCCCAGACCGCTGTCCTGCAGTCTCAGCTTGCTGCCACGCAAGGTCAGACTGCTCTCATGCAGCCCCAGCTCAGACTGCTGCCACCATGGCTGGGTTTACCACTGTCGAACGGGGCTTGCAGGGTGTCGCAGCCGGCCAGCAATCTGTCCTCCACCAGATTGCTAGGGATGCTGAGCCGTCGCCCCGGGGGAGTGGCAGTGGGTCAGTGGAGCAGGACCCTGCTGTCTTCTCTCAGGATGACAGCGTTCCTGCTCCCACCGTTGCCACTCCACCATT
The DNA here is from genome assembly GCF_052327205.1 of Somniosus microcephalus. Lineage (NCBI taxonomy): Eukaryota > Metazoa > Chordata > Chondrichthyes > Squaliformes > Somniosidae > Somniosus > Somniosus microcephalus. The sequence goes on along the minus strand of NC_141014.1, from coordinate 14,465,406 downwards.
GGCCTTGCCGCTGCCCGTCAGCCAGCCAGCCCAGACTGCTGCCGTCCATGCTGAGGTGGTGCAGTCTACAGCCGGGCCCCTTCCAGGTCCAGAGTCACTCGAGGTCGTCCTGCAAGGCCATCTGAAGTCGCCACGGAAACTCAGCAGCCTTCCGCCAGCAATGGGGGAGCACTTCGTAGGAGCACTGGAGCGGGGAAGGGCACCCGAACGACAGGCACTAAGGGGTTACACAAGGGTGATTAGTTGATATAGTATGTGTGAATAGATTCTTGATAAATTTAATAATTTTGCTTCGAATCTTTTTTTTGTGGTGGCTCTCATTTCAGCTTTGTGATTAGGAGGACGCTGCGATATTCCGTGACAGAGGGATGGTATGATGAGGATGTGGTGAGCGACGGGGATGTGGGGTTTCATTCCCTGGAATCGGTGTCTGATGAGGCGTTCACAGACAGCTCATGCTGAAGGGGGATTTGCTGCCTGCCTCCCCCCTTCCTCCTTGTCCTCCTCGTCCTTCTCCTCTTCCTCTTCCTCGGGCGGTCCCGCAATCCCTGCTGGCAAGGGCTGCCCCCTCATGATGGCCAAGTTCTGAAGCATGCAGCAGACCACCGCGAAATGGGACGCCTGACCCGCTCCACTGCGCACTCGCCGACGTCACAATCTGCATCATTTTCGCGAGTGCGGACGTCGGCAGCGCTGCCGCCCAGAAAATGGCCACCGCAGGACCTGCCGGCAGCGGGCGGAAGTGCGGCAGCCGCCATTTCTTCCCCCATATCGGGGGGTAACAGCCTGCGCTAAACGCCCGAATTTTTAGCCCAGGGAGTTGTATATCCAAGTTTGCAGATTACAGTAAATTACCAGTGAATTGTGCAGATGGGAGTAGGAAGTTGCAAAGGAACATAGACAGATTAAGTGAGTGGGCAAAACTGTGGCAGATGGAGTTCAATATGGCGAAGTGTGAGGTCATCCACTTTGGATCCAAGGGAGACAAACTGGAATATTCTCCAAATGGTGAGAGATCAGAAACTGTGGCGGAGCAGAGGGATTTGAGTATTAATGTACACAATCTCTAAAAGCTAGTGCACAGGCAAAGGGAGAAGAACTTTGGGCTGATAAGTGGCAGGTACCATTCATGCCACAGAGCTGCCAGGCAATGACTATCTCCAACAAGCGAAAGTCTAACCACCGCCCCTTGACATTCAACGGCATTACCATCGCCGAATCCACCACCATCAACATCCTGGGGGTCACCATTGGCCAGAAACCTAACTGGACCAGCCACACAAATACTATGGCAAAAAGAGCAGGTCAGAGGCTGGGTATTCTGCGGCTGGGTATTCTCACCTCCTGACTCCCCAAAGCCTTTCCACCATCTACAAGGCACAAGTAAGGAGGGTGATGGAATACTCTCCACTTGCCTGGATGAGTGCAGCTCCAACAACACTCAAGAAGCTCGACACCATCCAGGGCAAAGCAGCCCACTTGATTGGCACCCCATCCACCACCTTAAACATTCACTCCCTCCACCACCGGCGCACCGTGGCTGCAGTGTGTACCATCTACAAGATGCACTGCAGCAATTCGCCAAGGCTTCTTCGGCGGCACCTTCCAAACCCGCGACCTCTTCCACCTAGAAGGACAAGGGCAGCAGGCGCATGGGAACACCACCACCTCCAAGTTCCCCTCCAAGTCACACACCATCCTGACTTAGAAGTATATCGGCCGATCCTTCATCGTCGCTGGGTCAAAATCCTGGAACTCCCTCCCTAACAGCACTGTGGGAGCACCTTCACCACACGGACTGCAGCGGTTCAAGAAGGCGGCTCACCACCACCTTCTCAAGGGCAATTAGGGATGGGCAATAAATACTGGCCTTGCCAGCAACGCCCAGATCCCATAAATGAATTTTTTTAAATTCGCATTTCTAGAGCGCCTTTCGTGACCTTAGGACATCCCACAGCGTTTTACAGCCAATGAAATACTTTTGAAATGCGGTCACTGTTGTAATGTAGGAAACACATCAGCTAATTTGTCCCACAAACAACAATGTGAGTTCGATCGTCTGGAAACCTTGTCGATGTTAGAGCTTTGCCAAGGTTGTATCTCAATGTTTTAATTGTATTTTACAGGAAACTTTCTTTTATCCGGCACGGACGGGACCGACGTGGTGCCGGTTCATCAAAAATTCCGGATAACCGAACACTATAGTAAAAGATAGGGAGCTCAGAGCTCCGTATAAAGCAACAAACCCTGTTGCTTAGCAACAACTGTAGAACAATGAACACAAGTTTCAAGCGTCTCTGTAGCTTAGCAACAGCTGCAGCCACATCCTTGCAAAGCACAGATGGAAGAAGGCAAGTCAATATGAAGTAAAACCTACTCCTGAATTTTGCCGGTTAACCGACATTTCCGGTTATTTAGGTGCCGGTAAATCGAAAGTTTCCTGTAACATCTTTATTTTATAGAATCATAGAATGGTTACAGCACAGAAGGAGGCCATTCGGCCCGTCGAGCCCGTGCCGGCTCTCTGCAAGAGCACTTCAGTTAGTCCCACTCCCCCGCCCTTTCCCCGTAGCCCTGCAAATGTTTTTTCCTTCAGGTACTTATCCAACTCCCTTTTGAAAGCCACGATTGAATCTGCCTCCATCACCCTTTCAGGTAGTGCATTCCAGATCCTAACCACTCGCTGCGTAAAATAGTTTTTCTCATGTCGCCTTTGGTTCTTTTGCCAATCACCTTAAATCTGTGTCCTCTGGTTCTCGACCCTTCCGCCAATGGGAACAGTTTCTCTCTAGCTACTCTGTCCAGACCCCTTATGATTTTGAACACCTCTATCAAATCTCCTCTTAACCTTCGCTGTTCTAAGGAGAACGAACCCAGCTTCTCCAGTCTATCCACGTAACTGAAGTCCCTCATCCCAGGAATCAATCTCGTAAATCTTTTCTGCACCCTCTCTAAGGCCTTCACATCCTTCCTAAGTGCGGTGCCCAGAATTGGACACAATGGGGGGAATTTTGCCAGCCCTGGGGAGGCAGGTTTGGAGGCGGGACTGCCGGGAAAATGGCAGAGTCTGGGGGCGGGTACCCATCCCGCACCCAACCCGCCTCCGTGCCATCTTACCAGGAGGCGGGTACCCCACCCGCGCTTGGAGTCGCCTACCCAAGGCGGGAAGGGGATTACAGCCACTTAACTGCCTGTTAACAGGTAGTTAACAGGCAGATAAGAGGATTATCCCCATTTTACCCCTGCAAGTGCGGGCTTCCTGATGTCGGGAAACCCCGCCAGGGTCAGCGAGGCCAGCAGTGGGTCTGCGGGGTCAAAAAGTGCGCTGTGAAGGCGAGTGATGGGTGCAGGTGTGGAGAGGTAAGTGTGTGAGGTGAGTGTAAAGTGATAGAAAATGTTTACTTACCGTTGTTTCTTCCTGCAGGCTTCAACAGTTGGGGAACCGGAGACTCCGGCATCTCACCGGCAGAGATGACAGAATGGCTGCCGCATTCTCCGATGCAACAACCATCTAATTTCTGCTCAGTGGATAGGTTTGGTGAGTCTTGAATACAAGGACTCATCAAACAACAGAGAATGTCAGTGTTTGACAGCTTCACAGAGCTGTCAAACGATGACAATTCATCTGTCAAAAATTTTTGACAGATGAAACGTCAAACACCGACATTCTCTGTAACCGGCTTCCCCTTAATTGGCCTGCTAAACCCGCTGGGTGGGCTTAACAAGGTCAATCAAGGGAAAATAGCGTGGATTGGCCAGAAATCGATGGAGGCGGGACTAAAACCCTACAAGTGGGAGTCCCGCCTCCAAAAGCTCCCCATTGGCAAAATCACCCCCATTACTCCAGTTGAGGCCGAACCAGTGTTTTATGAAGGTTCATCTTTTCTTGTAATAAAACCTTTATACTTTGGAACCCTCTGGCCTCTTTGATTAGCGACCGAACCTTAAACAATTTACTTACATTTGGCGCCCCAACGCGGGGCAGGAGGTGTCGTTTGGTACACAGTATATTGTATTTTTTAGGTTGTTGTGCCTGTTGAGATTACGAGTTTTTGATCGTGAGAGACTCGTGTCATAGTCCGGGGGGCGGTAACGTGGTGGGTTGTTTAACGTGGCACAAGATTATATCCACGGGCCCAAGGTCTTGCAAAATAAAAGTTTTCTTTTTAAAAAGGGAGTGTGTTTAGCCACGACAGGTGAGGTTGAGAGTTGTAGGAACGGGAGGGAAGCCAGCAGAAACAGTTAGCGATAAAAGCAGTGGGAGCACTTAAAGGGGGGGATTTTAACCCCCCCAAAACAGGGGGGTGGGCAGGTGGGATATTAAAATGTTAAAAATCTCAAAGCCGAACCCGCCCACTTCCAGTGTTAACGGAGGCGGGACGAGGGGCGGGCGACCAATCACCCCAACCTGTCCAAATCACACTGGAGTTTCTCTGCACCCTCCTCACAGCACACACGCCCACCCAGCTTTGTGTCTGATGCACTATCAACAACACCAAAGACTACGAGTTGAACTTATACGAAGTAGGCTTTTATTGACTAAGAACTGGAGCATGCCTCTGCTAATGGATCCATCCTAAGAGCTCCCGGGGGAAGGGTGGTGAGTCACCTTTATACCCGGGCTTAGGGGTGGAGCCAGGGGTGGAGACATGCCCGGACCTGTACAGAGTTAACAGTGGTTTACCACACAGACATGTACAGAGTTAGCAGTGGTTTACCACAGTGTCGTCTGCAAACTTGGAGATATTACATCTAGTTCCCTTGTCTAGATCATTAATATATATTGTGAATAGCTGGGGTCCGAGCACCGATCCCTGCAGTACCCCACTAGTCACTGCCTGCCACTCGGAAAAAGACCCGTTTATTCCAACTCTTTGCTTCCTGTCTGCCAACCAGTTCTCTATCCAAGTCAGTACCTTACCCCCAATCCCATGTGCTTTAACTTTGCACGCTAATCTCTTATGCGGGACCTTATCGAAAGCCTTCTGAAAGTCCAAATACACCACATCCACTGGTTCTCCCTTATCTATTCTACCAGTTACATCCTCAAAAAATTCCAGTAGATTAGTCAAGCATGATTTACCTTTTGTAAATCCATGTTGACTTTGTCCGATCATGTCACTGTTTTCCAAGTGCTCTGCTATTACATCTTTTATAATGGACTCTAGCATTTTCCCCACTACCGATGTCAGGCTTACCGGTCTGTAATCCCCCATTTTCTCTCTACCACCTTTTTTGAATAGTGGGGTAACATTAGCTACCCTCCAATCCATGGGTACTGTTCCAGAGTCTATAGAATTTTGGAAGATGACCAGCATTGCATCTACTATTTCTAGGGCCACTTCCTTAAGTACCCTAGGATGTAGATTATCAGGCCCTGGGGATTTATCGGCCTTCAATCCTGTCAATTTCACACAAAGGGTAATGGAAATCCGGAACCAAGAGGCTGTGGATGCTTAGACAAGTGAAATTTTCAAGACTGAGATCGATAGATTTTTGTTAGATAAGGGTATATGGGGCAAAGACAGGCAAATGGAGTTGAGCTACAGATCAGCCATGATAAATAGCCTCCTCCTGTTCCTATGCTCCAGTAGAAGTTTATACAGGAAACTTTCGATTTACCGGCACTTAAATAACCGGAAATCTCGGTTAACCGGCAAAATGCAGGAGTAGGTTTAGGTAAGTTTTATTACTTGCCTTCCTCCATCTGTTGCTGTGCAAGGGTGTGGCTGCAGCTGTTGCTAAGCTACAGAGACGCTTGGAACTTTTGGCCATTGTTCTGAACCAGGGTTTGTTGCTTTATACGGAGCTCTCAGCTCCGTATCTTTGACTATAGCTTTCGGTTATCCGGAATTTTTGATGAACCGGCACCACGTCGGTCCCGTCGGTGCCGGATAAAAAAAAGTTTCCTGTAGCATGAAGGAGGCCATTTGGCCCATCGTGTCCACCCCAGCTTTTTTCTGGAGCAATCCAAAACAAATCCCACCGTTCCAATCTCTCCCCGTAGCTCTGTATCTTCAGATAACCGTAGAAATGGGGGAGGGAAATGGAGAGAGAAGGGAAAGGCAGCAGAATGGAGGGAAGCAGATGAAAGAACCAGTGTGATTCCTTAGACATGAACATTATAAAATCGGAACTGAAATTACAGCCTTGGTCACTTTTTCAAGGTCTATTTTTGGACAAAGAAAGCAGCTGTTCGTCTCCATACCAAGAACAACACTCCCAAATTCCCAAGGAAAAGCAGCAATGTCATTAGCTGGTGCTTCCAGCACCGGCCCTTTCTCACAGACTTGCCCAAATGGCCACTGCAATACCAGGTGGCTGTCAACTTGTTTCAAACACTGCAAATCCCAACAACTCTACATGCAGACTGTCAAGGAAGGACTGCAACTCCCAGCATCTTTTGCTTGCAAGCAGGAAAGCAAGGACCACAATTCCCGGAATCCCTTTCCAGTATGCAGGTGCCCACTGGTGACAGGAAATTTGACTACCTTGACTACAAATGCACAGAATACAAAATATACACAGTCCACCATCTGTACCACAGAAATCCATAAGGCCAGTCAAAAATCTTAGGGCAGCACTAAGATGGAATGGTGTCCATGGAATATTCCAATGCTCTCCTGGCCTCCCACCTTACACACTCCATAACCTTGAGCTCATCCACTGGGCTGCCCGTGTCCTAACTCGCACCAAGCCCTGTTTACCCACCTGTGCTTGTTGAGCAGAATTGGCTCCCGGTCCGGTAACGCCTCCAATTTAAAATTCTCAGCCTGGAGTTCAAATCCCTCCATGGCATCGCCGCTCCCTTTCTCTGTAACCTCCTCCAGCCCGACATCCCTCCGAGATCTCTGCGCTCCTCCAATTCCGGCCTCTTGCGCATCCCCGATTTCCTTCACCCCACCATTGGTGGCCGTGCCTTCAGCTGCCTGGGCCCTAAGCTCTGGAATTCCCTCCTTAAACCTCTCCGCCTCTCTACCTCTCTCTCTCTTCCTTTAAGACACTCCTTAAAATCCACCTGTTTGACCAAGCTTTTGGTCACCTGTCCTAATATCTTTTAATGTGGCTCGGTGTCAAATTTTGTTTGACAATCGCTCCTGTGAAACGCCTTGGGACGCTTTGCTACATTAAAGGTGCTATATAAATGCAAGAAGTCACACAACACCAGGTTATAGTCCAACAGCTTTATTTGAAATCACAAGCTTTCGGAGCGCTGCTCCTTCGTCAGGTGAAGTGGAGAGATGCATATAGACACAGCATATATAGTCAGAGAATACTGCCAGATGATTACAGGTAATCTTTCTAACTGCCCTTTATCACATGATTACCTGTAATCATCTGGCAGTATTCTCTGACTATATATGCTGTGTCTATATGCATCTCTCCACTTCACCTGACGAAGGAGCAGCGCTCCGAAAGCTTGTGATTTCAAATTAAGCTGTTGGACTATAACCTGGTGTTGTGTGACTTCTTACATTTGTCCACCTCAGTCCAACACCGGCATCTCCACACCATATATAAATGCAAGTTGTTGTAGCTGAAATGTGAAGGTAGATGAGTTTCGTTCCATGACCTTTGAAGATGCGGGAGTATTTCTCTGCAATTTATCCCCAGCAGATTAAATAGGGGAGATTAGGGGTTCTGTAACAAAGTGCAGTGTGTCTGGTCTTTGAAATGAGTGGGCTCAATGGCCTGAATGGTTACTTCTCATCCTTTTGCTTTCTTATAGATATTACTAAGAGGCCATCACTGGTTAATTTCTACTCATCGTGTATTTCTTTAAGAATTGCTTTATCGGCGCATTAATGTCACAGTGTGTAAATACACTGCCGTCTGCCCCACCTGTGACGGAGACTGTCGGTCCTACATTGGACTCATCAGTCACCTGAGAACTCATTTTTAATGTGGAAGCAAGTCATCCTCGGTTCCGAGGGACTGCCTAAGAAGAAGAGAAATGCACTGCCAAGCGTGTACAGTTGCCAAAATATGCACTTTCCGTTTTCCCCCCCTATAGTGCAGTACTGAGGGAGTGCTGCACTGTCGGAGGTGGCGTCTTTCAGATGAGATGTTAAACCGAGGCCCCGTCTGCCCTCTCAGGTGGATGTAAAAGATCCCATGGCACCATTTCGAAGAGCAGGGGAGTTATCCCCGGTGTCCTGGTCAATATTTATCCCTCAATCAACGTCACTAAAACAGATTATCTGGTCATTACCACATTGCTGTTTGTGGGAGCTTGCTGTGCGCAAATTTGTCTGCCGCATTTCCTACATTACAACAGTGACTACACTTCAAAAAGTACTTAATTTGCTGTAAAGTGTTTTGGGACGTCCGGTAGTCGTGAAGTGTGCTATAAAAATGCAAGTCACTCTTTGTTTCTTTCTAATACCGCACAGAAGGAGGCCCATCGTGCCTGTGCTGGCTCTCTGAAAGCGCTGTCCAATTAGTCCCAATCCTCTGCTCTTGTCCCATAGCCAACGTTCCTTCTAAGCTGCGTGGCCGCACTGTCGTCTACCGGTCCCGCGCAGACCAGGACTGGCTTTTCCAAAGTGACATTTCGCACATGTGAGAGACTTTGAACAGGCCGTTAAAGGGACCGCACACCCAAATTTAAAATTATAGGGAACGTTGCCCATGGCCCTGCAATTTCTTTTCATTTTATATATTTATCCAATTCCTTTTTGAAAGTTACTATTGAATCTGCTTCCACCGCTCTTTCAGTCAGCGTGTTCCAGATTATAACAATTCTCCTCATCTCCCCCCTGGTTTTTTTGACAATTATTTTAAATGTGTCCTCTGGTTACCAGCCCTCCCACCAGTGGAAACAGTTACTATCTATCTGCTCCATCAAAACACCTCCTAATTTTCAACACTTCTGTTAAATCTTCCCTTAACCTTCTCTAAGGAGAACAATTTCAGCTTCTCCAGTCTCTCCATGTAACTGAAGTCCCTCATCCCTGGTGCCATTCTAGTAAATCTCCTCTGCACCATCTCCAAGGCTTTGACATCCTTCCTAAAGTGTGGTGCCCAGAATACACGAGGCCATTAGGTTTCAGTTTTCAAAGAAAAACAAAACCCTTAAAAATCCTGAAATCCAATGTACTAAAAATGAATTTAACCGATTCAGTTTACATAGTTACAGAGTATTTCCAGCACAGAAACAGGCCATTCGGCCCAACTGGTCCGTGCCAGTGTTTATGCTCCACACGAGCCTCCTCCCACCCCTCTTCATCTCACCCTATCAGCATATCCTTCTATTCCTTTCTCCCTCGTGTGTTTATCCAGCTTCCCCTTAAAGGCATCTATACTATTCACCTCAACCACTCCCTGTGGTAGCAAGTTCAACATTCTAACCACCCTCTGGGTAAAGAAGTTTCTCCTGAATTCCCTATTGGATTCATTAGTGACTACCTTATGTTGATGGCCCCCTAGTTCTGGTCTCCCCCGTAAGTGGAAACATCTTCTCTACGTCCACCCAATCAAATCCTTTCATAATCTTAAAAACCTCTATAAGGTCACCCCCTCAGTCTTCTTTGTTCAGCCTTTCCTGATAGATATAGGCCTAGGAATTCGGTGGGCTGCGCCACCAGTTAGCGCCCAAAAAGGGCACTTAGTGGCTTTAGCGCCACTGGCCATGCCCCCTGCAAAATTTAGCGGGGCGCTAATGGCGGCGTTAGCCTGTAGCGCTGCGTCGCCACTGATGACGTCATCGGTGCGCGCAGCGCCCCACTACCGTCCCGATCGCGATATTGGGTCGCGCCCCCCGCTATAACGCCGGTCGCAATGTGCGACCGGTTCAGGGGAGCCTACCTGCGGCGGTAGTGGCGCTAATTAAAGGGGAGGTGCGGGGCGGCCATTTTTTTTGCTGGCCGACCGAATTTCTAGGCCATAACCTCTCAGTTCTGGTACCATTCTAGTAAAATTAAGGCTCATGGGATTGGGGGCAAAGTATTAACGTGGATAGAGAACTGGCTGGCGGATAGAAAACAGAGAGTTGGAATAAACGGCTCGTTTTCAGAGTGGCAGGCAGTGACCAGCGGGGTGCCGCAAGGATCTGTCCTGGGACCCCAGCTGTTCACAATATATATAAATGATCTGGATCGGGGAATTGGATGCAATATTTCCAAGTTCGCTGACGACACTAAACTAGGAGGAGGGGTGGGCTCTGATGAGGATGTCAGGAGGCTACAGTGCGATTTGGACAGGTTGGGGGAATGGGCGGATACGTGGCAGATGCACTATAATGTGGATAAATGCGAGGTTATCCACTTTGGGGGTAAAAACAGGAGGGTAGATTATTATCTAAATGGCAATAGATTGGGAGATGGGGAAGTGCAGAGGGACCTGGGTGTTCTTGTGCACCAGTCACTGAAGGAGAGCATGCAGGTGCAACAGGCGATTAAGAAGGCAAATGGTATGTTGGCCTTCATATCAAGGGGGTTCGAGTATAGGAATAGGGATACCTTACTACAGCTGTACAAGGTGCTGGTGAGACCGCATCTGGAGTATTGTGTACAGTTTTGGTCGCCCCATCTGCGGAAGGATGTTCTTGCCATGGAAAGAGTGCAACGGCGATTCACCAGGCTGATACCTGGAATGGCGGGAATGACCTACGAAGAGAGATTAAATAGTTTGGGCTTGTACTCACTGGAGTTTAGAAGATTGAGAGGGGATCTCATCGAAACATATAAAATTATGGCAGGCCTGGACAGGCTGAATTCAGAGAGAATGTTTCCAATGGCCAGGGAGCACAGAACCAGGGGCCACAGTCTAAAAATAGCGGGCAAATCATTTAAAACAGAGATGAGGAAGAATTTCTTCACTCAAAGAGTGGTGAGCCTGTGGAATTCCCTGCCACAGAGGGCTGTGAAGGCTAATTCAATAAATATTTTCAAGAGAGAATTGGATATATTTCTGAAGGCTAAGGGGATTAAGGGTTACGGAGAAAAGGCGGGGACGGGGTACTGAACTGGTAAGATCAGCTATGATCTCAGACGAGGATCAGCCATGATCTCATTGAATGGCGGAGCAGGCTCGAAGGGCCGAATGGCCTACTCCTGTTCCTATCTCTATGTTACTATGTTACTAACTCATTTGCATCTTCTCCAGTGCCTCTATGTCCTTTTTAGAATATGGAGACCAGAGTTGTTCACAGTACTCCAAGTGTGGTCTAATCAAGGTTCCATACAAGTTGAAAATAACTACTCTGCTTTTCAATTCTTTCCCTCTAAAAATGAACCCCAGTGCTTTGATTTTTTTTTTATGGCCTTATTAACATACATCGCTACTTTTCGTGATTTGTGTATCTGTACCCCCAGATCTCTCTGGTCCTTTACCCCATTTAGACACTTAGGGGAAAAATTTGGTGGCGCCCCCTTTGGGGCGCTAATGTCGCCAGGGCACTAATTTTAGCATCCCGAAAAAGTTACACCCCAGCGGTGTAAATTCAATAGTAGCGCCCCAAGCAGCAGGCGGGGCTACTGGATGCGCTCCCCCTCCTTCTTGGAGTGCTACCAGTGAATTTTGCTGCGCTATGTGTAACAGCGCCATGCGCGTTGGCACGTAGCGCCACGGTATTGCAGGCCTCCATCCCTTGATTAAAGGGGAGGGGCCTAGCGCTGCGCACACTGGGGTCCTGCGGGCCCACCGGGGAGCGGGGTGCCATGAAAACAGCCCGGCACTCAAGAGGAGTGTCGGGCTGAACGATCGCGGCCGGCACCCCGAAGAAAAAAGGGGAAGGGGGCAGGTGCTGGCAGTTGGCCAAAAAAAAAATGGCCGCCTGACACCTGCCCCTTTAAGTAGCGCCGCCGCGGCTGCAAAAACGCCCCCTGACCATGTCAGACATATCGTCCACCAATAGGTCAGGGGGCGCAACCCAAGGTTGCGGCTGGGGCACGAGACGGGCGCTATGCACAGCGATCACGTCATCGCCGGCGGTGCAGCACCGCAGGGCGCTACTGGCTACCGGCACCACTAACCTCCCACTTAATTTCGCGGGAAGCGTTAGCGGCACCATGCCCAGGGGCGCTAACAAGAGGTGCAAATCAACCCAATTTTCCCCCCTTATATTCCAAGGAGTATGTGGCCTCCTTATTCTTCCTACCAAAATGTACCACTGTGGGAGACTACAGTCTCCAGCGTAAAGAATTAGGCAACACAGCGAGCTACAAGAAATAGGTCTTTACTCCAACTCTCACAATACAGTACTGAATTCGTACAGCCCGCGAACCTGTGATGACTCACGGATTGGTCACCTGCTGGAACCTGATTGGTTTTCCTTCTCTCAGCAGCAGGCAAGTCTGAACATGCCTTATTCCTCTCAGCTTGCAACTGTCTTGCGGGGGGAGGGGAATACAGCAGTTAAAAGGGGATTATACAGGTTTATCTACATACACACAGTGTTTCCCCAATGTGGCAACGCCACACCACCTCACAATAATCTATGTTGAAGTTCAGTTACTTTGTAACAGTGGCCTTCTTCAGAGGCCTTTGTTACATGTTGTTTAATGAGTTGTCAGCTATTTTACGGCTATGTCAGCTTTTCAGAATCGTGTAGGTTGGCGTGTATGAGCGTGGTACTGAGCCCAAAGAGATCAGGAAGATGCCAGGTTCAAATCCCAGGCCGTGCTGAGTTATGGTGCAGTGGTAGAAAAAAATACAACTGGTTTTGGTGTCCTTGGGCTAGGGATTGGCAATGATTCAACAAGGCCTCCTCCTGCTCCTGATATGCAAGTCTTGCAGACTGACATAGTGATTTGGAGAAAGAAGTGCTTGATCATCAGGGATAACTGCGACAGTGGCACGATGGACTTCATGATGAAGGGGGGACTAGGTGTGACTATCTCCATTACCTTGAAGAACATGGCGCTTGTGATGGGCAAGAAAAGGTCCGCGGCTGGAATGTTGTGAGTGTTTGAGAGCGAGGGCTGCTTACATTCAGGGAGCTATATCCCAGCGCAAGTCAGTGCCTTCAGGAAAGGAAGGGAGGAGCAGAAGATGGGAGGGGGGGAATCCGCCTGTAAACAGGATACTCAATGAATAGAGTAAAGCACCAACTGTTTCAGGTGCAATCATTGCTGAATTACAGAAAGAGATGCAAGCCGTCACAACAAGACATGAACAACCATAAAAGAGTGACATCACTTTGACGTGATGTCACTCAGACGTGATGTCACTCACTGACCTCACAATGACATAGGACTGTTAGGTTGTTGCCTGTTAAGTCCTCTAACATTAATGATCTGCTGTTGGTGAGACATCACCAAGGAGAGTTGTGTCTGAAATCAATCTTCGATCAAGGAGAGGATGTCAGACTGGAAGAATTATATCAACAGTATACTGAAGGAGAAGAATGTGGAAGATGCTGCCATCGTCGGCCAGGCTGACAACAAGTCGGTCTGGGCTTCCAAGCCTGGTGGTGTGTTGGCCGCCGTCTCCCCACAGGAGGTCAGCATGTTAATAGGGTAGGACCGCAAGGCTTTCTTACAAACTGGCATCACCATCGGGGGAAAGAAATGCTCCGTCATCCGGGACAACCTCATGGTCAACAATGATGGAGTGATGGACGCGAGGATGAAGGGCGGCCAAGGCAAGAGCATCTGCATCGGCAAAACCATCAAAACCATGGTGTTTGTGATAGGCAAAAAGGGAGTCCACGGCGGGGTACTCAACAAGAAGGTCCACGAGATGGACAACTATCTGAAACAGAAGGGAGCTTAAAGGAGGGAAGAGATTTACAGAGCATTTACAAAACCCACATTAATAATAAATCATTAAATATCATCGACTGATTCTGTAGATTTGTTTTAGAAAAAGAACTGCACAGATTTCTGTTACAGGAAGGTACAGAGAGGCATAAAATATACGCCAAGTAGGTTAATGAACCCTGGCAATGATGTTCGGCCTCAGCACAACTGGTACTCTGGCTACAGCTCGGTGATCCTATTGACTGAGAGCAGCAACCTTATTCTGCAATGAAACCTCTCAGTCTTAGAACAATCTCAACTGTCACAGCTCAACAGAGAGCGTCGAGGGTTAGGGGTGTGACCATGTTGCTGAACAGGTCCAAAAAGTGCAGTAACAAAGTAGACCAGAAGGTTGGTTATTTTGCCAAGACAGTCGAGTTCAAATCTCCAGACGTCAGACTGAAGCTGTATCGTGCTCAGGACAGACCACACCTGGGGTATTACATATAGACCAGGACAGTCCACACCTGGGGTAATACACTCAGATCAGGACAGACCACACCTGGGGTATTACATATAGATCAGGACAGTCCACACCTGGGGTAATACACTCAGATCAGGACAGACCACACCTGGGGTATTACATACAGATCAGGACAGTCCACACCTGGGGTAATACACTCAGATCAGGACAGACCACACCTGGGGTATTACATATATATCAGGACATTCCACACCTGGGGTATTACATACAGATCAGGACAGTCCACACCTGGGGTAATACACTCAGATCAGGACAGTCCACACCTGGGGTATTACATACAGATCAGGACAGACCACACCTGGGGTATTACACACAGATCAGGACAGTCCACACCTGGGGTATTACATACAGATCAGGACAGACCACACCTGGGGTATTACAAACAGATCAGGACAGACCACACCTGGGGTATTACATACAGATCAGGACAGTCCACACCTGGGGTATTACATACAGATCAGGACAGACCACACCTGGGGTATTACATACAGATCAGGACAGTCCACACCTGGAGTATTACATACAGATCAGGACAGTCCACACCTGGGGTATTACATACAGGACAGTCCACACCTGGGGTAATACACTCAGATCAGGATAGTCCACACCTGGGGTATTACATACAGATCAGGACAGTCCACACCTGGGCTAATACACTCAGATCAGGACAGTCTACACCTGGGGTATTACATATAGATCAGGATAGTCCACACCTGGGGTATTACATACAGATCAGGACAGTCCACACCTGGGCTAATACACTCAGATCAGGACAGTCTACACCTGGGGTATTACATATAGATCAGGACATTCCACAACTGGGGTATTACATATAGATCAGGATAGTCCACACCTGGGGTAATACATACAGATCAGGACAGTCTACACCTGGGGTATTACATATAGATCAGGATAGACCACACCTGGGGTATTACATACAGATCAGGATAGTCCACACCTGGGGTATTACATATAGATCAGGATAGACCACAACTGGAGTATTACATATAGATCAGGATAGTCCACACCTGGGGTAATACATACAGATCAGGACAGTCCACACCTGGGGTATTACATATAGATCAGGACAGTCTACACCTGGGGTATTACATATAGATCAGGACAGACCACACCTGGGGTATTACATATAGATCAGGATAGACCACACCTGGGGTATTACATATAGATCAGGACAGACCACACCTGGGGTATTACAAACAGATCAGGATAGACCACACCTGGGGTATTACATACAGATCAGGACAGTCCACACCTGGGGTATTACATACAGATCAGGACAGTCGACACCTGGTGTATTACATACAGGTCAGAACAGACCACACCTGGGGTATTACATATAGATCAGGATAGTCCACACCTGGGGTATTACATACAGATCAGAATAGACCACACCTGGGGTATTACATACAGATCAGGACAGTCCGCACCTGGTGTATTACATACAGATCAGGACAGACCACACCTGGGGTATTACATACAGATCAGGACAGACCACACCTGGGGTATTACATACAGATCAGGACAGACCACACCTGGGGTATTACATATAGATCAGGATAGTCCACACCTGGGGTATTACATACAGATCAGGATAGTCCACACCTGGGGTAATACATACAGATCAGGACAGTCCACACCTGGGGTATTACATACAGACCAGGATAGACCACACCTGGGGTATTACATATAGATCAGGGTAGACCACACCTGGGGTATTACATACAGACCTTGATAGTCCACACCTGGGGTAATACATACAGATCAGGATAGTCCACACCTGGGGTAATACATACAGATCAGGACAGTCCACACCTGGGGTATTACATACAGACCAGGATAGACCACACCTGGGGTATTACATATAGATCAGGGTAGACCACACCTGGGGTATTACATACAGATCAGGATAGTCCACACCTGGGGTATTACATATAGATCAGGACAGACCACACCTGGGGTAATACATATAGATCAGGACAGACCACACCTGCGGTATTACATACAGATCAGGACAGACCACACCTGGGGTATTACATGCAGATCAGGACAGTCCACACCTGGGGTATTACATATAGATCAGGATAGTCCACACCTGGGGTAATACATACAGATCAGGACAGTCTACACCTGGGGTATTACATATACATCAGGATAGTCCACACCTGGGGTAATACATACAGATCAGGACAGTCCACACCTGGGGTATTACATATACATCAGGATAGTCCACACCTGGGGTAATACATACAGATCAGGACAGTCTACACCTGGGGTATTACATATAGATCAGGATAGACCACACCTGGGGTATTACATACAGATCAGGATAGACCACACCTGGGGTATTACATATAGATCAGGACAGTCCACACCTGGGGTATTACATATAGATCAGGATAGTCCACACCTGGGGTATTACATACAGATCAGGATAGTCCACACCTGGGGTAATACATACAGATCAGGACAGTCCACACCTGGGGTATTACTTACAGACCAGGATAGACCACACCTGGGGTATTACATATAGATCAGGATAGTCCACACCTGGGGTAATACATACAGATCAGGATAGACCACACCTGGGGTATTACATATAGATCAGGATAGACCACACCTGGGGTATTACATACAGATCAGGACAGACCACACCTGGGGTATTACATATAGATCAGGATAGACCACACCTGGGGTAATACATATAGATCAGGACAGACCACACCTGGGGTATTACATACAGATCAGGACAGACCACACCTGGGGGATTACATATAGATCAGGACAGACCACACCTGGGGTAATACATATAGATCAGGACAGACCACACCTGGGGTATTACATACAGATCAGGACAGACCACACCTGGGGTATTACATATAGATCAGGATAGTCCACACCTGGGGTAATACATACAGATCAGGACAGTCCACAACCTGGGGTATTACATACAGACCAGGATAGACCACACCTGGGGTATTACATATAGATCAGGATAGTCCACACCTGGGGTATTACATATAGATCAAGACAGTCCACACCTCGGGTATTACATACAGATCAGGATAGTCCACACCTGGGGTAGTACATACAGATCAGGACAGTCCACACTTGGGGTATTACATATAGAGTCATAGAGTTTTACAGCACAGAAAGAGGCCCTTCGGCCCATCGTGTCTGCGCCGCCCATCCATCCCTGTCCAGTCTAATCCCATTTTCCAGCATTTGGTCCATAGCCTTGTATGCAATGGCATTTCAAGTGCTCATCCAAATGCTTCTTGAATGTTGTGAGGGTTCCTGCCTCTACCACCCTTTTAGGCATTGAGTTCCACATTCCAACCACCCTCTGGGTGAAAAAGTTCCTCCTCAAATCCCCTCTAAATCTCCTGCCCCTTACCCTGAATCTATGCCCCCTGGTTATTGACCCCCCTACTAAGGGGAAAAGTTCCTCTTTATCTACCCTATCTATGCCCCTCATCATTTTGTACACCTCAATCAGGTCCCCCCTCAGCCTTCTTTGCTCCAAGGAAAACAATCCCAGCCTGTTTAGTCTTTCTTCATAGCTGAGGCGCTCCATCCCAGGTAACATCCTGGTGAATCTTCTCTGCACCCTCTCCAAAGCAATCACATCCTTCCTATAGTGAGGCAACCAGAACTGCACACAGTACTCCAGCTGTGGCCTCACCAGCGTTTTGTACAGCTCCATCATAACCTCCCTGCTCTTATATTCTATGCCTCGGCTAATGAAGGCAAGTATCCCATATGCCTTTTTAACCACCTTATCTACCTGTTCCGCTGCCTTCAGGGATCTATGTACATGTACACCAAGGTCCCTCTGACCCTCTGTACTTCCTAGGGTCCTACCGCTCATTGTGTATTCCCTTGCCTTATTTGTCTGTCCAAAATGCATCACCTCGCACTTTTCAGGGTTAAATTCCATTTGCCACTTTTCCGCCCATCTGACCAACCCGTTTATATCGTCCTGTAGCCTGAGGCTTTCCTCCTCGCAATTTACCACCCCACCAATTTTCGTGTCATCTGCGAACTTACTGATCACACCTTTTACATTCTCATCCAAATCATTTATGTAGATCACAAACAACAAGGGACCCAGCACCGATCCCTGAGGTACCCCACTGGACACAGGCTTCCAGTCACAAAAGCAACCTTCGACCATCACCCTCTGCCTCCTGCCACTCAGCCAGTTTAGGATCCAACGCGCCAAGGCACCCTGGATCCCATGGGCTCTTACCTTCTTGACCAGTCTCCTATACGGGACTTTGTCAAAAGCTTTACTGAAGTCCATGTAAACCACATCCACAGCATTTCCCTTATCCACCCCGCTAGTCACCCCCTCGAAAAATTCAATCAGATTTGTCAGACATGATTTACCCTTGACAAAGCCATGCTGACTATCCCCGATTAATCCTTGCCTCTCCAAGTGGAGACTAATTTTGTCCCTCAGAATTTTTTCCAATAATTTCCCTACCACAGATGTTAGGCTCACTGGCCTGTAATTCCCTGGTTTATCCCTGCTACCCTTCTTGAATAATGGTACTACATTAGCTGTTCTCCAGTCCTCTGGTACATCCCCTGTGGCCAGAGAGGTTCTGAAAATTTGTCTCAGAGCCCCTGCAATCTCCTCCTTTGCCTCCCACAGCAGCCTGGGATACATCTCGTCCGGGCCTGGGGATTTATCCACTTTTTGGCCTGCTAAAACCGCTAGCACCTCCTCCCTCTCGATGCTAATATGTTCAAGTATGTCACAGTCCCCTTGCCCGATTTCTATGTCTGCACCGTCTTTCTCCATAGTGAACACAGATGCAAAAAATTCATTTAAAACCCCGCCTACATCATCTGGCTCTACACACAGATTGCCACTTTGGTCCCTAATGGGCCCTACCCTTTCCCTGGTTATCCTCTTGCCCTTAATATACTTATAAAACATCTTAGGATTTTCCTTTATTTTGCTCGCCAGTGTTATTTCATGGCCCCTCCTCGCCCTCCTAATTTCTTTTTTAAGTATGCCCCTGCACTTTTTATACTCCTCTAGGGCTTCTTCCATCTTTAGTCTTTTGTAACTGCCAAAAGCCCCCCTTTTATTTCTAATGCATTTTTGTATATCCCTTGTCATCCAAGGTTCCCTTTGCTTGTTGGTCCCACCCTTGACCTTTACAGGAACATGTTGGCGTTGTACTCTCTCTATTTCCCTTCTGAAAGTCTCCCACTGTTTTGATGTGGATTTTCCTTTCAGTAGCTGCTCCCAGTCCACTTTGGCCAGATCCTGCCTTATCATATTAAAATCGGCCTTCCCCCAATTTAGAACCCTTATTTCCGGGCCGTCTTTGTCTTTTTCCATGACCACCTTAAATCTCACCGAATTATGGTCACTGTCGCCAAAATGCTCTCCTACTGATACTTCCACCACTTGCCCGGCTACATTCCCCAGAATTAAGTCCAGTACCGCCCCCTCTCTTGTAGGACTTTCTACATGTTGGCTCAAAAAGCTGTCCTGGATGCACTTTAGGAATTTTGCACCCTCTAAGCCTTTCACACTCTGACTATCCCAATTAATATTGGGGAAGTTGAAATCCCCCACTATTATTACCCTATTATTTTCGCACTTTTCTGAGATTTGCCTACATATCTGTTCCTCTATCTCCCCCTGACTGTTTGGGGGCCTATAGTACACTCCCAGCAAAGTGCTTGCCCCCTTTTTGTTTTTAAGTTCTACCCATATGGCCTCATTAGAGGAACCCGCTAATATATCATCCCTCCTTACAGCAGTAATTGACTCCTTAATTAATATTGCAACACCCCCTCCCCTTTTACACCCCCCTCTGTCTCGCCTGAAGATTCTATACCCCGAAATATTGAGCTGCCAGTCCTGACCCTCCCTCAACCATGTCTCCGTGATAGCAACAATATCGTACTCCCATGTGTTCAACAACACTTTCAGTTCATCCACCTTATTTACAAGACTCCTTGCATTAAAATAAATGCCTTCCAGCCCTGCCATATTCCCTTTTGCCTTCACATATTTGCTCTGCCTTCCCAGCTGACTTGTTTTTTCCTCTGTATTTGGCTGTAAATCACCCCCTACTATAGCTCCACTCTGTACCCCATCCCCCTGCCAAGTTAGTTTATACCCCCCCCCAGCAGTGCTAGCAAACCTCCCCGCAAGGATATTGGTTCCCATCTGGTTCAGGTGTAAACCGTCCGACTTGTACAAGTCCCACCTTTCCCAGAAGCAGATATAGATCAGGATAGTCCACACCTGGGGTATTACATATAGATCAGGAGAGACCACACCTGGGGTATTACATATAGATCAGGATAGACCACACCTGGGGTATTACATACAGATCAGGATAGACCACACCTGGGGTATTACATACAGATCAGGACAGTCCACACCTGGGGTATTACATACAGATCAGGACAGTCCACACCTGGGGTATTACATACAGATCAGGACAGTCCACACCTGGGGTATTACATACAGATCAGGATAGACCACACCTGGGGTATTACATGTAGATCAGGATAGACCACACCTGGGGTATTACATACAGATCAGGACAGTCCACACCTGGGGTATTACATATAGATCAGGACAGTCCACACCTGGGGTATTACATACAGATCAGGATAGTCCACACCTGGGGTATTACATACAGATCAGGATAGTCCACACCTGGGGTATTACATACAGATCAGGATAGACCACACCTGGGGTAGTACATACAGATCAGGACAATCCACACCTGGGGTAATACATACAGATCAGGACAGTCCACACCTGGGGTATTATATACAGACCAGGATAGTTCACACCTGGGGTATTACATACAGACCAGGATAGTTCACACCTGGGGTATTACATACAGACCAGGATAGTTCACACCTGGGGTATTACATACAGATCAGGATAGTTCACACCTGGGGTATTACATACAGATCAGGATAGACCACACCTGAGGCACTGTGTAGTGCTCTGGTTGACATCACATAGAAGGACCATCAAGGCCCTAGATGTAGTGCAGAGGAGATCAACGGGGCCAATTCCTTGTGTTAAAGGAATGAACTATGAGGTATGACCAGATAAGCTAATGTTCATAAACAATATGTCAGAGGGGACCATTACAAAAGGTAGATGAAATACTCAGCAGGTTTAGATAAAGTAAACCCAGCACAACTTTGTGAAACGCTAAGTCAAGGCAGCAGGACAAGAGTTTATTGAATCATAGAATCATACAGCACAGAAACAGGCCATTCGGCCCATCGTGCCTGTGCTGGCCCTTTGTGAAAGAGCTCTCCAATTAGTCCCATTCCCCTGCTCTTGCCCCATAGTCCTGCAATTTTCTCCCCTTCAAGAAATTATCCAATTCCATTATTGAATCTGCTTCCACCACCTGTTCAGGCAGCGCATTCCCAATCACAACAACTCACTGCGTAGAAAATATTCCCCTCATCTCCCCTCTGGTTCTTTTGCCAATTATCTTAACTCTGTGTCCTCTGGATACCGACCCTCCTGCCAGTGGAAACAGTTTCTCCTTATTTGCTCTATCAAAACCTTCATAATTTTGAACACCTCTATTAAATCTCCCCTTAACCTTCTCTGCTCTGAGGAGAACAATCCCAGCTGCTCCAGTCTCTCCACGTTAAGTGAATTCCCTCATCCCAGGTACCATTCTAGTAAATCTCCTGTGCACCCTCTCCAAGGCCTTGATATGTGTGTGGACTTTCGAGAATGGGACTGGGCTCAGCTGTGACGCAACTCACGGTTGAATAACGCAGTGGCACTCAATGTCTGCCACACGTGAGGAATGGCCAACGGGTGAGGCAGTGGCGGTGGAATCGGACCTCCGCAAAGACCCAACCTTGCCGAGAGGAGAGTTGGGAAGAGGACTGGAACGTTGAAACGCATCACTCTTCATCAGTAAGAAAGACTTGTATTTCTATAGCGCCTTTCACGACCAAGGACATTCCAAAGCGCTTTATAGCCAATGAAGTACTTTTTGAAGTGGAGTCACTGTTGTAATGTGGGAAACGCGGCAGCCAATTTGCGCACAGCAAGCTCCCACAAACAGCAATGTGTTAATGACCAGATAATTTGTTTTAGTGATGTTGGTTGAGGGATAAATATTGGCCCCAGGACACCGGGGAGAACTCCCCTGCTCTTCTTTGAAATAGTGCCATGGGATGCTTAACGTCCACCTGAGAGAGAGCAGACGGGGCCTTGGTTTAAAGTCTCATCCGAAAGACGGCACCTCTGACAGTGCAGCACTCCCTCAGTACTGCACTGGAGTGTCAGCCTAGCTTTATGTGCTCAAGTCCCTGGAGTGGGACTCAAACCCACAACCTTCTGATTCAGAGGCGAGGGTGCTGCCCGCTGAGCCACGGCTGACACAGATCATAATGGATAATCCAGTAGGTTGAAATTAGGGCTCTCCAACTGGCTAAGGAATGAAATGAATCAGCTCACAGCAAATATGAAGGACAACACTAAAGGGTTTTACAAGTATATTAAGAGAAAGAGGGTGGCTCAGGGTAATGTGGGCCCCGTAAAGACATGCGCAGGTAATGGTGTAATTGGAAATAAGGAGATGGCAAACTTGCTAAATACAGGAAACTTTCGTTTAACCGGAGGTTAAAAGTCCGGAAAGCTCTATCTACCGGCAAAATTCAGGAGCCGTTTCCTATAAGTTTTTTTACTTCTCGTTGCTTTTTTTTTCCCAGTCAGGCTCTGCAAGGTCTGTAGCTATAGCAACAGCTTCAGCTAGAGACGCTTGCAGCTGCAGCCGACTGTTTTGAAGCTGTTGCTAAGCAACAGGGTTTGTTGATTCACACGGAGCTGAAAAGCTCCGTATGTTTTAACATTAGGGCTGGTTTATACGGCAGTGTTGATGGGACGGCACCAACTCGGTCCCGTCAGTGCCGGATACCAGAAAGTTTCCTGTACTTTATATCGGTCTTCACAGGGGAGGATGAGGATAAAGTATCAGGAATACGAGGAGAACTAAAACTAAATGAAGGGGAGGAACTTACTAGATTCAATATAAGTAAAACAATGGTATTGGAGAAAATAATGAGACTGAAGATAGACAAATCTCCAGGACCTGATGGTTTTCACCCCAGGGTATTAAAAAAAGTAGGTGTAGGAATTACAGATGAGTTAGTCGCGATCTTCCAAAACTCTCTTGATTCAGGAATTGTCCCCTTGGATTGGAAAATTGCCAATGTCACTCCACTATTTAAGAAGGGTGGGAGATATAAACCATGAAATTATAGACCTATTAGTCTAACGTTAGTTGTGGCGAAGTTACTGGAATCTGTTATTAGGGACAGAGTGACTGAGCATTTGGACAAATATGAGCTGATCACTTGAACCACAGTGAGCCTGCCAGCAGAGAGAGCTGTACACACACTGACTGGTCTGTAGCTAGAGGTTTTACAGTGTCTGTTCATCAGCATGAGATATGTCAGTGCTGGGCCCAACTTCAGAAGCTGCAGGCTGAATGGGCAGGAGAGGGGGAGGGGTGGGGAGGGAGTAGATAATCAGCCAGGGTTAATGTTCTTGTTTACTACTCACTGGTCGCTTGTTTGAAAGTGTGTGTGTGGACACTGGGCAAGGACGGACAGGCTCAGCTGTGATATTCCCAGGATGGAATAGCCTGCCAGCTAGAGGGCCAGAGTGCGAGAGGGCCAGAGTGTGAGTGGGCCAGAGTGCGAGCTCCAGAGTGTGAGAGCTCCAGAGTGTGAGAGGGCCAGAGTGTGAGCGGGCCAGAGTGTGAGAGGGCCAGAGTGTGAGAGGGCCAGAGTGTGAGAGGGCCAGAGTGCGAGAGGGCCAGAGTGCGAGAGGGCCAGAGTGCGAGAGGGGCAGAGTGCGAGAGGGGCAGAGTGTGAGAGGGGCAGTGTGTGAGCGGGCCAGAGTGTGAGAGGGCCAGAGTGCGAGAGGGCCAGAGTGCGAGAGGGCCAGAGTGCGAGAGGGGCAGAGTGTGAGAGGGGCAGTGTGTGAGCGGGCCAGAGTGCGAGAGGGCCAGAGTGCGAGAGGGCCAGAGTGCGAGAGGGGCAGAGTGCGAGAGGGGCAGAGTGTGAGAGGGGCAGTGTGTGAGCGGGCCAGAGTGTGAGAGGGCCAGAGTGTGAGAGGGGCAGAGTGTGAGAGGGCCAGAGTGCGAGAGGGGCAGAGTGCGAGAGGGGCAGAGTGTGAGAGGGGCAGTGTGTGAGCGGGCCAGAGTGCGAGAGGGCCAGAGTGTGAGAGGGCCAGAGTGCGAGAGGGCCAGAGTGTGAGAGGGGCAGTGTGTGAGAGGGCCAGAGTGCGAGAGGGCCAGAGTGCGAGAGGGCCAGAGTGCGAGAGGGGCAGAGTGCGAGAGGGGCAGAGTGTGAGAGGGGCAGTGTGTGAGCGGGCCAGAGTGTGAGAGGGCCAGAGTGTGAGAGGGGCAGAGTGTGAGAGGGCCAGAGTGTGAGAGGGGCAGAGTGCGAGAGGGGCAGAGTGCGAGAGGGGCAGAGTGCGAGAGGGGCAGAGTGTGAGAGGGGCAGAGTGCGAGAGGGGCAGAGTGCGAGAGGGGCAGAGTGCGAGAGGGCCAGAGTGCGAGAGCTCCAGAGTGCGAGAGGGGCAGAGTGTGAGAGGGCCAGAGTGCGAGAGGGCCAGAGTGCGAGAGCTCCAGAGTGTGAGAGGGCCAGAGTGTGAGAGGGCCAGAGTGCGAGAGGGCCAGAGTGCGAGAGCTCCAGAGTGTGAGAGGGCCAGAGTGCGAGAGGGGCAGAGTGTGAGAGAGACAGAGTGTGAGAGGGCCAGAGTGCGAGAGCTCCAGAGTGTGAGAGGGCCAGAGTGCGAGAGCTCCAGAGTGTGAGAGGGCCAGAGTGTGAGAGAGACAGAGTGTGAGAGGGCCAGAGTGCGAGAGCTCCAGAGTGTGAGAGGGCCAGAGTGTGAGAGAGACAGAGTGCGAGAGCTCCAGAGTGTGAGAGGGCCAGAGTGTGAGAGAGACAGAGTGTGAGAGGGCCAGAGTGCGAGAGCTCCAGAGTGTGAGAGGGCCAGAGTGTGAGAGAGACAGAGTGCGAGAGGGCCAGAGTGCGAGAGGGCCAGAGTGCGAGAGGGCCAGAGTGTGAGAGGGCCAGAGTGCGAGAGGGCCAGAGTGTGAGAGGGCCAGAGTGAGAGAGGGCCAGAGTGCGAGAGGGCCAGAGTGTGAGAGGGGCAGAGTGCGAGAGGGCCAGAGTGCGAGAGGGCCAGAGTGTGAGAGGGCCAGAGTGAGAGAGGGCCAGAGTGTAAGTGAGACAGAGAGTGAGAGGGCCAGAGTGTGAGAGAGACAGAGTGAGAGAGGGCCAGAGTGTAAGTGAGACAGAGAGTGAGAGGGCCAGAGTGTGAGAGAGACAGAGTGTGAGAGGGCCAGAGTGCGAGAGGGCCAGAGTGCGAGAGCTCCAGAGTGCGAGAGGGCCAGAGTGCGAGAGGGCCAGAGTGTGAGAGGGCCAGAGTGTAAGTGAGACAGAGAGTGAGAGGGCCAGAGTGCGAGAGGGCCAGAGTGTAAGTGAGACAGAGAGTGAGAGGGCCAGAGTGCGAGAGGGCCAGAGTGTGAGAGGGCCAGAGTGTGAGAGGGCCAGAGTGTAAGTGAGACAGAGAGTGAGAGGGCCAGAGTGCGAGAGCTCCAGAGTGTGAGAGGGCCAGAGTGCGAGAGGGGCAGAGTGTGAGAGGGCCAGAGTGCGAGAGGGCCAGAGTGTGAGAGCTCCAGAGTGCGAGAGGGCCAGAGTGCGAGAGGGCCAGAGTGTGAGAGGGCCAGAGTGAGAGAGGGCCAGAGTGTAAGTGAGACAGAGAGTGAGAGGGCCAGAGTGTGAGAGGGCCAGAGTGTGAGAGGGCCAGAGTGAGAGAGGGCCAGAGTGTAAGTGAGACAGAGAGTGAGAGGGCCAGAGTGTGAGAGGGCCAGAGTGTGAGAGGGCCAGAGTGCGAGAGGGCCAGAGTGCGAGAGGGCCAGAGTGTGAGAGGGCCAGAGTGTGAGTGAGACAGAGAGTGAGAGGGCCAGAGTGCGAGAGGGCCAGAGTGCGAGAGGGCCAGAGTGCGAGAGGGCCAGAGTGCGAGAGGGCCAGAGTGCGAGAGGGCCAGAGTGCGAGAGGGCCAGAGTGCGAGAGGGCCAGAGTGCGAGAGCGCCAGAGGGCGAGAGGGCCAGAGTGCGAGAGGGCCAGAGTGCGAGAGGGCCAGAGGGCGAGAGGGCCAGAGGGCGAGAGGGCCAGAGTGCGAGAGGGCCAGAGGGCGAGAGGGCCAGAGTGTGAGAGGGCCAGAGTGAGAGGGGCCCGAGTGCGAGAGGGCCAGAGTGTGAGAGAGACAGAGTGTGAGAGAGACAGAGTGTGAGAGAGACAGAGTGTGAGAGGGCCAGAGTGAGAGAGGGCCAGAGTGCGAGAGGGCCAGAGTGTGAGAGAGACAGAGTGTGAGAGAGACAGAGTGTGAGAGGGCCAGAGTGAGAGGGGCCCGAGTGCGAGAGGGCCAGAGTGCGAGAGGGCCAGAGTGTGAGAGAGACAGAGTGTGAGAGGGCCAGAGTGAGAGGGGCCCGAGTGCGAGAGGGCCAGAGTGTGAGAGAGACAGAGTGTGAGAGAGACAGAGTGTGAGAGGGCCAGAGTGAGAGGGGCCAGAGTGAGAGAGGGCCAGAGTGTGAGAGAGACAGAGAGCGAGAGGGCCAGAGTGCGAGAGGGCCAGAGTGCGAGAGGGCCAGAGTGCGAGAGGGCCAGAGTGAGAGAGGGCCAGAGTGTGAGAGAGACAGAGAGTGAGAGAGACCGAGTGTGAGAGAGACAGAGTGTGAGAGAGACAGAGTGTGAGAGAGACAGAGTGTGAGAGGGCCAGAGTGCGAGAGAGACAGAGTGCGAGAGAGACAGAGTGCGAGAGGGCCAGAGTGAGAGGGGCCAGAGTGAGAGAGGGCCAGAGTGTGAGAGGGGCAGAGTGTGAGAGAGACAGAGTGTGAGAGAGACCGAGTGTGAGAGAGACAGAGTGTGAGAGGGCCAGAGTGTGAGAGGGCCAGAGTGTGAGAGAGACAGAGTGTGAGAGAGACAGAGTGTGAGAGGGCCAGAGTGTGAGAGAGACAGAGAGTGAGAGGGCCAGAGTGCGAGAGGGCCAGAGTGTGAGAGAGACAGAGTGTGAGAGGGCCAGAGTGTGAGAGGGCCAGAGTGTGAGAGGGGCGGAGTGTGAGAGAGACCGAGTGTGAGAGAGACAGAGTGCGAGAGGGCCAGAGTGTGAGAGAGACAGAGTGTGAGAGAGACAGAGTGTGAGAGGGCCAGAGTGTGAGAGGGGCAGAGTGTGAGAGAGACCGAGTGTGAGAGAGACAGAGTGTGAGAGGGCCAGAGTGTGAGAGAGACAGAGTGTGAGAGAGACAGAGTGTGAGAGGGCCAGAGTGCGAGAGGGCCAGAGTGCGAGAGGGCCAGAGTGTGGAGGGCAGAGTTTGGAGGGCAGAGTGCAGAGGGCAGAGTGCGGAGGGCAGAGTGCGGAGGGGTACTGTGCCTTAAAGGGAGCTCAGCATTGAGGTGCAGTTGGACAGGAGTTTCATTTCTCTATAGTCGATGCTTGAACGATGTGAGAAAGAGAAATTTGATTCTTGCGAGAGTTTGGTGCTAGAGGGAGTTAAATGCCAAGGGAATGTCAGTGCAGGGAACCTTGGTGAGGTGTGTGGCGAGTGCTGTGTGGGCCATCATGGATCCTCAGTGTAACCAGAGAGCAGGACATTTGCCTGGAGGAAAATGATGTCTCCTGAGCGGAGGATCTCTGCGCGCAGGGAGCATCAGAGAGGATGAGGGGTTTCTGGATTGTACTGTCCAGAGTATCATCACTCAAGAGACAATACTAACAGTTCAGGACCCAGGGACAGTGGAGGAAGAGAGAAGTTTCATCTGCGGGGGCAGCAGACAGAGACGTCCCAGGACTCCTGCGCAGGGAATCCCTGAGTTATTGGAGCTGTCCAACAGACAATTAGGCCTGGGCAGCAACAGCGTCTCAGAGGAGGCTGGTCCTGAGCACCACTATGGAGCAAGAGGCTACCCAAGGTGGAGGTGGGGGGTGGAGCGGGTTGAGAGGCAAGTAAACGCCAAGAATAATCCAGCAATAGTGGGAGGTTCCGTACACAGTCTTTTAATGCAGTCGCGACCGGCAGCCTTGATTGGTTTGTTGCTCTCTTGGTGCAAGGGTGAAGGACGACATCACAAAATGGGTGTGAAAAACTTCTAGGAAGAAGAGAGAGCAACCAAAAGTCATGCTCCAGCCGTGGCTCAGTGGGCAGCACTCTCCCCTCTGAGTCAGAGGGTCGTGGGTTCAAGTCCCACTCCAGAGACTTGAGCAGAAAAATCTAGGCTGACACTCCAGTGCAGTGCCGAGGGAGTGCTGCACTGTCAGAGGTGCCGTCTTTCGGATGAGACATTAAACCAAGGCCCTGTCTGCCCTCTCAGCTGGACGTGAAAGATCCCACGGCACTACTTCGAAGAAGAGCAGGGGAGTTATCCCTGGAATCCTGGCCAATATTTATCCCTCAATCAACATTAATAAAGCAGATTATCTGGTCATTATCACATTGCTGATTGTGGGAGCTTGCTGTGCACAATTGCGTGCCATGTTTCCTACATTACAACAGTGACTACACTTCAAAAGTACTTCATTGGCTGTAAAGCGCTTTGGGACGTCCAGTGGTTGTGAAAGGTGCTATAGAAATGCAAGTCTTTCTTTCAATGTGGTAACCAATAGCATAGACAGAAGCAGGTTTGAGGTCTTGTAGATGGAGTTTACGCAGTTGAGTACAAGATTGAGAAACAAGAGCTCACGGGTGGTTATCCCCAGATTGCCTCCTGTGCCACGTTTTAAGGGACGGTCAACACAGGGCTGTAGAGCTGGTGGAGGAGGGAAGGTTCACATTTGTGGGGCGTTGGAGTAATTCGTGGATTAGAGAAGGTTCTACTGAAGGGGCATCACAGAAAGGGTGCAGAACATTCTGCGGGTGGAAGGCGGAACAGCTAGAAGTCATGGTCCATGTTGGAACCAATGATATAGGAAAGAAAAGGGTTGAGGTCTTACAGACCGAGAGTTTCAGGAGCTCGGGAGGACACTGAAGAGCAGGACCTCAATGGTGGTAATCTCTGGATTACTCCCAGTGCCATGCGCTAGTGAGTATAGGAACAGCAAAATAAAGCAGGTTAATGTGTAGCTGGAGAAGTGGTGCAGGAGGGAGGGCTTCAGATTCCTGAGGCAGGAGGGACCTGTACAAGGTTGACAGGTTGCAACTGAACAGGGCTGGGACCAATGTCCTCGCAGGGAGGTTAACTAGTGCTGTGCGGGAGAGGGTTTAAACTAAGGTGGCAGAGGGAGGGGAACCAGGATAAAGCATCAGAGAGGAGAAACAAGGGGCATAAAGGACTAGGAGGGACAAATAGCATTAGAGTAAAGAGTAGTCCAGAAATGGGAGGGATCAGAAAGGGAAGCGGTGCAAGGCAGAGTTTGGAGTGCATGTGCGTAAATGCACGGAGTGCGACAAATAAGGTTGATGAACTCAAGGCATAAGTTGCCACATGGGGTTATGATATAGTGGAAATAATGGATAATGGAGACTTGGCTCAAAGAAAGGCAGGAATGGGAACTTAACATTGCTGGTTGCAATCTTTCCTACACCAGTGTTTTATCGCTCTACCTCGTGGCCTTTCTTTCCCTTCTGCTTCTGCTCCATTTACCCTTTCCGCAAGGACATAGGGGATAAAATTCAGTATTGCCTATTTTGGGGCGCTAACATCGTCTGGGCGCTAACTTTAGCGCCGGCGACCGCGAAATTGAGTTTTAGTGCCCCAAGAGGGAAGTAGAGCGCTAAATCAAGCGCTCCACTTCCTTCTTAGGGTGCTAACATTGAGGAGCGGGGGCGGAGACTTCAGCAGCGCTGCACACTGTGCCGTGCCGCGCCGCCGCATTCAAAGGCTCCTTCCCTCCCTTAAAGGGAAGGGCCATCGCTGCAGGCTCTGTAATTTAAAAAGTATCGACCTGGACCACCAAGGAAACCACGATCCCGCGCAATCAGACCGGCACTCAAGCAGAGCGCCGGGCTGATCGATAGAGGGCAAAAGCCCGCGTAAAAAACTAGAACAGGAAAGGTAAGTTTTTTTTGCTTACCTCGGCCACCTCGCCTTTAATCATTGCCCTCGGAGCGGCCGGCCGCCCGGTGCGCGCCTCCTGCCGCTGTCGGTGTTTTCGCCCGGCGCTGCTGCAGGAGGTGGATATCAATTTCAGGTCCGGAGCGCTACCGGGGCGATGCGCACAGCGATGACGTCACGATCTCCGGGCGAAGGAGATCGGGGTGCAACGCCATGGCAAAACTCCCGCCGAATATGGCGGGAGTTGGTGTCAGCACCGCGCCCGGTCACAAAGCCATTTGCCCCCGGGGGCGCTAACGGGAGGCACAAAGGCACCCAATTTCACCCCCATAGAATCATACAGCACAGAAGGAGGCCATTCGGCCCATCCTGCCTGTGCCGGCTCTTTGAAAGAGCTTTCCAATCAGTCCCTCTGCTCTTTCCCCGTAGCCCTGCAAATTTTTCCTTTTCAAGTACTTATCCAATTCCCATATGTAAGTTACTGTTGAATCTGCGTCCACCACTATTTCAGGCAATGCATTCCAGATCATAGCTTGCTGTGTAGAAAAATCCTCATCGCGCCTCTAGATCTTTTGCAAATTACCTTAAATCTGTGTCCTCTGGTTACCGACCCTCCTGCCAGTGGAAACAGTTTCTCCTTATTTACTCTATTAAAACCCTCACAATTTTGAAAACCTCTATTAAATCAGCCAATAACCGTCTCTGCTCTAAGGAGAAAAATCTTCTCCAGTCTCTCCACATAACTGAAGTTGCTCATCCCTGCTACCATTCTAGTAAATCTCCTCCACACCCTCTCTAAGGCCTTGACATCCTTCCTAAAGTGTGGTGCCCAGAATTGGACACAATACTCCAGCTGAGGCCTAATCAGTGATTCATGAAGGTTCAGCATAACTTCCCTGCTTTTGTACTCTGCCTCTATTTATGAAGCCCATCACCGATATCATGTACAGGATGCACGACAGCAATTCAACACACACTTCCCAGCCCTCCAAACTCTATCCCCCGATAGCATGGGAACACCATCGCCTCCAAATTCCTCTCCAAGTCATACAATATCCTGACTTGGACATATATCGCGCTGTTCCTTCGCTGTCACTGGGTCAGAAACCTGGAATTCCCCTCCACACAGCACTGTCGGAGCACCGTCACACGGACTGCAGCGGTTCAAGGAGGAGGCCGACCACCACCTTCTCAGGGTAACTAGGGATGGGCAATCAACGCAGCCTTGCCAGTGTCACCCACATCCCAGGAACAAATACAAAAATTGCCCTCACCTTATCGTGCCTGTCAGTTGTCTGTAGATAGACATCTCTGTTCGGTGAGCTTGAGGAGGTCCTATTTGAGAACCCTCGATCAGTCTGTAAAGGGACAGGAAGCAAACAAGTGTTTTAAAGGTTTGGAGAATAGCCCCGTTTATTTCTGTTTTCACTTTTTAGGTTCCTCCAGCAGCCACATATATGGCTAATTGTATTTTTGATTAGTGATTAAGTGTCAGCCGTGGCTCAGTGGAAGCACTCTCACCTCGAATGAGAAGGTTGTGGGTTCAAGTCCCACTCCAGAGACTTCAGCACAAAGAAAATCTAGGTTGACACTTCAGTGCAGTACTGAAAGAGTGCTGCACTGTCGGAGGTGCCATCTTTCGGATGAGATGTAAAACCGAGGCCCCGTCTGCTCTCTAACCTAGATGTAAAAGATCCCATGGCACTACTTCGAAGAGCAGGGTGTTCTGGCCAATATTTATTCCTCAATCAACATCACTGGAACAGATTATCTGGTGATTATCACATTGCTGCTTGCAGGAGCTTGCTGTGCGCAAATTGGCTGCCACGTTTCCTACATTACAACAGTGACTACACTTCAAAAGTACTTCATTGGCTGTAAAGCGCTTTGGGACATCCTGAGGTCATGAAAGGTGCTATATAAATGCAAATCTTTCTTTTATTTATACAGTGAACTTTACCCTTTTTGTGCATTTGTTGGTTTGACGAAGAGCAGAGAGTGCGAGTGTTTTGTGATGGTTGGGTGTGATTTACTTCTTTAGTCAGTGCTGATTGGTTATCGGCTAAAATGGTGAGTAACACGGGTGAATACACCAGACGTCAGCATCAGGGAAACACCAGACACATTGGACGGAGAAGACAGCTGTCATCATGGTCACACTGACCAATCAGAATAACTGCTCCAGACCAGCAGAAGAAACCCAACCAATAATGAGCCGCTTCAACAGGGCAAAGGGCAAGCAGCATCCAACCACATTCTGGATGGAGAGAGGAGTGGGGGGTGGGGGGGTTCTGGATCGAACATAAGAACATAAGAAATAAGAGCAGGAGTCGGCCATTCGGCCCATTCGGGCCTGCTCCGCCATTCAATAAGATCATAGCTGATCATCGACCTCAACTCCACTTTCCCGCACTCTCCCCATATCTCTTGATTCTATTAGTAACCAAAAATCTATCGATCTTTGTCTTGAAAATGCAAAACAACTAAGCCTTCACAGCCCTCTGGGGTAGAGAATTCCAAAGATTCACAACCCTTTGAGTGAAGAAATTTCTCCTCATCTCAGTCCTGAATGGCCGACCCCTTATTCTGAGACTGTGAGCCGTTGTTAGAGACTCCCCAGCCAGGGGAGACATCCTCCCTGCATCTACCCTGTCAAGCCCCTTAAGAATTTTATACGTTTTAATGAGATCACCTCTCATTCCTCTAAACTCTGGGGAATATCAGTCCAGTCTACTCAATCTCTCCTCACAGAACAATCCTCCCAGCCCAGCAATCAGTACAGCGAACCTTCGTTGCACTCCCTCTATGGCAAGTATATCCTTCCTTAGGTAAGGAGACCAAAACTCTACACAATACTCCAGGTGTGGTCTCACCAGGGCCCTATATAATTGCAGTAAGACGTCTTCACTCTTATACTCAAATCCTCTTGTAATAAAGGCCAACATACCATTTCCTTTCCTAATTACTTGCTGTACCTGCATGTTAACTTTCAGTGATTCGTGTACAAGGATACCCAGGTCCCTCTGAATACCAACATTTCCCAACCTCTCACCATTTAAAAAATATTCTGCTTTTCTATTTTTCCTACCAAAGTGGATAACTTCACATTTCTCCACATTATATTTCATCTGCCATGTTTTTACCCACTCACTTAACCCCCTTGCAAATTCTTGCTGTCCTTCTCCCCTATCTTTCCCACTTAGCTTTGTGTCGTCAGCAAACTTGGATACATTACACTCAGTCCCCTCATCTATGCACAGTTCAGTTCCATTCGTAACTCCTCAGATAATCAAGCAGTCCGTGCCCATGTGCAGCAAGACCTGGACAACATTCAGGCTTGGGCTGATAAGTGGCAAGGAACATTTGCGCCACCCAAGTGCCAGGCAATGACTATCTCCAACAAGTGAGAGTCTAACCACCTCCCCTTGACATTCAACGGCATTACCATCGCCGAATCCCCCACCATCAACATCCTGGGAGTCACCATTGCTCAGAAACTTAACTGGACCAGCCACATAAATACTGTGGCTACAAGAGCAGGTCAGAGGCTGGGTATTCTGTGGCAAGTGACTCACCTCCTGACTCCCCAAAGCCTTTCCACCATCTACAAGGCACAAGTCAGGAGTGTGATGGAATACTCTCCACTTGCTTGTAAAGTGCAGCTCCAAATACACTCAAGAAGCTCGACACCATCCAGGACAAAGCAGCCCACTTGATTGGCGCCCCATCCGCCCCCTTAAACATTCACTCCCTCCACCACCGGCGCACCGTGGCTACAGTGTGTACCATCTACAAGATGCACTGCAGCAACTCGCCAAGGCTTCTTCGACAGCACCTCCTAAACCTGCGACCTCTACCACCTAGAAGGATAAGGGCAGCCAGCGCGTGGGAACACCACCACCTCCAAGTTCGTCTCAAGTCACACAACATCCTGACTTGGAAGTATATCGCCGATCCTTCATCGTCACTGGGTCAAAATCCTGGAACTTCCTCCCTAACAGCACCGTGGGAGTACCTTCACCACACGGACTGCAGCGGTTCAAGAAGGCGGCTCACCACCACCTTCTCAAGGGCAATTAGGGATGGGCAATAAATGCCGGCCTTGCCAATGACGCAGTTAATATGCACGAGAAGTACATTTTCCTGGATTGTGTGTAAGGTGTTTTCTACTAAAAGTAGTGCATGTGGCTAGAATGGTGTCGCCGTCACCACACCTGTGCTATCTACAGGAGGCGCTGCAACAACTCACCAAGCTTACTCCCACTGCACCTCCCAGCCCTGCAACCTCTATCACCGATACCATGGGAACACCATCGCCTTCACATTCCTCCCCAAGTCACACACCATCCTGACTTGGACATATATCGAGCTGTTCTTTCATCATTGCTGGGACAGAAACCTGGAATTCCCCTCCACACACCACTGTCGGAGCACCGTCACACGGACTGCAGTGGTTCAAGGAGGAGGCCGACCACCACCTTCTCAGGGTAACTAGGGATGGACAATCAATGCAGCCTTGCCAGTGTCACCCACATCCCAGGAACAAATACAAAATTGCCCTCACCTTATCGTACTTGTCAGTTGTCTGTAGATAGACATCTCTGTTCGGTGAGTTTGAGGAGGTCCTATTTGAGAATCCTCTATCAGTCTGTAAAGGGACAGGAAGCAAACAAGTGTTTTAAAGGTTTGGAGAATAGCCCCGTTTATTTCTGTTTTCACTCCTTAGCTTCCTCCAGCGGCCACACAACCCCCTTCAACCAGGACCATGGGCTCCTCATGCTCTCACAGGGGAGACTTGAGATACTGGGAGTATTTCAACTGGAGTAAAGAGAAAGAGGAGATTTAATGGAGGTTTTTAAATTGTGCAGAGTTTTGATAGCGGGGATGAGAAAGACTATTTCCTCTGGTTGGGAAGTCAGTGAGGAGGGTTCATCGATTTAAAATGATCACAGAGAGTGATGGAGCTGTCGTCATGTCAGATTGACTAATCGGAAGAGCCGCTAAAGGCCCAACCAATAATGAGCAGCTCCAACAGGGCAAAAGGTAAATGGCAAGCAGCATCCAACCGAGTCCTAGACAGAGAGCGGAGCCAGGTCTGGGTGGAGAGCGGGGGAGGGTGTGGAGAGCGGGGGAGGGGATGGAGAGCGGGGGGAGGGTGGGGATGGAGAGCAGGGGAGGGTGGGGATGGAGAGCGGGGGAGGGTGGGGAGAGAGAGCGGGGGAGGGTGGGGAGGGAGAGCGGGGGAGGGTGGGGGAGGGAGAGCGGGGGAGGGTGGGGAGGGAGAGCGGGGGAGGGTGGGGAGGGAGAGCGGGGGAGGGTGGGGAGGGAGAGCAGGGGAGGGTGGGGATGGAGAGCGGGGGAGGGTGGGGAGGGAGAGCGGGGGAGGGTGGGGAGGGAGGCGGCGGGGGAGGGTGGGGGAGGGAGAGCGGGGGAGGGGTGGGGAGGGAGAGCGGGGGAGGGTGGGGAGGGAGGGGACGGAGAGCGGGGGAGGGTGGGGGAGAGAGAGCGGGGGAGGGTGGGGGGGAGAGCGGGGGAGGCTGGGGAGGGAGAGCGGGGGAGGGTGGGGACAGAGAGCGGGGGAGGGTGGGGGGGAGAGCGGGGGAGGGTGGGGGGGAGAGTGGGGAGAGAGAGCGGGGGAGGGTGGGGAGAGAGAGCGGGGGAGGGTGGGGGGGAAAGCGGGAGAGGGTGGGGAGGGAGAGCGGGGGAGGGTCTGGAGGGAGAGCGGGGGAGGGTGGGGAGGGGAGAGCGGGGGAGGGTGGGGAGGGGAGAGCGGGGGAGGGTGGGGAGGGAGAGCGGGGGAGGGTGGGGGACGGGGAGCGGGGGAGGGAGAGCGGGGGAGGGTGGGGGAGGGAGAGCGGGGGGAGGGTGGGGAGGGAGAGCGGGGGGAGGGTGGGGGACGGTGAGCGGGGGAGGGTGGGGAGAGAGAGCGGGGGAGGGTGGGGGGAGAGCGGGGGAGGGTGGGGGGGGAGAGCGGGGGAGGGTGGGGACAGAGAGCGGGGGAGGGTGGGGGACAGAGAGCGGGGGAGGGTGGGGGGGGAGAGCGGGGGAGGGTGGGGACGGGGAGCGGGGGAGGGTGGGGAGGGAGAGCGGGGGAGGGAGAGCGGGGGAGGGTGGGGAGGGAGAGCGGGGGAGGGTGGGGAGAGGCGGGGGAGGGTGGGGAGGGAGAGCGGGGGAGGGTGGGGGAGGGAGAGCGGGGGAGGG
This sequence comes from Somniosus microcephalus, assembly GCF_052327205.1. NCBI lineage: Eukaryota > Metazoa > Chordata > Chondrichthyes > Squaliformes > Somniosidae > Somniosus > Somniosus microcephalus. The sequence continues at coordinate 14,428,866 of NC_141014.1, read as the reverse complement.
TGGGGACGGAGAGCGGGGGAGGGTGGGGACGGAGAGCGGGGGAGGGAGAGTGGGGGAGGGTGGGGAGGGAGAGCGGGGGAGGGTGGGGATGGAGAGCGGGGGAGGGTGGGGACGGAGAGCGGGGGAGGGTGGGGGACAGAGGAGCGGGGGAGGGTGGGGAGGGAGAGCGGGGGAGGGTGGGGGGGGAGAGCGGGGGAGGGTGGGGGGGAGAGCGGGGGGAGGGTGGGGACAGAGAGCGGGGGAGGGTGGGGGGGGGAGAGCGGGGGAGGGAGAGCGGGGGAGGGAGAGCGGGGGAGGGTGGGGAGGGAAAGCGGGGAGGGTGGGGAGGGAGAGCGGGGGAGGGTGGGGGGGGAGAGCGGGGGAGGGTGGGGAGGAGAGCGGGGGGAGGGTGGGGGGGAGAGCGGGGGAGGGTGGGGAGGGAGAGCGGGGGAGGGTGGGGATGGAGAGCGGGGGAGGGTGGGGAGGGAGAGCGGGGGAGGGTGGGGACGGAGAGCGGGGGAGGGTGGGGGAGGGAGAGCGGGGGAGGGTGGGGAGGGAGAGCGGGGGGGTGGGGAGGGAGAGCGGGGGGGTGGGGGGGAGAGCGGGGGAGGGTGGGGAGGGAGAGCGGGGGAGGGTGGGGAGGGAGAGCGGGGGAGGGTGGGGAGGGAGAGCAGGGGAGGGTCTGGAGGGAGAGCGGGGGAGGGTCTGGATGGCGAGCGGGGGAGGGTCTGGAGGGAGAGCGGGGGACAGGGTTCCTGTTTAGCTGTATAACTGTACAGCCGCGCTGCTATCTGAAGCTCCCGTGCAGCCCACCTGCTAGTTTCCCAATTGAAAAACCACACATGCACAGCAGTTTCGATGAGCCATGCACCCCCTTAAAGGGGTCGCACACGGACTGCAGCAGTTCAAGGAGGAGACCCACCACCGCCTTCTCAGGGTCACTAGGGATGGGCAATCAGTGCAGCCTTGCCGGTGTCACCCAAAATTGCCCTCACCTTATTGTACTTGTCAGTTGTCTGTAGATAGACATCTCTGTTCGGTGAGTTTGAGGAGGTCCGATTTGAGAATCCTCGATCAGTCTGTAAAGGGACAGGAAGCAAACAAGTGTTTTACAGATTTGGAGAATAAACCGTTTATTTATGTTTTCACTTCTTAGCTTCCTCCAGCGGCCACACAACCCCCTTCATCCAGGACCACGGGCTCATCACACGGGACACTTGAGATGCTGGAGCAGAGAAGGGCAAGAGGAGAATCAATAGAGGTTTATAAAATTACGCAGAGTTTTGATAGCGAGGATGGAGAAAGACTATTTCCTCTGGTTGGGAAGTCAGTGAGGAGGAGTCATCGATGACCACAGAGAGTGCGGAGAGAGGTTAGGAGAAACTTCTTTCCACAGATGGCTGTTGGAGCATGGAATGTTTAGCCACGGGGACTGTTTGGGGCAGAGCCCTTTGCATCTTTTAAAAGAAAACAGCATAATTATTTGAAGCAGAGGAAGATCCGAGCGAGGCAGCAGGGCAGTGGTGTCAGTCTTGGATTTCAGCACAGGCCCGATTCACCCGAATGACCTCCTTCTGTGCTCTAAGCCTCTATGGTTCTAACAGTGTTGTCCAATACATTACCCACCACCCACATGGGGCTAATTATGAATCCAGATATGGCTAATTGTACTTCTGATTAGTGACAGACTCTGGCTATTAGTAAATGGATAATAGACACCATTGTGGGGCATGTGATTTCAATATTGATATTCACACGGTGAACTTTACCCTTTTTGTGCATTTGCTGGTTTGACGAAAAGCAGAGAGTGCGAGTGTTTTGTGATGGTTGGGTGTGATTTACTTCTTCAGTCACTGCTGATTGGTTATCGGCTAAAATGGTGAGTAACACGGGTGAAAACGCCAGATGTCGGCACCAGGGAAATACCAGCACCACTGTACGGTAGGGAGAGCTGTCATCATGGCCACATCGACCAATCGGAATAACCGCTCCAGACCAGCAGAGGAAACTCGACAAATAACGAGCAGAACCAACAGGGCAAAGGGCAAGCAGCATCCAACCACGTTCTGGATAGAGAGTGGGGTGGGGGGTGTAGTGTATGTACTTTGCAGAAGGAACTATATTCTGCAGCCCCTATATACTGCAGTACCAGTAGTGACCACCCCTGTATATAAGCCTGTGTAGTAACATTTGCATAGTAGTTCCAGGTTGCCTCCATTCAGTAAAGACCTGTTATAACCAACTCCTGCAGTCCGTGTCTCAATTATACATGGACATAATAGGGGGGTCTGGATGGGGAGTGGGGGACAGGTCTGGAGATCTCCACTCCTTCCACCACCGGCACACCGTGGCTGCACCGTGTACTATCTACAGGAGGCGCTGCAACAACTCACCAAGCTTACTCCCACTGCACCTCCCAGCCCTGCAACCTCTATCACCGATACCATGGGAACACCATCGCCTTCACATTCCTCCCCAAGTCACACACCATCCTGACTTGGACATATATCGCGCTGTTCCTTCATCGTCACTGGGACAGAAACCTGGAATTCCCCTCCACACACCACTGTCGGAGCACCGTCACACGGACTGCAGCGGTTCAAGGAGGAGGCCGACCACCACCTTCTCGAGGGTAACTAGGGATGGGCAATCAACGCAGCCTTGCCAGTGTCACCCACATCCCAGGAACAAATACGAAAATGCCCTCACCTTATCGTACTTGTCAGTTGTCTGTAGATAGACATCTCTGTTCGGTGAGCTTGAGGAGGTCCTATTTGAGAATCCTCGATCAGTCTGTAAAGGGACAGGAAGCAAACAAGTGTTTTAAAGGTTTGGAGAATAGCCCCGTTTATTTCTGTTTTCACTCCTTAGCTTCCTCCAGCGGCCGCACAACCCCCTTCATCCAGGAGCTCAGGGTGGGACTATCGGCTGAGGGGGTGGGGGTGAGGGGGGGGACGGTGGGGGAATGGTCTGTGTGAGATGGTCTGCACCATAAACGGTTCTGATAATCAGTTGTGTTGTGGGATCTGTTGGCAGGATATTTACTGCTGTGGATTCTGCCAGTCTTACCCCTCCCCTCGGCACCCTCCCATGGAGGAGATCAGCAGGTGCCAGGAATACTCCTGGCCTCCACAATGGCTGAGATTTCCAACCACTCTCTTTTTGTTTAATTGTCCCATGTCCTTCCCCACGCCCCACCCCCCACCCCAACCCCATCCAATTCAGTCCCTTTTACTCCACTCCTCTGAAAGCACCAACTCCAGTCGGGGTACGGTACCCCAACTGGTACCTCGCCCCAGTGGCCATTCTTTAGGTGAGCCGGGACAGTAAGTTTATGGGCTATTCAAAAATCTAGGCTGATACGCCAGTGCAGTGCTGAGGGAGCGCTGCACTGTCGGAGGTGCCGTCTTTCAGACGAGATGTTAAACCAAGGCCCCGTCTGCTCTCGGGTGGACGTAAGCGATCCCATGGCACTACTCTGAAGAAGAGCAGGGGAGTTCTCCCCGGTGTCCTAGACAATATTAATCCCTCAATCAACATCACTAAAACAGATTATCTGGTCATTATCACATTGCTGTTTGTGGGAGCTTGCTGTGCGCAGATTGGCTGCTGTATAGATGCAAGTCTTTCTTTACGGAGTACATCACAGCCGACCTGTCGGCTGTTCTCACTAAATGCCCATGTATACACTCACACACTCACACACACACACACACACACACTCTCACTCACTCACACACGCACACACTCACACATGCCCACTCACACATGCACACACACACACACACACTCACACTCATACACGCACACTCACACACGCACACTCACACTCACGCACTCACTCACTCACGCACTCACACACACACACACGCCCACTCACACACACGTATGCACACAACACACAAACACACGCCCACTCACACACACGTATGCACTCACTCACACACGCACACACACACGCACACACACACACACACACACGCCCACTCACACACACGTATGCACTCACTCACACACGCACACACACACGCACACACACACACACACACACGCCCACTCACACACACGTATGCACACACACACACACACACACACACGCCCACTCACACACACGTATGCACACACACACACACGCCCACTCACACACACGTATGCACACACACACACACACACACGCCCACTCACACACACGTATGCACACACACACACGCGCATACGTTCTTGCAGAAGATACTAGGCTGTGATCAGGAGATGGAACCCTGGCCTATTCCTTCCTCTCCAGCCCAGGGGAGTGAAGGTAAATTTTAATACTCCCGGCTGTTGCTCCCAGCACAGCACAGACCTGGGATGAGACGTGGAGTCCTCCTGGTCTCTGCAGCTCAGTCATTTAGCAAACGGAGCATTCACCTGCTGAGATAGGCAGAGGCTGCACGCCTCTCGTTCATCACAGGAGTATTGAGTGATTGGGGTTATTAATGGCTGCTTTCTCAATAAGGTCACTGCATCATAACAATAAGTTGTTGGGAAATTATAGCAATAAAATAATACACTGGCACAGCACGGTGAGGTATACTGGCACAGCACGGTGAGGTATACTGGCACAGCACGGTGAGGTACACTGGCACAGCACGGTGAGGTACACTGGCACAGCACGGTGAGATACACTGGCACAGCACGGTGAGGTACACTGGCACAGCACGGTGAGGTACACTGGCACAGCACGGTGAGGTATACTGGCACAGCACGGTGAGCTTTACTGGCACAGCACGGTGAGATACACTGGCACAGCACGGTGAGATACACTGGCACAGCACGGTGAGGTATACTGGCACAGCATGGTGAGGTATACTGGCACAGCACGGCGAGGTATACTGGCACAGCACGGTGAGGTACACTGGCACAGCATGGTGAGGTACACTGGCACAGCACGGTGTGATACACTGGCACAGCACGGTGAGGTATACTGGCACAGCACGGTGAGATACACTGGCACGGCACGGTGAGGTATACTGGCACAGCACGGTGAGGTACACTGGCACAGCACGGTGAGGTACACTGGCACAGCACGGTGAGGTATACTGGCACAGCACGGTGAGGTACACTGGCACAGCACGGTAAGGTACACTGGCACAGCACGGTGAGGTACACTGGCACAGCACGGTGAGGTATACTGGCACAGCACGGTGAGGTATACTGGCACAGCACGGCGAGGTATACTGGCACAGCACGGTGAGGTACACTGGCACAGCACGGTGAGGTACACTGGCACAGCACGGTGAGATACACTGGCACAGCACGGTGAGATACACTGGCACAGTACGGTGAGGTACACTGGCACAGTACGGTGAGGTATACTGGCACAGCACGGTGAGATACACTGGCACAGCACGGTGAGATACACTGGCACAGCACGGTGAGATACACTGGCACAGCACGGTGAGATACACTGGCACAGTACGGTGAGATATACTGGCACAGCACGGTGAGATACACTGGCACAGCACGGTGAGATACACTGGCACAGCACGGTGAGATACACTAGCACAGCACGGTGAGGTATACTGGCACAGTACGGTGAGGTATACTGGCACAGCACGGTGAGGTACACTGGCACAGCACGGCGAGGTACACTGGCACAGCACGGTGAGATACACTGGCACAGCACGGTGAGGTACACTGGCACAGCACGGTGAGGTATACTGGCACAGCACGGTGAGGTATACTGGCACAGAATGGTGAGGTATACTGGCACAGCACGGCGAGGTATACTGGCACAGAATGGTGAGGTATACTGGCACAGCACGGTGAGATACACTGGCACAGCACGGTGAGGTATACTGGCACAGCACGGTGAGGTATACTGGCACAGAATGGTGAGGTATACTGGCACAGCACGGCGAGGTATACTGGCACAGAATGGTGAGGTATACTGGCACAGCACGGCGAGGTATACTGGCACAGCACGGCGAGGTATACTGGCACAGAATGGTGAGGTATACTGGCACAGAATGGTGAGGTATACTGGCACAGAATGGTGAGATACACTGGCACAGCACGGCGAGGTATACTGGCACAGCACGGTGAGATACACTTGCACAGTACGGTGAGGTATACTGGCACAGCACGGTGAGATACACTGGCACAGCACGGTGAGGTATACTGGCACAGAATGGTGAGGTACACTGGCACAGCACGGTGAGGTATACTGGCACAGCACGGTGAGATACACTGGCACAGCACGGTGAGATATACTGGCACAGCATGGTAAGGTATACTGGCACAGAATGGTGAGGTACACTGGCACAGCACGGTGAGGTATACTGGCACAGTACGGTGAGGTATACTGGCACAGTACAGTGAGATACACTGGCACAGCACGGTGAGGTATACTGGCACAGAATGGTGAGGTACACTGGCACAGCACGGTGAGATACACTGGCACAGCACGGTGAGGTACACTGGCACAGCACGGTGAGGTATACTGGCACAGCACGGTGAGGTATACTGGCACAGAATGGTGAGGTATACTGGCACAGCACGGCGAGGTATACTGGCACAGAATGGTGAGGTATACTGGCACAGCACGGTGAGATACACTGGCACAGCACGGTGAGGTATACTGGCACAGCACGGTGAGGTATACTGGCACAGAATGGTGAGGTATACTGGCACAGCACGGCGAGGTATACTGGCACAGAATGGTGAGGTATACTGGCACAGCACGGCGAGGTATACTGGCACAGCACGGCGAGGTATACTGGCACAGAATGGTGAGGTATACTGGCACAGAATGGTGAGGTATACTGGCACAGAATGGTGAGATACACTGGCACAGCACGGCGAGGTATACTGGCACAGCACGGTGAGATACACTTGCACAGTACGGTGAGGTATACTGGCACAGCACGGTGAGATACACTGGCACAGCACGGTGAGGTATACTGGCACAGAATGGTGAGGTACACTGGCACAGCACGGTGAGGTATACTGGCACAGCACGGTGAGATACACTGGCACAGCACGGTGAGATATACTGGCACAGCATGGTAAGGTATACTGGCACAGAATGGTGAGGTACACTGGCACAGCACGGTGAGGTATACTGGCACAGTACGGTGAGGTATACTGGCACAGTACAGTGAGATACACTGGCACAGCACGGTGAGGTATACTGGCACAGAATGGTGAGGTACACTGGCACAGCACGGTGAGGTATACTGGCACAGCACGGTGAGGTACACTGGCACAGCACGGTGAGATATACTGGCACAGCATGGTGAGGTATACTGGCACAGCACGGTGAGGTACACTGGCACAGCACGGTGAGGTACACTGGCACAGCACGGCGAGATACACTGGCACAGCACGGCGAGGTACACTGGCACAGCACGGTGAGGTACACTGGCACAGCACGGTGAGATACACTGGCACAGCACGGTGAGATACACTGGCACAGCACGGTGAGGTACACTGGCACAGCACGGTGAGATACACTGGCACAGCACGGTGAGGTACACTGGCACAGCACGGTGAGGTATACTGGCACAGCACGGTGAGATACACTGGCACAGCACGGTAAGGTACACTGGCACAGCACGGTGAGATACACTGGCACAGCACGGTGAGGTACACTGGCACAGCACGGTGAGGTACACTGGCACAGCACGGTGAGGTATACTGGCACAGCACGGTGAGATACACTGGCACAGCACGGTGAGGTACACTGGCACAGCACGGTGAGGTATACTGGCACAGCACGGTGAGGTACACTGGCACAGCATGGTGAGATACACTGGCACAGCACGGTAAGGTATACTGGCACAGCACGGTGAGATACACTGGCACAGCACGGTGAGGTATACTGGCACAGCACGGTGAGGTATACTGGCACAGCACGGTGAGATACACTGGCACAGCACGGTGAGGTACACTGGCACAGCACGGTGAGGTATACTGGCACAGCACGGTGAGGTACACTGGCACAGCACGGTGAGATACACTGGCACAGCACGGTAAGGTACACTGGCACAGCACGGTGAGATACACTGGCACAGCACGGTAAGGTATACTGGCACAGCACGGTGAGGTACACTGGCACAGCACGGTGAGATACACTGGCACAGCACGGTGAGGTACACTGGCACAGCACGGTGAGATATACTGGCACAGCACGGTGAGGTACACTGGCACAGCACGGCGAGGTATACTGGCACAGCACAGTGAGATACACTGGCACAGCACAGTGAGGTACACTGGCACAGCACGGTGAGGTACACTGGCACAGAATGGTGAGGTACACTGGCACAGCACGGTGAGGTATACTGGCACAGTACGGTGAGGTATACTGGCACAGAATGGTGAGGTACACTGGCACAGCACGGTGAGGTATACTGGCACAGCACGGTGAGATACACTGGCACAGCACGGTGAGGTATACTGGCACAGTACGGTGAGGTATACTGGCACAGCACGGTGAGGTATACTGGCACAGCACGGCGAGGTACACTGGCACAGCACGGTGAGATACACTGGCACAGTACGGTGAGGTACACTGGCACAGCACGGCGAGGTATACTGGCACAGCACAGTGAGATACACTGGCACAGTACGGTGAGGTATACTGGCACAGTACGGTGAGGTACACTGGCACAGCACGGTGAGGTATACTGGCACAGCACAGTGAGATACACTGGCACAGCACGGTGAGATATACTGGCACAGCACAGTGAGGTACACTGGCACAGCACGGTGAGGTATACTGGCACAGCACAGTGAGGTACACTGGCACAGCACGGTGAGGTATACTGGCACAGTACGGTGAGGTACACTGGCACAGCACGGTGAGGTATACTGGCACAGCACGGTGAGGTACACTGGCACAGCACGGTGAGGTATACTGGCACAGCACAGTGAGGTACACTGGCACAGCACGGTGAGGTACACTGGCACAGCACGGTGAGGTACACTGGCACAGCACAGTGAGGTATACTGGCACAGCACGGCGAGATATACTGGCACAGCACGGTGAGATATACTGGCACAGCACGGTGAGATATACTGGCACAGCACAGTGAGGTACACTGGCACAGCACGGTGAGGTACACTGGCACAGCACGGTGAGATACACTGGCACAGCACGGTGAGGTACACTGGCACAGCACAGTGAGGTACACTGGCACAGCACGGTGAGGTACACTGGCACAGCACGGTGAGATACACTGGCACAGTACGGTGAGGTATACTGGCACAGCACGGCGAGATACACTGGCACAGCACGGCGAGATATACTGGCACAGCACGGTGAGATACACTGGCACAGCACGGCGAGATATACTGGCACAGCACGGTGAGGTACACTGGCACAGCACGGTGAGGTACACTGGCACAGCACGGTGAGATACACTGGCACAGCACGATGAGATACACTGGCACAGCACGGTGAGATACACTGGCACAGCACGGTGAGGTACACTGGCACAGCACGGCGAGATATACTGGCACAGCACGGTGAGATACACTGGCACAGCACGGTGAGATACACTGGCACAGCACGGTGAGGTACACTGGCACAGCACGGCGAGGTATACTGGCACAGCACGGTGAGGTATACTGGCACAGCACGGTGAGGTACACTGGCACAGCACGGTGAGGTATACTGGCACAGCACGGCGAGATATACTGGCACAGCACGGTGAGGTATACTGGCACAGCACGGTGAGATATACTGGCACAGCACGGCGAGATACACTGGCACAGCACGGTGAGGTATACTGGCACAGTACAGTGAGGTACACTGGCACAGCACAGCGAGATATACTGGCACAGCACGGTGAGATACACTGGCACAGCACGGTGAGGTATACTGGCACAGCACGGCGAGATATACTGGCACAGCACGGTGAGATACACTGGCACAGCACGGTGAGGTACACTGGCACAGCACGGTGAGGTACACTGGCACAGCACGGCGAGGTATACTGGCACAGCACGGCGAGATATACTGGCACAGCACGGTGAGATATACTGGCACAGCACGGTGAGGTATACTGGCACAACACGGTGAGATACACTGGCACAGCACGGTGAGGTATACTGGCACAGCACGGTGAGGTATACTGGCACAGCACGGTGAGATATACTGGCACAGCACGGTGAGGTATACTGGCACAGCACGGCGAGGTATACTGGCACAGCACGGTGAGATATACTGGCACAGCACGGTGAGATACACTGGCACAGCACGGTGAGATACACTGGCACAGCACGGTGAGATACACTGGCACAGCACGGTGAGGTATACTGGCACAGCACGGCGAGATATACTGGCACAGCACGGTGAGGTATACTGGCACAGCACGGCGAGGTATACTGGCACAGCACGGTGAGGTACACTGGCACAGCACAGCGAGGTATACTGGCACAGCACGGTGAGATACACTGGCACAGCACGGTGAGATACACTGGCACAGCACGGTGAGATACACTGGCACAGCACGGTGAGGTACACTGGCGCAGCACGGTGAGGTATACTGGCACAGCACGGTGAGGTACACTGGCACAGCACGGTGAGATACACTGGCACAGCACGGTGAGATACACTGGCACAGCACGGTGAGGTATACTGGCACAGCACGGCGAGATATACTGGCACAGCACGGTGAGGTACACTGGCACAGCGCGGCGAGGTATACTGGCACAGCACGGCGAGATATACTGGCACAGCACGGCGAGGTATACTGGCACAGCACGGCGAGATATACTGGCACAGCAAGGTGAGATTTTTTAAAATTCGTTCCTGGGATGTGGGCGTTGCTGGCAAGGCCAGCATTTATTGCCCATCCCTAATTGCCCTTGAGAAGGTGGTGGTGAGCCGCCTTCTTGAACCGCTGCAGTCCGTGTGGTGAAGGTACTCCCACAGTGCTGTTAGGGAGGGAGTTCCAGGATTTTGACCCAGCGACGATGAAGAACAGCCGATAAATTTCCCAGTCAGGGGGCGCGGCGCTATCGGGTAGCGTCTCAGCAACGCCCCAACAAATTTCTCAGGAGACGCCTCCCCCCCCCCCCCACCCCTCTAAGATAGTCTCTGTTCTTCCTAATGGTTTCCCCGCTCCACACACCATCTCTGGCCGTGACGGTCCATGGAGATAAAGCTCTCTCCACGATAAATAAATCTGCAGCTACAACACATGGCTTCTACGCTATGGAGTAGATTTTACACGTTAGTGCTCCCACTACAGAGCTTCATGCAGTGGGGCTGCACAGCAAGAGTTGGAGGTCATTCTACCTCCAAATTCATGCGTGTTCCTGTCACACAAAGATCTGCACTGGGAGCACTGACTCTCTCCCTGTAGTTACTGGGCCAAAACTTGCTGGAGTGAGGCATCTCGCGGCGTGCCCCGTTAGTTAAGACTTTTTCCTGCATCCTACAGATCGAAAACGTTTTGCCCCGTGTCTTGCTGGAAGTGCGAGCTGAGAGCGAGGACAATGGGGCATCTGGGACCTTGGTGAACGACGGGACCAACAGTGTATCTCCTCAACCCACGAGATTTAAGGATTGAGAAATAAACAGAGGAAGGACTGGGAAGTAAATAGCGTGAATTCGAGTCAAATCAGGAACAGAAAGCGAAATAACAAAAGAGGGAAAGAAAGATTGGATTGAGAGAGAGAAAAAAAAGAGACAGTAAGGGAAAGAACGAAAATTTTTTGACATTTAAAAAATCTCTAACAACAATTGACTACCTGAAGGAATGAGATTGAACAGTGTAAATTGTTCACTTTCTGGGCCAGAGAGGTTGACTGTCAGTCAGTAACAATTTACACATCGGTAAAAGGATACTTACGCTATTAATTACCAGACTTAACTTTCTGCAGTGAGTTTAATGGGCAATCACTGTCCAAAGCCTGCAAGTTCTTAAAAATAACGGGGAGGCTAAGGACAAGATGCTGTTTGTGTGAAGCTAATGGAGGAGCGGCGTAAATCGACCAGCAAGTTCTGGAGATTCACAACTCACAGCGTATTTCTTAATCCCCTGAACTCGCTGGCCAAACTGCACATTAATAACGGCATGCTATTATTTGCTCCAGCAAGATCCATCCTGTTAGGTTGAGGTTATTCCCTCCCATTCACTGGCTCTATAAAGAGCTTCCCCTTCCCCCATACCCGGGCAATGCTGCTTCTGCATTGTTATCTGAGGAAGGATATACAGGCCTTAGAGGCGGTGCAACGAAGGTTCGCGAGATTGATTTCTGGGATGAGAGGGCTGTCCTATGATGAGAGATTGTGTAGATTGGGCCGATACTCTCTGGAGTTTAGAAGAATGAGAGGTGATCTCATTGAAATATACAAGATACTGAGGGGGATTGACAGGGTAGATGCTGAGAGGTTGTTTCCCCCTGGCTGGAGAGTCTAGAACTAGGGGCATAGTCTCAGGATAAGGGGTCGGCCATTTAAGGCTGAGATGAGGAGGAATTTCTTCACTCAGAGGGTTGTGAATCTTTGGAATTCTTTACTCCAGAGGGCTGTGGATGCTCAATCGTTGAGTATATTCAAGGCTGAGATCGATAGATTTTTGAAATCTAGGGGAATCAAGGGATATGGAGATCGGACGGGAAAGTGGAGTTGAGGTTGAAGATCAGCCTTGATCTTATTGAATGGCGGAGCAGGCTCGAGGGGCCGTGTGGCCGACTCCTGCTCCTAATTCTTATGTACTTATGTGCTGCTGTTTCCCTGGTTGCTGGGAGACAGCTGCTCTAAATTGAAAATCCTGACGTTATCACTTACGAGGGAAGACCGGCGATATCCTGTGTAAGAGTTCGATTCTTCTGATGAGTTGAGTCTTGTATCCACCTGAAGGACAGACAGCGATGGGATTGAGCAACGGTGCAGTTAGCAAGTTTGGTTTCTGAGGCTCAGAGGCAACAAGTCTGCAAGATGGAGCTCCATCCACTCTGCGTATAAGGCACAAGTCGGTGTCATGTACCTCGTACACTGACTGTGCAATTTTAGCCCCAGTCTCCTAAAGCTGGTCCATATGTAATCAAGATTTAGTCTTGGGGCAATAACCTTGCACAGCTGGTTAGTGCAACTCTTCCCGATGGCTCAGTTTGTAACAACTTGTATTTATATAGCGCCTTTAATGTAGATAAAACGCCTCAGGGCTCTTCACAGGAGCGTTATCAAACTAATTTGACAGCGAGCCACAAAAGGCGATATTAGGACAGGTGACCATTAACTTGGTCAAAGAGGTAGGTGTCATAAATTGCAACTTCTACAAGAAGCAACTCAGGAAGTACTACTGAACGGCCAGCTGAGGGCGCCGTCCGAGGAGTATAAATACTCGGGCGTGGGCCCAACTTGGCCAGAGACAATCTGGAAACAGGAAGCTAGTGACTACTAACTAGACCTCCATGTTTTGTTACAAGTCGATTAAAGCCTTGCTTTATGTACAACCAAGTGCATAATGAGTCTTTATTACGTCAGTAGGTTTTAAGGAGCGTCTTAAAGGAGGAAAGAGAGGTAGAGAGGCAGAGAGGTTGTGGGAGGGAATTCCAGGGTTTAGGGCCTAGGCAGCTGAAAGCACGACTGCCAATGGTGGAGCGCTGGAAATCAGGGATGCACAAGAGGCCAGAATTGGAGGAGCGCTGAGATCGCGGGGGGTTGTAAGGCTGGAGGAGGTTACAGATAGGGAGGGGGCGAGGCCATGGAGGGATTTGAACACAAGGATGAGAATTTAAAATCTGAGGCATTGCCGGACCGGGAGCCAATGTAGGTCAGCGAGCACAGGGGTGATGGGTGAACGGGGCTTGGTGCGAGTTAGGACACGGGCAGCCAAGTTTTGGATGAGCTTAAGTTTACGGATAGTGGAAGATGGGAAGCTGGCCAGGAGAACATTGGAATAGTCAAATCTACAGGTAACAAAAGGCATGGATGAGCGTTTCAGCAGCAGATGAGCTAAGGCAGGGGCGGAAATGGGCGATGTTGCAACGTTAAGTAGTCAGGCTGTACGGAACTGAGCCATGCGCAACAGGAAGTTCCCAGTGTGTGATGAGTCAGCCAATTGCAACCAAGGCCACAACAACTAGCCCCTAGACTAGGAGTGCAAAAAACAATAATCTCGCCCCTGATCACTATCCACTAACTCCCGCTACATGTCTGTTAAAGAGAGGATCGGGCTTGGATGTGATGTCCTTTACAGTCAAACAGCTTTAAAGTACTTCTAACCAATCCTCTAACAGCCAGATAGTATTGAGGAACAAAGCCGCTTCCCAATAGAGAGACAAATCAGCACCATCCCGATCGTACTGACCAGGACTGCTTTTTGATTCACAATGAAGAGGTTGGCGTTCCACTCCCCCACTCGACTCCACCGTCCCCCGTCCACCATTAAGAGCGGATTCAGCTTCTGCTGCTTTTGTATGTTCATTTCTCCATCTAATTGGCCTCAGCTGTGGCTCAGTGGGTAGCACTCTCGCCTAGAGTCAGAAGGTTGTGGGTTCAAGTCCCACTCCAGAGACTTGAGCACAAAAATCTAGGCTGACACTCCAGTGCAGTGCTGAGGGAGTGCTGCACTGTCCGAGGTGCCGTCTTTCGGATGAGACGTTAAACCGAGGCCCCGTCTGCTCTTTCAGGTGGATGTAAAAGATCCCATGGCACTATTTCGAAGAGCAGGGGAGTTATCCCCGGTGTCCTGGGCCAATATTTATCCCTCAACCAACATCACTAAAAACAGATTATCTGGTCATTATCACATTACTGATGGTGGGAGCTTGCTGTGCGCAAATTGGCTGCCATGTTGCCTACATTACAACAGTGATTACACTTCAAAAAGTACTTCATAGGCTGTAAAGCGCTTTGTGATCAATGTCCCCTGTAAGCTGCGCTTTGTTCTGCGCGGTCTATTTCTTTTAATGCACAGTCCCTTTAAATTTCTGCGCATGCGCGGTATTCACAATGTAAAAGCCAGTGAGCGGCCTGCGTGGGACCTTTGAGATTACTGCACGGCTGCGCACCTTAGGGGCAACGTTGTTTTGGGACGTGCTGAGGATGTTAAAGGCGCTATGTAAATGCAAGTCTTCCTTTTCTTCCTTGCAATGGAAGGCACATTCGAGGTGTGAGATAAAGTGAAAATACTGACCCGATCACTTCTGACGAAAGCCCGAAGGTATCCTGTGTAAGAGTTCTGTTCATCTGGTGAGGAGAAATTTGTATCCACCTGAATGACAGACAGCGAGTTAAACTACAGTGCATCGATCTTTGGCGTTTCAAACATTTCTGAAGCTGAAGTTAAACACTAGCAGAAAATGGACAGCCTTCTGCTCTGTGAATATTGTTTTATTCATTCTCGGGATGTGGGCATTGCTGGCAAGGCCAGCCTTTATTGGTCATCCCTAGTTGCTCTTCAGGAGGTGGTGGTGATCCGCCTTCTTCTTGTGGATTTTGACCCAGCGACGGTGAAGGAACGGCCAATATATTTCCAAGTCAGGATGGTGTGTAACTTGGAGGGGAACTTTAAGGTGGCGGTGTTACCCTGCGCCTACTGCCCTCGTGCTCTGAGGTGGTGGAGGTTGTGGGTTTGGGAGGTGCTGCCGAAGAATCCTTGGCGAGTTGCTGCAGTGCATCCTGTAGATGGTACACACTGCAGCCACGGTGCGCCGGTGGTAGAGGGAGGGAATATTTATGGTGGTGGATGGGCTACTGATCAAGCGGGCTGCTTTGTCCTGGATGGTGTTGAGCTTTGTGAATGTTGTTGGAGCTGCACTCATCCAGGCAAGTGGAGAGTATTCCATCACACTCCTGACTTGTGCCTTGTAGATGGTGGAAAGGCTTTGGGGAGTCAGGAGGTGAGACACTCGCCGCAGAATTCCCAGCCTCTGACCTGCTCTTGTTGCCACAGTATTTATGTGGCTGGTCCAATTGAGTTTCTGGTCAATGGTGACACCCAGGATGTTGATGGTGGGGAATTCGGCGATGGTAATGCCGTTGAATGTCAAGGGGCGGTGGTTAGACGCTCGCTTGTTAGTGTTGGTCATTGCCTGGTACTTCTGTGGCGCAAATGTTACTTGCCACTTGTCAGCCCAAGCCTGGATGTTGTCCAGGTCTTGCTGCATGCAGGATTGAACTGCTTCATTATCTCAGGAATTGCAAATGAAGCTGAACACTGTGCAATCATCAGCGAACAGCCCCATTTCTGACCTTATGATTGAGGAAAAGTCATTGATGATGCAGCTGAAGATGGTTGGGCCGAGGACACTGCCCTGAGGAACTCCTGTAGTGATGTCCTGGGGCTGAGTTGATTGGCCTCCAACAACCACAACCATCTTCCTTTGTGCCAGTGGGGAACCGCCTCGGGCCATCTGGTGGTGCGCTCGACGATCGTGAGCAGGTGTGTGAAACCGTGCGACGGCGGCAAGGGGCCTACCAGATCGACGTGGACGTGGTCGAAACGCCTCTCGGGCACCGGGAAACACTCCAATGGCGCCTTGGTGTGCTGCTGGACCTTAGCACGCTGACACGCCACGCATGTGTTGGTCCAGTCTCTTACATCCTTGTGGAGTCCAGGCCAGACGAACTTGGCGGACATGAGTTTCTGAGACGCACGCATCCCTGGATGTGAGAGGCCGTGGGTGATGTCGAAAACTCGCTTGCGCCAGGCGGATGGGACGACCGGCCTAGGCGAAGGGACTGAGACGTCGCACAGGAGGGTTGTGCCGGCTGCGTGGAAGTGGATGTCGGCCAGAGTGAGGCTGGTGGTTGACGTCCTGAGGGCCTGGATCTCTGCGTCGGCGGCCTGGTCTCTCGCCATGCTGGCGTAGTCGACGCCCAGGTGCACTGCGTGGAGCGAGGGTCTTGAGAGGCAGTCGGCCACCAAATTGTCCTTGCCGGCGACGTGGCGGATGTCCGTGGTGAACTCCGAGATGAAGTTGAGTTGGCGCTGTTGGCGCGCGGGCCAGGGTTCGGTTACTTTGGCCATGGCGAAAGTGAGCGGCTTGTGGTCCACGAATGCGGTGAACGGCCGGCCTTCCAGGAGGAAACGGAAGTGCCGGATTGCCAGGAACAGGGCCAGGAGCTCTCTGTCAAACATGCTGTAGGCCTGCTCGTTCTTGCGCAGCTGTCGGCTGAAAAATGCCAGTGGCTGCCACGCGCCTTCGACCCACTGTTGCTGGACAGCGCCGACGGCATAATCCGAGGCGTCCGTGGTGAGGGCGGTCTTGGCGCCCGGGATGGGGTGGGCCAGTAGTGTGGCGTTGGCCAAGGCGCTTTTGGTCTGGTGGAAGGCTGTCGCCATCTCGCTGGACCAGGTGAGTTGCTCTTTGCCCGTTTTGCCCCTGGTGGCTTCGTAGAGGGGGCGCATGAGTGAGGCGGCCTTGGGCACGAAACGGTGATAGAAATTGACCATCCCCAAAAATTCCTGCAGCGCCTTGACCGAGGTGGGCTGGGGAAAGTCTGCCACCGCCTGCACCTTGGAAGGTAGGGGAATGGCTCCCCTTGGCGAGATTCTGTGGCCGAGAAAGTCAATTTGGGCTGCTCCGAACTGGCATTTAGCCGGGTTGACGATTAGCCCGTGTTGGCTGAGGCGCTGGAAAAGAGAGCGCAAATGCGCGATGTGCTCGGCCTTGCTGGTGCTGGCCACGAGGATATCGTCCAGATAGACGAACAGGAAGCTCAGGTCCCATAGGACGGAATCCATGAGTCGTTGGAAGGCCTGTGCGGCGTTCTTGAGCCCGAAGGGCATGCGCAGGAACTCGAACAGTCCGAAGGGGGTGATGACCGCCGTCTTCTGGACGTCTGCGTGGTGGACGGGGACCTGATGGTAGCCGCGAATCAGGTCGACCTTGGAAAAGACGGATTTCCTGCTAGGTGTGCCGAAAAGTCTTGGATGTGCGGAATGGGGTATCTATCGGGCGTGGTGGCATCGTTGAGCCGTCTGTAGTCGCCGCAGGGGCGCCAGCCACCGCCCGGCTTGGGCACAATGTGGAGGGGGGACGACCAGGGGCTGTTCGAGCGGCGGATGATGCCCAGTTTCTCCATCGTGGCAAATTCTTCCTTGGCCACCGCCATCTTGGCTGGGTCCAGGCGTCTGGCTCGGGCGAACACTGGTGGTCCCGTAGTGGCGATGTGGTGCTCGACACCATGCTTGGCTGCCGCGGCTGAGAAGGTCGGTTGTGTGAGCCTCGGGAAATCTGCGAGTAGGCGGGCGTAGTCGTCATCCGCCGGGGCAGAGCAGGACCCGACGAGGGCCGGACTGTTGCTCTGCTGGCAGGCCAGTGAAGCGAAAGTTGCTGCGTCGATCAGGCGCCTGTCGCGGACGTCGACCAGGAGTCCGTGGGCGCAAAGAAAATCGGCGCCCAGCAAGGGATGTGCCACCGAGGCCGTCACGAAATCCCACGTAAATCGCTGGCCGTTGAAACAAACCTCGGCCCGTCGCTTTCCAAAAGTAGCGATGGCTGCGCCATTTGCCGCCACGAGGGGTGGGCCGCTGCAGCCTGCCTGGATGTCGAGCTGGGAGGCAGGAATTATGCTGCATTGGGCTCCGGTGTCGCAAAGGAATCTGCGCCCTGAAAGGGAGTCGGTTATGCACAGCAGTTTACCTGCGGTGCCGATGGCCATCGTGGCGGCAGGGGTGCGGTCGAGCGGGCCTAGACGGCGGCGCTGGGCTGGCGCGTTGGGCCGGGCGGCCATCTTGGTTTGATTGAAAGAGCAGGGTGCTCTGCAGCGTTGGGCCTTGTGGCCGAAACGCGCGTGGTAGTAGCATAGTTCTGCGGCCTGGCGTGGCGGCGCGCGCTCGGTGGTGTCGGGGGGCCTCGCGGCTGCACAGCCGAGTTGGGCGACGGCGAAGACTTTGTCCACGGCGGCTGCCAGTTGTACGCAGTCCGTGATCGGGGACCCCGCGAGGGCAGTCTGTACCTGCTGAGGAAAAGGGCCCGAAACAAGAAGCACTGCGGTTCAGAGCCCAGGAGCGCAAGCATCCGGCTCATCAACTGGGTCGGGGTAGAGTCGCCGAGGCCTGGTAGTGAAAGGAGCCTACGGGCCCTCTCCTCCCCGGACAGGCCGTAAGCCTGCAGCAAGCGGCCCTTAATGGTTGAGTACTTGCCAGTCTGTGGTGGGTTCCCCAGCAGGTCGAGAACTTCGGCGGCGGTGGAGCTTGCTAGTGCTGAGACTACGTGGAGGTACCTTTCTTCATCGTCTTGAACCCTGCGAAGGGTGAATTGGGCCTCCGTGTGCGCGAACCAAGCTGGTGCTTGGTGTTCCCAGAAGGTGGGGAGCTTCAAGGACGCGGCGCCGGCCGACATCGGGCTGCTGCTGGTTGCCGTCGGGTCGTTGCTGGCCTCTGTAGGGCTACGTGAGTCGGGGGCTTCGGCCGCCGACATTCGGGGTCACCAATGTGGGAGACTACAGTCTCCCGCGTAAAGAAATAGGCAACACAGCGAGCTACAAGAAATAGGTCTTTACTCCAACTCTCACAATACAGTACTGAATTCGTAAAGCCCGCGAGCCTGTGATGACTCACGGATTGGTCACCTGCTGGAACCTCATTGGTTTTCCTTCTCTCAGCAGCAGGCAAGTCTGAACATGCCTTATTCCTCTCAGCTTGCAACTGTCTTGCGGGGGGAGGGGAATACAGCAGTTAAAAGGGGGTTATACAGGTTTATCTACATACACACAGTGTTTCCCCAACCCCATCCCTTTTGAAAGTGCTTCCACTGCACTTTCAGGCAGTGCATTCCATATCATAACAACTCGCTGAGTAAAAAAATGTCTCCTCATCTCCCCTCTGGCTTTTTTGCCAACGATCTTAAATCTGTGTCCTCTGGTTCCCGACCCTCCTGCCAGTGGAAACAGTTTAACATAGAAACATAGAAGATAGGAGCAGGAGTAGGCCATTCGACCCCTCAAGCCTGCTCCGCCATTCAATGCGATCATGGCTGATCATCCAAATTCAGTACCCTGTCCCTGCTTTCTCCCCATATCTCTTGATCCCTTTCGCCTTAAGAAATATATCCAACTCCTTCTTGAATATATTTAATGAATTGGCCTCTACTGCCTTCTGTGGTAGAGAATTCTACAGGTTCACCACTCTCTGGGTCCTAAATGGCTTACCCCTTATCCTTAGACTGTGGCCCCTGGTTCTGGACTCCCTGACCATCGGGAACATCCTTCCTGCATCTAGTCTGTCCAGTCCTGTCAGAATTTTATAAGTTTCAATGAGATCCCCTCTCATTCTTCTAAACTCCAGCGAGTACAAGCCCAATCGACCCAATCTCTCCTCATACATCAATCCTGCCATCCCAGGTATCAGCCTGGTGAATCTTTGCTGCACTCCCTCCATGGCAAGAACATCCTTCCTCAGATAAGGCAACCAAAACTGCACACAATACTCAAGGTGTGGCCTCACCAAGGCCCTGTACAACTGCAGCAAGACATCCTTGTTCCTGTACTCAAACCCTCTCGCTACGAAGGCCAACATGCCATTTGCCTTCTTAACCGCCTGCTGCACCTGCATGCTTACCTTCAGCGACTGGTGCACAAGGACGCCCAGGGCTCGTTGCACTTCCCCTTCTCCCAATCTACTGCCATTCTCCCAATCTACTCTATCAAAACACCTCATAATTCTGAACATCTCAACAAAATCTCCCCTTAACATTCTCTGCTATAAGGAGAAATATCCCAGCTTCTCTAGTCTCTCTATCACTTAGCAGCGATACCAAAATACTCATCTCAGCTAAAGCAGCTGGTGAAGCAGAGTGAAGGTGAGCGAGTCGAATGACAGGCTTGAGTTCACACCATGATGAATCCGAACTTGTTTCCAGGGCTGCAGTAGCTGTAGATAGTTTGGTCCCATCTATCCCAGAGAGAGTTACCCGACTGACGTTCAACACTCTGGTGTGGGAAGGGCAGCAAGACTTCACCGACACACCCAGGTGACGTGCCGAGGCCTGAATTGCGGGACATCACCACAGTTGCAGAGAGGAGGTGAGAGGGAGAAGTAAGTCAAAAAGTCCATAGATTGTTGGAAGAGGGGAGGATTGAGAGAGGTGAGGAGTTTCGTAGTTTTGAGAGAAAGAGTTCGAGAAGAATATGAATCAAGCTGTAGATAGGGGTATTGCAATATCATAATAATGACTACGCCCTGGAGCTAACCTATGTTGAAGAAAAGTTGTCTTGGTCTACAATCACATGTACAGTTCAAGTTTCACACCTTCTCAGTGCTTCCAACGGTAATGAACCGTACATGGTTCAATTATTAAGTACTGACCTTGTCTCTTTTTGGGGTAGACTGCAGGTATCCTGTGTGGGCGCTCTGTTCTTGTGAGAAGAATCGGCTGTCCATCTAAAGAAAAGGCAAGAGGGTTTTACAACTCGAACATCACCAGGAGCAATTCCTAGCAGACCTGATTGGCTTATTGGGCCAATTGGCTTTTTCCTGTTTCTAAACCAATTTGACTTTACTGCGTGTTAGTTTCTGTCCATCTAATAGAGCATAACCATCCTGAAAAACCCACCACCTTCTGAAGAACAACTAGGAACAGACCAAATATCCTGAGGTCAGATACAAAAAAAATTCAAGTATCACTGGGATGCTGCACATTAACACCAGCCTCAAACCTGCTCTCTCCCCTCAAACTCCGCCAGCAGGACATAACCAGTCAACCAGCTCCTGCAAACAATGCAGGAAAACTGCAAACAATGCTAGGAAACTGCAAATACTAGAGGAAAACTGAAAATGCTGGCCCTTCTCTTCTTGGGTCCTTCTCCGAGTTATTCTTTTCCAGAGTCTCACACTCGGTCCTCCTTACTTTCCAGCTCAGTCGTCCCGTCCTACTACCATCGACAGGCATTTATAACTTTTTTTTAATTCGCTTATGGGACCTGGGCGTCACTGGCAAGGCCAGCATTTATTGCCCATCCCTAGTTGCCCTCGAGAAGGTGGTGGTGAGCTGCCTTCTTGAACCGCTGCAGTCCGTGTGGTGAAGGTGCTCCCACAGTGCTGTTAGGGAGGGAGTTCCAGGATTTTGACCCAGCGACGATGAAGGAACCCCAACATACTTCTAAGTCAGTGTAATGTTATCTTATATCTTAGTATTAAGAGGCTTACGAGTAGATATCATTGAGTACTCTTTATTAGGTCTTGAGTCAGTGCCAGCTCGTGCAGTACTGCCGCATGGCCAAGATGGTTTCCTATTTATACGACTGCCGTCAAGCAGTTGTCTTTACTACAGCTACCGTAAAGCAGCTGTCTTTACCACAGCTACAGTTATCTGTACATCTTTCCCCCTCAACGATGACATAAACAGTAAACACCATAACATAACATAACACATAGAACACATATTAACAACATATAAAAACAGTCAGTGTAACTACTATTAATTACTATTAACAACATGTAAAAACTGTCAGTGTAACTATACCTTGCAATAACTGCTGGTACATATAAACACTACCCACACCCAGAAGTCCATTAGCTGTTTACAGTCTTTCCCTTGTCTACAGGTCGAGTCTAACGACAGGCTTTCTGGTGCGCTGTGACCTGCGTAGCTGAGTGGGTATTT
The DNA here is from genome assembly GCF_052327205.1 of Somniosus microcephalus. Taxonomy (NCBI): domain Eukaryota; kingdom Metazoa; phylum Chordata; class Chondrichthyes; order Squaliformes; family Somniosidae; genus Somniosus; species Somniosus microcephalus. The sequence continues at coordinate 14,406,336 of NC_141014.1, read as the reverse complement.
GCTGGGCCAACCCAGTTGTGTCCATTAAGTTCATGTCTGTACCACACGGATCCCTTGTCTCATTGTCACCCCTGTGTACTTCATCCCTTTGTGGCATTGCCCTCATCTCCTCGTCACTCTGTCGGATTTCCATCATCAGCTCATCCTCTCTGTCCTCCTGCGGCTGATAGGTCTCGGTGGTTTTCAGTAGGTGCCTCCTGTTTCTGCGATACACATTGCCATTTTCTGTCATGACACTGTATGACCTGGGGGCGACCTGTTGTAGAACGGTGGCTCTTTGATTCCATGACCCAGGCCCTTCAATGCGAACTACATCCTTCTCCTGTAGAGGCACTAGTGCAGTGGCTGTGCGGTCATGGAGCGTTTTTTGTTTCCGCTGAAGTTTCCGGGCCTTGTCTGCCCATACCTCATCTCTGTGATCGGGTGTGACATGCCTGGGAAGTCGAGTACGGATTTTGCGACCCAGTAAGAGCTCAGCTGGAGACTTGCCACTTTCCAGCGGAGCCGCCCTGTACGACATCATGGCCAGATATGACAGGCTTGAGTTCACACAATGATGAATCCGAACTTGTTTCCAGGGCTGCAGTAGCGGTAGATAGTTTGGTCCCATCTATCCCAGAGAGAGTTACCCGACTGACGTTCAACACTCTGGTGTGGGAAGGACAGCAAGACTTCACCGACACACCCAGGTGACGTGCCGAGGCCTGAATTGCGGGACATCACCACAGTTGCAGAGGGGAGGCGAGAGGGAGAAGTAAGTCAAAAAGTCCATAGATTGTTGGAAGAGGGGAGGATTGAGAGAGGTGAGGAGTTTTGTAGTTTTGAGAGAAAGAGTTCGAGAAGAATATGAATCAAGAGAAGAGAAGGGCCAGCATTTTCAGTTTTCCACCAGTATTTGCAGTTTCCTAGCATTGTTTGCAGTTTTCCTGCATTGTTTGCAGGAGCTGGTTGACTGGTTATGTCCTGCTGGTGGGGTTTGAGGGGAGAGAGCAGGTTTGAGGCTGGTGTTAATGTGCAGCATCCCAGTGATACTTGAATTTTTTTAAATCTGACCTCAGCTGTGTGCTGCTTTCTTTAATAGTCTTTTCACAATCTGTACCCCCTTCTCCGCTTTTCCATTGGCTTGAGGGTAGAGCGGGCTGGAGGTTACATGCTTAAACTCATACTCTGTAGCAAACGACTGAAACTCATGACTGGCATAGGGAGAGCCATTATCAGAGACCAGAGTTAGAGGGATGCCCTGCCTGGAAAAGATTGACTTCAGGTGAGCTATCACAGCTCTTGACGTGGTGCTGGGTAGGAGAGCAATCTCAGGATAATTAGAGTAATAATCAATAACTAACAAATAGTCTTTTCCTTCGTAGTGAAAAATATCAGTTCCGACCTTTTCCCAAGGTTGTGATGGGAGTTCTGTGGTAATGAGGGGCTCTTTTGTTTGCTTGTAGTGATACTCCAGACATGTAGCACACTCACTGATCATCTGGTCAATATCAGAGTTCATGTTTGGCCAGTAGAGTGCCTCACGTGCGCTCCTTTTTGACTTTTCCACACCCAGGTGCCCTTCATGTATCCTGTGAAGCATTTCTCGTCGCATAGAGATGGGCACTACAATCCTGTCACACTTAAGCAGTAGTCCATTGACCACAGAAAGCTCAGACTGAATATGATGATATTGTTTACATGACCCTTTCTTCCAACCCTCTTGAAGATTTCTCATCACTTTCCTCAGAACAGGGTCCTTTGATGTCTCTGTGGCTATCTTTGATAGTTGTTCCTGTGAGGCGGGCAATGCTGCATAGACCATATCCACATGAAGGGCCACATCCTCTTCTGTTTCACTGTTTTGTGTGGCACGAGGCGCAGCCCTGGATAGTGTATCTGCTATGAACATTTGTGTCCCTGGCACATATGAGCTCAAAATCATAACATTGTAGTCTCATCATTAGGCGCTGTATCCGTGATGACATGTCACACAGATTCTTTTTTGCGATCCCTAGCAGTGGCTTATGGTCAGTTTCTAGGATAACCTTGGGAAGTCCATAGATGTAGGTATGAAATTTTTCACACCCAAATGCCAAGCCCAGGCACTCCTTCTCTATTTGCGCATACCGGCACTCTGTAGCCGTCATGGAGCGTGACGCATATGCCACTGGTCGCCATTCTCCTTCATCTTCCTGTAGGACAGCCCCTAATCCATCTTTAGAGGCATCTGTGGACACTTTTGTCCTCTTTTCAGGGCAGAAGAACTTCAGCAGGGGTTCACTTGCTAGAATGTGTAGCAGCCCCTTCCATTCATTCTCATGTTCATGTCCCCATTGGAACTCTGTCTCTTGGTGCAGCAGTTTTCTCAAGTGAGCGGTTTTCACTGCCAGATTTGGAATGAATTTCCCTAGGTAATTAACCATGCCAAGGGCCCGCTGAACCCCTTTCTTGTCCTTTGGTTTTTCCATGTCATGTATGGCCTTTACCTTTGACTTGTCTGGCTGAATCCCTTCTGCAGAAATCTTGTCCCTGAGGAATGTGATTTCATTGACGCTGAACTGACATTTGTCTTTATTTAGTTTGAGTCCATACTGCCGTATCCTCTGAAGTGTTTTCTCCAGTCTGGTGTCGTGCTCTCCCCGAGTGGAGCCCCATACTACCAGAGCATCCACGTACACCCACACACCATCCAGGCCCTCGATGATTTGCTCCATTGCTCTGTGGAAGTTTTCTGGGGCGGAGCTAATGCCGAAGGGCAGGCGCTGGTAAGAGTATCGACCAAACGGGGTGTTAAAGGTGCACAGCTTAGCACTCTCGTCATCAAGTTTCAGCTGCCAGAATCCATGCGAGGTGTCCATCTTGGAGAAGAAGTTTGCTCCTGTCATTTCGCTGACTATTTCCTCTCTCTTAGGGATTTGATAGTGCTCTCTTTTTATATTAACGTTAAGGTCCTTGGGATCCATGCAGACATGCAATTTATCAGTCTTTTTTGAATTGACGCAAACCATGGAATTTACCCAGTCAGTCGGTTCCTCAGTCTTCTTTATGACACCTAGTCCCTCCATGCGGTCTAGCTCTTTCCGCAGTTTCTCACGGAGGGCCACCGGAACTCTCCTGGGTGCATGAATCACAGGTTGTACGTCATCTCTCAGTTTGATGGAGTATGTAAAGGGCAGTGCTCCGAAACCCTGAAATACATCTGCGTACTTGTGTGTTATAGCATCATGCTTTATATTTGTACTGTCTTGGGGGGCACTCTGCACACAGTTCAGTTCATTAATAGTATAGACTTGTTTTACCAAGCCCAAGTCCACACATGCCTTATCCCCCAACAGTGACTCATGTCCTTCAGGCACTATAACAAACGTCAATGGGTGAATGCGATTTTTTACCTTAACATTCAGCCTACACGTTCCTTTTGTTTCAATACTTTGTCCATTGTACGCCTTCAAAGCCACTGTCTTGTTCAGTATTTTTGGTCTCACTTTGAGATTCCGTGCATCACTCCAGCTTATGAGGTTTGCCTTAGCACCTATATCTAGCTTGAAGGGAACAATGGTGCCATTTACCAGCAAGGGGGCTATCCAAACTTCAGTCTTTAGTCCTACGGAATGTACTTCCTTTTCCATATCTTTACCCTGTTTTAAGTCATTTTGCACCATTCCAACATACAAAGTCTCCGATTCCGTGTCTTCAGTCTCAATAGCATGCACTGTCTTTTTACCTTCAGTTTTCTCTTCCCAAAAGCACATTTTAGCAAAGTGATTCCTGCCTTTATATTTTGAACAGTTCTTCCCATAAGCCAGACATTGTCTTGCCACGTGTCTATTGTCGCACTGTCTGCAATCGTATGGCATCATAGTCCTGAACTCTGTGCGCCCTCGTGTCCCTTCTGTGTACTACATCCACTGGTAGGTTGTCCAGTCGCAGCGCTCTCACGCCCGTTGCTGTAGTTCTCCCATCGAATGTTTGTGTGTGCATGGCTGAGAGTTCACTAGCATGACATATTTTTACTGCAGCATCCAAAGTTAAGTCATTGTCCCTAAGCATTCTCCCCCTCACCTTCTTGTCAAGTATTCCGAAAATGACCTGATCGCGTATCATCGATTCCTTCAAGTCTCCAAAGTTACATGTTTGTGCTTTTGTTTTCAAGTTCGTCAGAAAAACATCAAAGGATTCTCCTTGCTTTTGCACGCGGGAGCGAAAAATAAATCTCTCGAACGTTTCATTCTTTCTAGGTGTGCAGTATTTTTCGAACAAATCTATCACCTTGTCCAGATCATTTTTGTCACCTTCAGCTGCAAACGTAAATGTATTATACAGCTCGATTGCCTGCGAGCCAGCCACTGTTAGCAACAAAACTACCTTACGTGTTCCAGAGCTAGTCGTGGCGTCGATCACTGTGAGGTAGAGAAGAAAGAGTTGTTTGAATTCGCGCCAATTTTCGTCCAGATTTCCTTCAAGTTGCAGGCTAGTCGGTGGTTTTATCCCTTCCATTGTTGTGGTATGCCCGTATTGTGCGTTCTATAAATCCTGGTACCATGTAATGTTATCTTATATCTTAGTATTAAGAGGCTTACGAGTAGATATCGTTGAGTACTCTTTATTAGGTCTTGAGTCAGTGCCAGCTCGTGCAGTACTGCCGCATGGCCAAGATGGCTTCCTATTTATACGACTGCCGTCAAGCAGCTGTCTTTACTACAGCTACCGTAAAGCAGCTGTCTTTACTACAGCTACAGTTATCTGTACAGTCAGGATGATGTGTGACTTGGAGGGGAACTTGGAGGTGGTGGTGTTCCCATGCGCCTGCTGCCCTTGTCCTTCTAGGTGGAAGAGGTCGCGGGTTTGGGAGGTGCTGCCGAAGACGCCTTGGCGAGTTGCTGCAGTGCATCTTGTAGATGGTACACACTGCAGCCACGGTGCGCCGGTGGTGGAGGGAGTGAATGTTTAAGGTGGTGGATGGGGTGCCAACCAGGCGGGCTGCTTTGTCCTGGATGGTGTCGAGCTTCTTGAGTGTTGTTGGAGCTGCACTCATCCAGGCAAATGGAGAGTATTCGATCACACTCCTGACTTGTGCCTTGTAGATGGTGGAAAGGCTTTGGGGAATCAGGAGGTGAGACACTCACTGCAGAATACCCAGCCTCTGACCTGCTCTTGTTGCCACAGTATTTATGTGGCTGGTCCAGTTAAGTTTCTGGTCAATGGTGACCCCCAGGATATTGATGGTGGGGGATTCGGCGATGGTAATGCCGTTGACTGTCAAGGGGAGCTGGTTAGACGCGTGACACACCTTATCACTTTCTTTTCTGGCTCTGTGATGTTCTGCGCTATGAACACTTCAACAAGGTTTCTCAGTAATAATGATGAAATAAATCCCATTTTCTTCACTCTACTCAGAGCAAAGCTGGCAAATTCTGAGTTGAAAAAACGAAGTCCCTTGGGGTGTCCGGCAACTTAAGGCTCTGAATTATTTACTTCAATTTGATTTTCCCACTAAAGCAGAGTCTTCAGATTTGGGGAAATGGTTTAAAGAGTCAGTTTCGACATCAATAACTGAAAATCAGTTCCACAGAACGATGAAGATGCGCATAAACTAGAGTGACTAACTGGACAGTGAACACGTGGCTTAGCTCTGGGGTGCTTCCCCACATCTGACCATCCCAGGGTCAATACTGAGTTTGTAGTAGTGGGGTAGCAGGAGGGACGTTTCTGCTTATATGGTGACTGGTAATAATATTAGAGGAGGGGTTGGCTGGGAGTTAGAAGCACAACCTTAGGGATCAGATGCTCTCATGTGATTCCCAATGGTTTAAACAGGACTCATGTATTTCCCAATGGTTTAAACAGGACTCATGTATTTAACACGTAACCACTGACCTTAGGGGCAGACTGCAGATATCCAGCGTAAGAGCTTGAGTATTCTTTTGAGAACTTTCCGCCTGCCTGGGAAAAAACAGCGGCAGGTTAATACAACAAACAGGATAGCGTTTGGGTTTCTGCCGCGTGCCCGTCAAACTGAGGGATGGCAGGGTTGGACCATGGAGACCACTCTGCCTGTGATCGACGCGGGACAACTAGAGCAAGAGCAGCAGGCTGCGGTGCGTCCCGCGTGTTAACCTGTTAGCTCACGTCAGCAACAGCTATTATAATATCAACATACCATTTCTCCTCCTTTGGACTCTGTCCCAGACAGCGTTATCGCCAGGGACTCTGTCCCAGACAGCGTTATCATCAGAAACTGTGTCCCAGACATCGTTATCATCAGAAACTCTGTCCTAGACAGCGTTATCATCAGAGACTCTGTCCCAGACAGCGTTATCGCCAGGGACTCTGTCCCAGACATCGTTATCATCAGAAACTGTGTCCCAGACATCGTTATCATCAGAAACTCTGTCCCAGACATCGTTATCATCAGCGACTCTGTCCCAGACAGCGTTATCATCAGAGATTCTGTCCCAGACAGCGTTATCATCAGAGATTCTGTCCCAGACAGCGTTATCATCAGAGATTCTGTCCCAGACAGCGTTATCATCAGAGATTCTGTCCCAGACAGCGTTATCATCAGGGACTCTGTCCCAGACGGTGTTATCATCAGAAACTCTGTCCCAGGCAGCGTTATCATCAGAGATTCTGTCCCAGGCAGCGTTAAAAAGATACGGTAAAATAGATAAGGGAGAACCAGTGGATGTGGTGTATTTGGACTTTCAGAAGGCTTTCGATAAGGTCCCGCATAAGAGATTAGCGTGCAAAATTAAGGCACATGGGATTGGGGGCAAGGTATTGACTTGGATAGAGAACTGGTTGGCGGACAGAAAGCAAAGAGTTGGAATAAACGGGTCGTTTTCCAAGTGGCAGGCAGTGACTAGTGGGGTACCGCAAGGATCGGTCCTAGGACCCCAGCTGTTCACAATATATATTAATGATCTGGACGAGGGAATTGGATGTAATATCTCCAAATTTGCAGACGACACAAAGCTGGGTGGGAGGGTATGCTGCGAGGAGGATGTCATGAAACTCCAGTACGATTTGGACAGGTTAGGTGATTGGGCATGTGGCAAATGCCCTATAATGTGGATAAATGTGAGGTTATCCACTTTGGTGGCAAAAACAGGAAGGCACATTATTATTTGAATGGCAATAGGTTGGGAGAAGGGGAAGTGCAAAGAGACCTGGGTGTTCTTGTGCACCAGTCGCTGAAGGTAAGCATGCAGGTGCAGCAGGCGGTTAAGAAGGCAAATGGTATGTTGGCCTTCGTAGCAAGAGGGTTCGAGTACAGGAACAAGGATGTCTTGCTACAGTTGTACAGTGCCTTGGTGAGACCGCACCTTGAGTATTGTGTGCAGTTTTGGTCGCCTTATCTGAGGAAGGACGTTCTTGCCATGGAAGGAGTGCAGCGAAGATTCACCAGGCTGATACCTGGGATGGCAGGAATGACGTATGAGGAGAGATTGTGTCGACTGGGCTTATACTCACTGGAGTTTAGAAGATTGAGAGGGGATCTCATCGAAACCTATAAAATTCTGTCAGGCCTGGACAGACTAGATGCTGGAAGGATGTTCCCGATGGTCAGGGAGTCCAGAACCAGGGGTCATAGTCTAAGGATAAGGGGTAGGACATTTAGGACTGAAATGAGGAGGAATTTCTTCACCCAGAGAGTGGTGAACCTGTGGAACTCTCTGCCACAGAGGGCGGTGGAGGCCATTCATTAAATATATTCAAGAAAGAGTTGGATATATTTCTTGAGGCTAAAGGGATCAAGGGATATGGGGAGAAGGCAGGGACAGGGTACTGAATTTGAATGATCAGCCATGATCTCATTGAATGGCGGAGCAGGCTCGAAGGGCCGAATGGCCTACTCCTGCTCCTATCTTCTATGTTTCTATGTTTATCATCAGAGACTCTGTCCCAGACATCGTTATCATCAGAGACTCTGTCCCAGACATCGTTATCATCAGAGACTCTGTCCCAGACAGTGTTATCATCAGAGACTCTGTCCCAGACAGTGTTATCATCAGAGACCCTGTCCCAGACGGTGTTATCATCAGAGACCCTGTCCCAGACAGTGTTATCATCAGAGACTCTGTCCCAGACAGCGTTATCATCAGAGACCTCTGTCTCAGACAGCGTTATCATCAGGGACTCTGTCCCAGACAGCGTTATCATCAGAGACTCTGTCCCAGACAGTGTTATCATCAGAGACTCTGTCCCAGACAGTGTTATCATCAGGGACTCTGTCCCAGACGGTGTTATCATCAGGGACTCTGTCCCAGACAGTGTTATCATCAGAGACTCTGTCCCAGACAGTGTTATCATCAGAGACTCTGTCCCAGACAGTGTTATCATCAGAGACTCTATACCAGTCTGCGTACAGCTGTGGCTCAATGGTAGCACTCTCCTCTGAGTCAGAAGGCCATGGGTTCCACTCCCGAGGCCTGAGCCTGTAATCCAGGCCGACACGCCAGTGCAGTACTGAGGGAACTGCGTCTCTTCAATGCGGAAGCTCAATTACAGAGCTAACCATTAGTTGCTGGACACAGGAGGTGTGTGTCTTGATGTCTGTATCCCACTACAGCAACCACCAACGTTCAATTCACAGAATGTCTGCCCGTGTTATCCTGCTCCCCAGCTGCATCCTATTCTTATGCCTTATATTATAAAGCACTTACAATCCTTTTGCCTATTTCTGCAGATTTATTTCTTGTGAAGATCGGAGTGGTGATTACATAAAAATGGACGCTTTCCCATTGGTTCAAACATAGACACCGGATCAGCCCCTCCAGCCTGTCCCGCCAGTCAACTAGATCATGGCTGATGTGCATCTTAACTCCATCTGCCCGCCTTGGATCCATAACCCTTAATACCCTTGCCTAACATAAATCCATCGATCTCAATTTTGAAATGTTTAATTGACCTCCAGCCTCGACAGTTTTTTGGGGTCGGGAGAGTGTTCCAGGTTTCCACCACCCTTTGTGGGAAGAAGTGTTTCCTGACATCACCCCTGAACGGCCTGGCTCAAGCAGGACTCGCATTCTTTGTGTGCTTGACATGAAATGACTGACCTTGTCAATTTTAGGGGAGGATCGAAGATATCCCGCGTAGGTCTTTGGTTCCTCTTTTAAGGAAAACTTGCCACCCACCTAAAGGAAAGACAGTGTCAGGTTTACACAATAAATTCCAGAATCTCCCTCCAGCTTTCGTTCCTCTGCAATCTACCAATGTCAGCTGTGCCTCAGCTGGTAGCACCCTCGCCTCGCAATCAGAAGGTTGTGGGTTCAAGTCCCACTCCAGAGACTGAAAATCCAGGCTGACACTCCCAGTGCAGTGCTGAGGGAGCGCTGCACTGTCGGAGGTGCCGTCTTTTGGATGAGACGTTAAACCGAGGCCCCGTCTGCTCTCTCAGGTGGATGTAAAAGATCCCATGGCCACTATTTCAAAGAAGAGCAGGGGAGTTCTCCCCAGTGTCCTGGGGCCAATATTCATCCCTCAATCAACATCACTAAAACAGATTATCTGGTCATTATCACATCGCTGTTTGTGGGAGCTTGCTGTGCGCAATTTGGCTGCTACATTACAACAGTGACTACACTTCAAAAAGTACTTCATTGGCTGTAAAGTGCTTTGGGACGTCCGGTGGTCGTGAAAGGCGCTATAGAAATGCAAGTCTTTCTTTTAAAAACCCGAGCTTCGTGTTAATTAATGATATTTTCTTGATATTTTCTTCACCATATCCTGCCCAAAGGCACTTCCTCCTAAAGCTAGGTTTCTCACTTTACATAAATAGTGACAATGGTTTAATTCTGTCTGTTAAACTGAGAGATCATAATGTGTTAAAATAGAGAATAGAGGCAATTCTGTGACATTGCAAGGCGAGTAGGGAATGACACCCACAGGGAGAGATGCCCACAGGGAGAGACACCCACAGGGAGAGACACCCACAGGGAGAGACGCCCGCAGGGAGAGACGCCCGCAGGGAGAGACGCCCGCAGGGAGAGAGGCCCACAGGGAGGGAGGCCCACAGGGAGGGAGGCCCACAGGGAGAGCGCTCCACAGGGAGAGAGGCCCACAGGGAGAGCGGTCCACAGGGAGAGCGGTCCACAGGGAGAGAGGCCCACAGGGAAAGAGGCCCACAGGGAGAGACACCCACAGGGAGAGAGGCCCACAGGGAGAGTCACCCACAGGGAGCGTATATTAGAATGTTCAGGGAGCAGTGCTGGTTTCTGCTGGTGGCACTAGAGAATGGATTCGGGCCCAACATTGAGAGTCCTGAGGATAGCCACAGTGTGTCCGACTTTGACCTCACACTGATATTAACACTCTCTGACCTCACACTGAGGGCGGGAGAGAGGGGAGACCGAGGGTGGGGAGAGGGGAGACCGAGGGTGGGGGAGAGGGGAGACCGAGTGTGGGAGAGAGGGGAAACCAAGGGTGGGAGAGAGGGGAAACCGAGGGTGGGAGAGAGGGGAAACCGAGGGTGGGGGAGAGGGGAGACCGAGGATGGGGAGAGGGGAGACCGAGGGGGGGAGAGGAGCACCCATTTCCCAGTCTCCCTCTCTCTCCTGAGCCCCCATTCCCCAGTCTCCCTCTCTCCCCGAGCCCCCATTCCCCAGTCTCCCTCTCCTCCGAGCCCCCATTCCCCAGTCTCCCTCTCTCCCCGAGCCCCCATTCTCCCTCTCTCCCTGAGCCCCCATTCCCCAGTCTCCCTCTCTCGCCGAGCCCCCATTCCCCAGTCTCTCCCTGTCCCCGAGCCCCCATTCCCCAGTCTCTCCCTCTCCCCGAGCCCCCATTCCCCAGTCTCTCCCTCTCCCCGAGCCCCCATTCCCCAGTCTCTCTCTCCCTGAGCCCCCATTCCCCAGTCTCCCTCTCTCTCCCCGAGCCCCCATTCCCCAGTCTCCCTCTCCCCGAGCCCTCATTCCCCAGTCTCCCTCTCCCTGAGCCCCATTCCCCCATTCCCCAGTCTCCCCGAGCCCCCATTCCCCAGTCTCCCTCTCTCTCCCCAAGCCCCCATTCCCCAGTCTCCCTCTCTCCCCCGAGCCTCCATTCCCCAGTCTCCCTCTCTCCCCCGAGCCCCCATTCCCCAGTCTCCCTCTCTCCCCCCGAGCCCCCATTCCCGTCTCCCTCTCCCTGAGCCCCCATTCCCCAGTCTCCCTGAGCCCCCATTCCACAGTCTCCCTGAGCCCCCATTCCCCAGTCTCCCTCTCCCCGAGCCCCCATTCCCCAGTCTCTCTCTCCCCCCGAGTCTCCATTCCCCAGTCTCTCTCCCCCCGAGCCCCCATTCCCCAGTCTCTCTCCCCCCCGAGCCCCCATTCCCCAGTCTCTCTCTCCCTGAGCCCCCATTCCCCAGTCTCCCTCTCTCCGAGCCCCCATTCCCCAGTCTCCTTCTCTCCCGAGCCCCCATTCCCCAGCCTCCCTCTCTCCCCGAGCCCCCATTCCCCAGTCTCCCTCTCTCTCCGAGCCCCATTCCCCAGTCTCCCTCTCTCCGAGCCCCCATTCCCCAGTCTCCCTCTCTCCCCGAGCCCCCATTCCCCAGTCTCTCTCTCTCCCCGAGCCCCCGTTCCCCAGTCTCTCTCTCCGAGCCCCCATTCCCCAGTCTCTCTCTCTCTCTCTCCCTGAGCCCTCATTCCCCAATCACCCTCTCTCCCCGAGCCCCCATTCCCCAGTCTCTCTCTCTCCCCGAGCCCCCATTTCCCAGTCTCCCTCTATCCCCGAGCCCCCATTCCCCAGTCTCTCTCTCTCCCCGAGCCCCCATTCCCCAGTCTCTCCCTCTCCCCGAGCCCCCATTCCCCAGTCTCTCTCTCCGAGCCCCCATTCCCCAGTCTCCCTCTCTCCCCGAGCCCCCATTCCCCAGTCTCTCTCTCTCCGAGCCCCCATTCCCCAGTCGCCCTCTCCCCGAGCCCCCATTCCCCAGTCTCCCTCTCTCCCTGAGCCCCCATTCCCCAGTCTCCCTCTCTCCCCGAACCCCCATTCCCCAGTCTCCCTCTCTCCCTGAGCCCCCATTCCCCAGTCTCCCTCTCTCCCCGAGCCCCCATTCCCCAGTCTTCCTCTCTCCCCGAGCCCCCATTCCCCAGTCTCCCTCTCTCCCCGAGCCCCCATTCCCCAGTCTCTCTCTCTCCCCGAGCCCCCATTCCCCAGTCTCTCTCTCCCTGAGCCCCCATTCCCCAGTCTCTATCTCTCCCCGAGCCCCCATTCCCCAGTCTCTCTCTCCCCGAGCCCCCATTCCCCAGTCTCTCTCTCCCCGAGCCCCCATTCCCCAGTCTCTCTCTCCCTGAGCCCCCATTCCCCAGTCTCCCTCTCTCCCCGAGCCCCCATTCCCCAGTCTCTCTCTCTCCGAGCCCCCATTCCCCAGTCTCCCTCTCTCCCCGAGCCCCCATTCCCCAGTCTCTCTCTCCCCGAGCCCCCATTCCCCAGTCTCTCTCTCCCCGAGCCCCCATTCCCCAGTCTCTCTCTCCCTGAGCCCCCATTCCCCAGTCTCCCTCTCTCCCCGAGCCCCCATTCCCCAGTCTCTCTCTCTCCGAGCCCCCATTCCCCAGTCTCCCTCTCTCCCTGAGCCCCCATTCCCCAGTCTCCCTCTCTCCCTGAGCCCCCATTCCCCAGTCTCCCTCTCTCCCCGAACCCCCATTCCCCAGTCTCCCTCTCTCCCTGAGCCCCCATTCCCCAGTCTCCCTCTCTCCCCGAGCCCCCATTCCCCAGTCTTCCTCTCTCCCCGAGCCCCCATTCCCCAGTCTCCCTCTCTGCCCGAGCCCCCATTCCCCAGTCTCTCTCTCTCCCCGAGCCCCCATTCCCCAGTCTCTCTCTTCCTGAGCCCCCATTCCCCAGTCTCTATCTCTCCCCGAGCCCCCATTCCCCAGTCTCTCTCTCCCCGAGCCCCCATTCCCCAGTCTCTCTCTCCCTGAGCCATTCCCCAGTCTCCCTCTCCCCGAGCCCTCATTCCCCAGTCTCCCTCTCTCTCCCCAAGCCCCCATTCCCCAGTCTCCCTCTCTCCCCTGAACCCCCATTCCCCAGTCTCCCTCTCTCCCCTGAGCAATGAATTTCTAAAGTCCAGCTAGAACAATTTTTTGAAACAGTGGGTGAGCGCGCGGGTTTGGGTGCGGGCGGAGGGTTAAAGCCGGCACAAATGCGAGCGCGTCGGGAAGCCAGCTCCAACCCACCAACCTCCGTGTTTAACTCGGGCGCGTTAGGCTGCGTGTGCACAGCCCCCTTGGGAGAGCTGGGTTACCTATTAACATATACTAATTGCTCAGTTGGAGCGATATATCAACATACTTTTAAATTTAATGTTGTATCTGACGTAAGAAAACTACTAGGCACTTGGTCTAAGCATTAAACAAAGCTTTAATAAACTGTTTTACAACATGGCAGTCTAGTTGTGTCCTTCACTAGCTCCTGTTAAGAATGTCCTGCGCAAGCTGGGCCTGTGCCCGAGTATTTATACTCTCCCTGGACAGCGCCACCTGTAGGCCGCTCAGTATTATTTCATAAGTCTTTCTTTCATGAATGACTGATTCATGTCAGTATCCACGGGCTTCCTGAAACAAGGCGATTGAGGGAGCTGATTAAAACTCATGCAAATGCTACAGTAAATACTCAGTACATACAGCTGCTTTCTTACCTACTAGTGGGAAAGGGTTTGTTCACAGTACTTTTGCTGAGAGTTTACTTTCTATGCTTTGGAGGTTTTCTGAATCACATCAAGATGGTTGGTGCCTTGGCTTGGACCTCGGACAAGGACCAATATCAGCAGCAGCAGCCTGCTGTTCAGAGACCTGTAGCTGGACGGCAGAGGGGAGTAGAAGAGAGGGCAGCAGCTCGCAGGAGGCACTACCCGCGACACAGGGTTACAGGCAGAGGGGCTGAGTTTCCTTGACATGTCAGAACAGCAGTGCTTCAGGGGGCTCAGGCTGATGCATCAGGTGGTGGTAGACACCTGCAGCCTCCTAGAATAAGACCTGCTGCCCACTGGACCTGGTGGTCATACATTACCAGTGGCTGTCAAAGTCACCACCGCCCTCAATTCTCCGGACCCTTCGAGCACGCTGCCGGAGACAAATCCAGGATCTCCCAGGGGGCGGCCCACAAATGCATAAGACAGGTGACCGGTGGCTTGTTTGCCAGGGCCGGCAATTATGTGAACTTCGCCTGCAATGACGTCAGTCAGAATGAGTGAGCGCTCAGGCTTACGTCTCTGGCTGGCTTCCACAGGTTCAAGGTGTCATTGACTGCACACACGTGACAATCCGGCCACCACCAGATCAACCAAGTGTATTCATGAATCGTATGGCCTACTCCTGCTCCTAATTCTTATGTAAGGGCTTCCACAATGGTGCAGCTGGTGTGCAATAACAATAAGATTTATGCAGGAGTGCACAAGATTCTGGGGGAGCTGTCATGATGCTTGCATCCTGCAGCAGTCCAAATTCCCCGACCTCTTCGGACCTGCAAGCAGGCTTAAGGGGTGGCTGCTAGGAGACAAGGGATACCCCTTCAAACTTGCCTGATAACACCCGTCAGAAACCCGACCAATGAAGCCCGAAAGCGCTACAATGAATGCCAAATGACCACCAGAAGAGTAACTGAACAAGCTATCGGCATAATGAAGACGCGCTTCAGGTGCCTAGACAGATCTGGAGGCACCTTTCAGTACGCGCCAGCCAGGGTGTCCAGAATGGTCGTGGTTACCTGCGCTCTGCACAACATTGTGAGGGTTGGAGCTGCAGGAGGAATAAGGCACAGAGCGCAGATCGTCTCCGGACAAATCCAAGGAGGAGGAGGAAGGTGATGAGGGCAATGCGCCACCAGCTGCTCACATTGCTGCCTGGGATCCCCATATTAATGCAAGGTTCACGTAGGTACCACCAGTGGAGTGATGTCAGAACCACATGCACTGGCCACTCTTCCCGGCCACTCTTCCCACCCCCCCCCCCCCCAATGCCACCGACACAAAGCAGTCCTGCAAACAATAACCATCCAATGAACATCCCCCCCCCCCCAATCGGTCCCCATCAATTCATGTTTTCCCATTCATCATCAAGCAAGTTGCTGCCACCCAGCAACCAAGAATGGGCAACACGGTAAAGTGGTGCAAAGTAACACGTTTTTGTGATTCTACTAAAGAACGGAAACTTTATAACATAATTTTTTCTCTTACACCCATCTGCAAACCGTTGTGCAACTACAAAGCTTTACAATAGCAAAATACTGCGGATGCTGGAAATCTGAAATAACAACAGAAAATGCTGGAAATACTCAGCAGGCCAGGCAGCATCTGTGGAGAGAGAAACAAATGTTGCAAATGGGAATGGCAAAATCATACAGCATGAAAAATGGAGGCAGGGGTTATGGTCTGAAATTGTTGAACTCGATGTTGAGTCCAGAAGGCTGTAAAGTGCCTAATCGAAAGATGAGGTGCTGTTCAATAAGCTCAACATCGAGTTCAACAATTTCAGACAATAACACCTGCCTCCATTTTTCATGCTGTATGATTTTTGCCACTCCCATTTGCAACATTTTATCTTTCCTGCCTCTTACAAAAGCACAGTATGTTCCTTCAATTCCTTCCTCCCCTCCTAAACCCCCCCCGCCCCCGCCGACCCCCGTCCCTGTCTCTGCACCTGCTTAATATCTGTTACATCTCCAGCCTTTTCCAATTCTGATGAAGGGTCCCAGACCTGAAACGTTAACTCTGTTTCTCTCTCCACAGATGCTGCCTGGCCTGCTGAGTGAGTGTTTCCAGCATTTCCTGTTGTTATTACAAAGCTTTACTCTTCCTTTTTCTACGGCTCATACGTGGTGCAATCCCTGTGGCTTCAGCAGAGGCAGAGGCAGGCTGCTCAGATCCCTGCTCTGACTGCTGAGGTACTGCACATAAACGCTTAAGGCAGGTCCTTAAGAGGCCCGACCAGTCCCCATCCACCACGACCCTCCTCCGCCTGGCTGAACTTGTTCTCACATTGAACAACTTCTCCTTTAACTCCACTCATTTCCTCCAAATCAAAGGTGTTGCCATGGGTACCCGCATGGGTCCTAGCTATGCCTGCCTTTTCGTGGGCTATGTGGAACAATCTTTGTTCCAGTCCTACTCGGGTCCCCTCCCTCACCTCTTTTTCCGATACATTGCTGACTGTATCGGTGCCGTTTCCTGCTCTCGCCCCGAACTTGACAATTTCATTCACTTTGCCTCCAATTTCCACCCTTCCCTCACCTTCACATGGTCCATCTCGGACTCTTCCCTTCCCTTCCTCGACTTCTCCGTCTCCATCTCTGGGGATAGGTTATCGACCAATATTTACTACAAGCCCACTGACTCCCACAGCTACCTGGACTACACTTCCTCCCACCCCGCTTCCTGTAAGGACTCTATTCCATTCTCCCAGTTTCTCCGCCTCCGCCGTATCTGCTCCGACGACGCCACCTTCCACACCAGTGCTTCAGACATGTCTTCCTTTTTCCGCAACCGAGGATTCCCCTCTACTGTGGTTGACACTGCCCTCGACCGTGTCAGTTCTATCTCCCGCACTTCTGCCCTCACCCCTGCCCCTCCCTCCCGGAACCACGATAGGGTTCCCCTTGTCCTCACCTTTCACCCCACCAGCCTCCACATTCAACGGATCATCCTCCGGCATTTCCACTACCTCCAAAGTGATCCCACCACCAAACGTATCTTCCCCTCCCCTCCCCTTTCAGCATTCCGCAGGGACCGCTCCCTCCGAGACACCCTAGTCCACTCCTCTATCACCCCAAACAGCCCTTCCTCTTCGCCTGGCACCTTCCCGTGCAAGCGGAGGAGATGTAACACCTGCCCCTATACCTCCCCGCTTCCCACTGTCCAGGGCCCCAAACACCCCTTCCAGGTGAAACAGCGATTTACTTGTACTTCTCGCAATCTAGTATACTGTATTCGCTGCTCACGATGCGGTCTCCTCTACATTGGGGAGACCAAACGCAGATTGGGTGACCGCTTTGCGGAACACCTCCGTTCAGTCCGTAAGGGTGACCCCGAGCTTCCGGTCGCCTGTCATTTTAATTCACCGCTCCATTCCCACTCGGACCTCACCGTCCTTGGCCTCTTGTATTGTTCCACGGAAGCTCAACGTAAACTCGAGGAACAGCACCTCATCTTCCGATTAGGCAGTCTGCAGCCTTCCGGACTCAATATCGAGTTCAACAATTTCAGATCATAAGCTCGGCCCCCATTTCATTTTCTCTTGTAATTGTTCCACTCCTTCCCCCCCGCCCTTTCCTTTTGTTTCTCTCTCACACCTGGCAGCTATCTTTTGCCCTGCCAGTACACTTTACACCTAATCCCAGCCTATTACCATCTCGTCTAGCTTCTAATCTCTTTTACTTCTTTTGTTTCTTTTATTCTTTTGTCCGATCGCAGCCGTGCCTCTGATCTAGTTTCTTTTCTTTCCAGTTTTGAAGAAGGGTCCAACCCGAAACGTCAACTCAAATTTCTCTCCACGGATGTTGCCTGACCTGCTGAGTTTTTCCAGCATTTTCTGTTGTTATTAAGGCAGGTCACTGATGGATTGTCTGCTAGGGTTGGGAGTTGTGTAAATTTCCCCTGTGATGGCAATAGCCAGAATGAGCGGGCACTCCAATTCACCTCTTTGGCTGGATTCCCACAGGTACAGGGTGCCATCGACGGCACACACATGGGCAATCCGAGCACTGCCACAGCAACCAGGAGCTTTTAGAAACCGCAAGGGATATTTGCCCATCAGTGCGTAGCTGGTGTGCAACCACAAGAAGAGGTTGAAGAGTCTGTGCCAGATTCCCTGAGAGCTGTCAGGATGCCTTCCTACTGAAACAGTCCAACATCCCAGACCTCTCCATTCCAGACAGTAGACTTAAGGGCTGGCTCATAGGAGGCAAGGGATAACCCCCTTCAAACTTGGCCCATGACACCTGTGAGGAACCCCACCAATGAGGCGCAGGAGCTCTACAACGAGAGCCGCATGACCACCAAGTGTGTCATCGAGCAAGCGATCAGAATGTTGAAGATGCGCTTCGGGTGCCTGGATAGGTCTGGAGGCGGCCGTCAGTACTCGCCAGCGAGGGGGTCCAGAATGATAGTGGAGTGCTGCGTCCTGCACAACACTGCGCAGCAGAGAGGACTGCAGGTGGAGGAGGACAAAGAGGCTCATCACTCATCTTCAGGTGAGGAGAACAGGAGGAGGAGGAGGAGGATGAAGATGGGGGCATCCATCGCCAGACCAGCTGTTTACATTGCTGCCCGGGTTGCCCTAATATCACAAAAGGTTCACTTAGTGTAAAACATAAGAAATGATATCCTGCGGTCTACTTCCCCCACACCTTTGCACTAAACAGTCCTTCAACCACTCATCCACCCATTGCACATCCGCCCATTGGGACCCGGCATGTATTGACATTCATCATGAAGCAAGTGAAAGGGCGAGTTGGCACTCGGGACGCAATAATGGGCAAGCCGTGGAAGTGGTGCTAATCAATACATTTTATGTGGCATTATAAAAAAAAGAAACTTAACCACATAACATTTTGTCCAACATCCATGTGCATACTCTTGGTGAATTCCACTTTCTTGAACTTAAGCTTCCTATCGCTTCTACGTAGTGCATCCCGTGTGGCTTCAGCAGAGGTAGAGGCAGGCTGCTCAGGTCCATGCCCTCACTGCCGAGATGCTTTTGGCCTACGTCCTCTGGATTTTGGAGCTCCCGAGGGCCCTGTCAAAGACTGCTCCACCTGCACCTGTGCAGGGGCAGACTCGGCCATTGGGAGTCGAGGCAGCATGTCGGGTACTGGCTGAGGGGGAGGCAACGGGTGAGATGTGGGAGTGTTTTGAGTGGAGTTCCCACTTCCATGTCATCTTTCGCCATCGTCGCTCTCCTGGGCCAGTGCCAAATCACTCCTACCGCTCTGCTGCAGACCAGATTGGTGAAGGTCAGTGACACGTTGCAAGGCCACGGATACCTCCACCCTGTTTAAGGCGGCACACATCTCCTGCACGACCGTGGTCATGGCCCGCACAGGCGCATTCGAGAGCCCTGCTCGAATCTCCAGGGAGGCAGACTCACTCCATGGCAGACATTCCCGCAATTCCCTACGCCTCCTCCATCCTCTCCGCTATTGATGAGAGTGTGTGTGGCATGTCTGTCAGTACCTGGCTAAGTTGCGGATGCCCATCTATCGTTCTCCTTCTCAACATTAGCCCCCAAGGGTTTGGCATCTGTGTCCGGCCGAGCAGATCTTGGAGGGGAGTGTGCCCCCCAACGCACTCTCCACAGCTGTCCCGATCACCAGCATCTGCTCGTGCTAACTTGTGAGGTGTGAATCACCGGGTGAAAACCTAACTAACTGTCTAAGTGGACCCACCAAAGTGCGAGTATCTGCGCTGGTGCATGGCTGTATGTCTTGTTATGGTGCACCCTCAGAAAGAATGAGGCCCTCAGAGGAATCATCCTCATGCATGTCCAGCGACACTTGAAGGCCCTGGAAGACAAAAGGGATATGATTTAGTCGTGGCAAAGTCACAATCTTGACAATCACCATACTCAGTCTTCTCATAGTTCAGTCATTGACGAAATAAAGTCAGCATATGTGTGTCAGAGATATTTGTAATTCTGTCACCAGCTATCTGCGCGCTCCCTGTCCCTCCATCTCCAGGCTGAGAGGGATGCCGATGTGCCACTTATCACCAGGGCATCCTCCTCTGCATCTGTGAGCTGGACTATTTGTGGTGGCCTAGCTCCAGTCCTATTCCTCGCCCTTGCAGTTTGCACTCTCTTCTCCTACCAGGGTTGAAAAACACCTGAGAGTGAGTGAAGGTGAGGTATCCACCCAATGGATGCCGGGCATTCGGTGAGGGTGACTGTGAAACAGATACATCACATTGCGTAAGGATTGGAGTGAGAGGCAACGCTGGATAGATAAGTGGGGAGGTGAGGAAGTGCATCGAAAGTGAAGGCTGGATGCTGCTGAAGGTTGAGTAGTTGTGAGGAATGATATGATGGGAGAATGTTTAGCAAGACAGAGTGAAAGGGGTGGCTCAAACCACAGGATGTAGGTGAATCAGCAAATGTACTCACTTTTCCTGATCGGTTATTAAATCGCTTTCTACACTGCATCCAAGACCGGGGCACAATGCTCCTGCTGCTCACCTCCTCAGCCACCTCCAACCACGCCTTCTCAGTGAGAGCCGCCAGTTTCTTCCTCCCACGGCTGGGGAAAAGTACGTCCCTCCTGCTCCTGACTGCACCCAGCAGTAGTTCCAGCGCGGCGTTGTTGAATCCAGGTGCCACCCTTGCTCTACGTCCACTATCCGGCGTGAACACCTCCAATTGCCATCTGTGCACTGTCCCTTTAAGTACAACTGAGATCGCATCACGCGGGTGCGCGTCACGCAGCTAGGAGACGCGAAACCCGGAAGTCAAAATGAGTTGCGATCACAGGTTGAAATCCGGGTTTCACCCACGCATTTCCACCCCTCCTTGCTCCCCCAATCCACCCTCACTTAGAAGCAGCCTTCGGATTAACATCAGGGCCAATACGTTTAAGAAATAGCAATGGAATAAGCCATATTAGACTTAGTAATGAGTAACGAGCCAGAATTCATTAATAATCTGACAGTAAGGGAGCGTCTTGCAAACAGCGACCATAACATGACATTACGTTTGAGAAGGAGAAAGATCACATACTAACCAAGGTTTTAAACTTAAGTAAGGCTGACTTCGAAGGAATGAGACGCAAGCTGAGCACATTAAACCGGGCTGAGCTGTTAACAGGTAAACCTACAAAAAAACAGTGGGAGGTATTCAAAGATATATTTAGTACCATGCAAGACCAGTTCATAGCCCTAAAGAACAAAAGTTCCACTTGTACAGTCAAGCAACCATGGTCAACATATGAGTCAAGGTGGTGTATAAAACTAAAGGAAGTGACTTACGCTAATGCTAAGAAAAGCGATCGGGAGATACAGAAACAACAAAAGGGAGACAAAGAAAATATGAAGAGCTGAAAAAAGGGAATACGGAAACAAATCTTGCAAGTAATATAAAGGTTAATAGTAGAAGTTTTTATAAATATATTCAGAGTAAGAAAGTGGTTACGAGAGAAATGTGGACCCATTAAAGACAGACGCAGGTGATACTGTGCTAGACAACAAGGCAATGGCACATTTATTAAAAGAGTACATTTTGTATCTATTTTCACAGAAGAAGGTGATAAAATACCAATGATAGAAGGGAAACTATAAATAATTCAAGGGGAGGAATGTATTGCATTCAATATAAGTTAAAAAACGTGGTAATGGAGAAAATAATGGGACTTAGGATAAATAAATCTCCAGGACCTGATGGTTTCCACCCCATGGTATTAAAAGAAGTAGGTGTGGGAATTACAGATGAGTTCGTTTGGAAATTTGCTAACATCACTCCATTATTTAAGAAGGGTGGGAAAGTGAAAGCAGGTAACTACAGGCCAGTCAGTTTAATGTCAGCTATGGGGAATTTACTAAAATCTGTCATTAGGGACAGAGTGATTGAGCACTTGAACAAATATGGGCTGATCAGAGAGAGCCAACATGGCTTTGTTAAGGGTAAGGCATGTCTGATTAATCTAGTTACAGGAGACTTTGGTTTATCCGGAGGTTGTATGTCCGGAAGCCTCGATCTACTTGCAGAACTCAGGAGCCGTTTTGTTAGGTTTTTTTTCTTCTGGTGGCTTTTTTTTCCAACAGTCAGGCTCTGGAAAGTCTCGCTGAAGCTGTTGCTAAGCTACAGAGACGCTTCCAAGGTACGGGCCGACTGTTTGAAGCTGTTGCTAAGCAAGTGTTTGTTGTCAGATACGGAGATGAAAACCTCCGTATGCTTCAACATTAACGCTGGTATGTCCGGCAGTTTTGATAGATCGGCAACAGCTCGGTCCCGTCGGTGCTGGATATAACAAAGTTTCCTGTACATTTTTTTGCTGAGGTCACTGGTAAGGAAGTGACTATGGATGTTATCTATCTGGATTTCTAGAAGGCATTCGATAAGGTTTCACACAAGAGATTTTTTAGCAAAAATGAGAGCACACTCAATTTGAGGTAGCCTTTTAACTTGGGTTGGAAATTGGGTGGGAGGTAGGAGAGAGATAGTGAGGGGAAAGGGTATGTACTCTGATTGGCGGGGTGTGACAAGTAGTGTTCCCCAGGGAGCTGGTCTGGGACCTCAACTTTTCATCATATTTATTAATGACTTGGATAAAGGAATAGAGAGTTGTATATCCAAGCTGGAGATGACACTAAGTTAGGAGGGGCAGTAAATGGTGCAGATGGAAGCAGGAAGCTGCAAAGAGATAGACACAGATTAAGTGAGTGGGTAAAACTATGGCAAATGGCTTTCAATGTGGGAAAGTGTGAAGTCATCCACTTTAGATCCAAGAAAGATAAATCAAAGTACTTTCTAAATGGTGAGAAACTAGGAACTGTGGAGGAGCAAGGAGATTTGGGAGTCAAAGTACAAAAATCAATCATTAAAAGCTAGCAGACTGGTACAAAGAGCAATTAAAAAGGACAATGGATAGGAATATATGAACATACGGAATTGACGGACAGGAAAAGATCAGCTGGTCCATCAAGCTTGCCCCGCGCCATGATGGCTGGACCATCATGACTAAAGACTTCTTCCCTCCCCACCCCTCCCTCTGGCGCCACCCTCAGCCATGAAATCTCCTGGGAGAGGCAAAAAACACAGAGAAAAACCCAGGGCCAACAGGGAAAAAATACTCTGCACAATTCCTCTCCAACCTCCTCAGGCGATCGAAACCAGTCCAGGAGATCACACGGACCAAGCGTTATCTACAAAGACACTTACAAAGTGGAGGAAGTTATGCTTCAGTTGTATAGCGCCTTGGTCGGACTCCATCTGGAGTACAGCATTCAGTTTTGGGCACCGAACCTCAGGAATCATATACTGGCCTTGGAGGGGGGTGAAGCGCAGATTTACCAGAATGGTAAAATATTGAGGGGTGATCTGGTCGAGAGGTTTAAAGTGTTAAAAGAATTTGATACGGTACATACGGAGAAACTATTTCCTCTGGTGGGGCAATCAAGAACAGGGGGTCAAAATCGAAAAAATTAGACCTAGGCATTCTGGGTATTCCAGAGCAAGATTTGGAAGCACTTTTTTCCTCACACGAAGGGTAGTAGAAATCTGGAACTCCCTTCCCCCAAAATGCCATTCATGCTAGGACATTCGGAGCTTCCAAGACTGAGATCGATAGATTTTTCTTGGGTAAGGGTATTAAGGGATATAGAGCTGGGGCAGGTAAATGGAGCCATGGTGCAGGTTAGCCGTGATCCAACTGAATGGCAGAGCAGGCTAATTCCCCTTTAACACTCAATTTCTCTTAACATATTTATAAAAACTTGATATCCCTTGCAAGATTTGCATATTCCTTTTCCACCTCTTATTACTTTCTTGGTATTCCTTTGTTGCTTTTTATAGCTCTCCCCCAGCCCACTGGATTTCCACTTATCTTTGCGTCTGTGTAAGCCTCGATACTGTCTCTTACCTCATGTATTGACCATGGTTGCTTAACTACACAAGTGTAGCCTTTGCCTTTTAGGGGCGAGTCGTGGTTTTTGTATCACACCAAATATTTATTTGAATACTTCCCATTGTTTGTCTGTAGATTTACCCATTAACAGTTCAGCCAAGTTTACTGTGGTTAATTCTAGTCTCATCCCTTCGAAGTTTGCCTTGCTTAAATCGAAAACCTTGGTTTGGGACGATCATTTCTCCCTTTCAAAACTAATATCAAATTCAGTCATATCAGGGTCACTATTTGCAAGATGGTCCCTTTACCATTGGATTATTAACTAATTCAAGTTCGTTCCTCATCACTAAATCCAGTGTGGCCTGTTCCCTTGTCGGTCCTAAAACATGTTGTTCTAGAAAACTGTCCCGAATACATTCTAGAAATCTGTTGCCTTTACCACTTGAGCTATTCTGCTTCTCCCAGTCTATGTGAAAAGTAAAATCTCGCATTATAACCTTAAATTTAAAATTCTTATCCTCATATTTAAGTCACGACTTCGCCCCTCCCTATAAGAAGTGTGAAGTGATGCAGTTTGGGAGGAAGAAAGAGGGTAGGCAGTATAAACTAAATGGTACAATTTTAAAGGGGGTGCAGGAACAGAGAGACCTGGGGGTTCACAGACACACATTTTTGAAGGTGGCAGGACCAGTTGATAAGGCAGTTGAAAAAACATATGGGATCCTTGGCTTTATAAATAGAGGCATCAAGTACAAAAGCAAGGTAGTTATGCGACTCCTTTATAAATCACTGGTTAGGCCCCAGCTGGAGTATTGTGTCCAATTCTGAGCACCACACTTTAGGAAGGATGTCAAGGCCTTGGTTGGAGAGGGTGCAGAGGAGGTTTACCAGGATGGTACCAGGGATGAGGGGCTGCAGTTATGTGGAGAGACGAGAGAAGCCCGGGATTGTTCTCCTTAGAGCAGAGAAGTTTAAGGGGAGATTTAATAGAGGCGTTCAAAAATTGTGACGGGTTTTGATAGAGTACAGGAAACTTTGTGATATCCGGCACCAACAGGACCGAGCTGTTGCCGTCCCATCAAAACTGCCGGACAAACCAGCGCTAATGTTAAAACATGCGGAGCTTTTGAGCTCCGTATCTAGCAACAAACCCTGTTGCTTAGCAACAGCTTCTAAACAGTCGGCCGTAGCTTGCAAGCGTCTCTGTAGCTAAGCAACAGCTTTAGCTAGACCTTGCAGAGCCTGACTGGTGAAAAAAAAGCAACGAAAAGAAAAAAAACTTACTGAACCGACTCCTGAATTTTGCCGGTGGATCGAGCATTCCGGACAGTTAACCTCCGGATAAACCAAAGTTTCCTGTAAATAAGGAGAAACTGTTTCCACTGGCAGGAGGGTCAGTAAGCAGAGGACACAGATTTAAGATAATTGGCAAAAGAACTAGAGGAGAGATGAGAATTCAGTGAGTTGTTATAATGTGAAATGCACTGCCTGAAAGGGCAGTGAAAACAGATTCAATAGTAACTTTCAAAAGGGAATTGGATATATACTTAAAATAGAAACATTTGCAGGGCTATGGGGCAAGAACAGGGCAGTGGGGCTAATTGGAGAGCTCTTTCAAAGAGCCGGCACAGGCACGATGGGCCGAATGGCCTCCTTCTGTGCTGCATGATTCAACCTCTAATGTTCTCCAGCCCTGCAATCCTCCAAGAGCTCAGAGTTCCTCCAACTTTGACCTCCTGTCCATCGCCCACTTCTTTCACCCCACCACTGGCGGCCGTGCCTTCAGCCGTTGGGCCCTAAGCTCTGGAATTCCCTCCCTAAACCTCTCTGCCTCTGCACCTCCTTTCTCGTTTTGAGACCCTCCTTAAAACCCACCTCTTTGACCAAGCTTTCGGTCGACCCTTCTAATATCTTCTTTGGCTTGGTGTCGATTTTTGTCTGATTATGCTTCGGCGAAGCGTCTTGGAACATTTTCTACATTGAAAGAGCTATATAAATGTGAGTTGTTGTTGTTGTAAAATCTTTAAAAGCACTAAGCTACCAGAGAGATTAAGGATTCAGAGTCACAAATCTTTAAAGTGGGAGGACAAGTTATGAAAGCTGTTAAAAAAAATAAAGCATATGGAATCCTAGATTGTTTTATAAATATTCTGCCTCACCAAGATCTTACACTCCTGCACTGGAGGGAGATCTACCAGCTGGCTTCACACTGCCATTAATTGATGTTTAGGAATGAATTGGGCTTCGGTCTTACTGTTGGGTACATCTAACGCTGTGGCTGTGTTGATGCAGCCAGTGAGGGTACCTTGACGCCCAATAGTCTTTCAATCCTCAGCCCGTGTTGAGTTCACTGGGCTTGAGGCAGTAATGGGGTGCCGGTGCGTTAGATAAGGGCAAATTAGCTAGTGTTCCCATTCCTGGTCGCTGACTAACAACCCCAGTGGAAGTGCATTTGTGTGGACATCGGACGAGGACAGGATTGGTCTCCTCCGAGATGCCCCTGGTGAATGAATAGTCTGTCTACACTCACATAGGTGTCAGCTGTGGCTCAGTGGGTAGCACTCTCACTCCTGAGTCAGAAGGTTGTGGGTTCAAATCCCACTTCTGGAGACTTGAGCACATAATCTAGGCTGACACTCCAGTGCAGTACTGAAGGGGTCACTGTCGAAGTCTTTCGGATGAGACGTTAAACCGAGGCCCCGTCTGCTCTCTCAGGTGGACGTAAAAGATCCCATGGCACTATTGCGAAGAACTGCCGGGGAATTCTCCTGATAAACATTCACTTCTCAACCAACATCACTAAAACAGATTGGCCGCGAAATTCAGCTCCTTTGCGCCTGTCATTAGTGCCTCCGGGGGGCGCTAACAGGGCGCAAAGGGCTTATTGCCCGAGCAATTCGGCGGGGGGCTACTGAGGCGCTAGCCAATAGCGCGTGCGCCGCGACCCCTTAGCGCCCTGCGGCAGAAATTCGGTTGCGCCCAGCGAGACTGCCACGGGTGGTGACAGTACCAGCCTTGAGGGTCTCGAGCCGGGTGGACCTCCGCTCGCGGGGCGCTAACTAAAGGGAGGTGCGGCTGCGACCCGCGCCACCATTTAATTTTTTTTGCCTTGACGTGGTCCGTGGTCACCATCGCGCAGCCCGGCACCGCGTCTCAGTGCCGGGCTGCAGCCAGGGCACCACGCCGCCCTGGTGGGCCAGTGCGGGCCATCGGAGGCCCTGCAGGGCTCACAGCGACCATCCCCTTTAACGGAAGGGGAGGGGCGCTGAAACGCATCAGCGCTATGCATAGCGCTCCGGCACTACCACGCTTTGCGCCCCCAACACCACCCCTGGAGGAAGTGGAGCGCCCAAGATAGCGCTCAGCTTCTTCGCCGGGGCGGTAAGCCGAATTTAGCGGCGGTTCATCCGCGCCGGGTGCTAAATCTCCAGCGATAATTCGGTTACTGCCCCCAAAACGGGGTGTAACCGAATTTCGCCCCCATTATCTGGTCATTTATCTCATTGCTGTTGTGGGAGATTGCTGTGCACAAATTGGCTGCGGTGTTTGCCGAGATTACAACAGTGACTACACTTCAAAAAGTACTTCATTGCTTGTGAAGCACTTCGGGACATCCTGAAGTGGTGAAAGGGAAATATATAAATGCAATTTCCTTCCTTTTTCTGTCATCTAGATTTTAGTTGGGTAAAGTACTAGGGGCATTTGACAGTGGTGGAACAGTGCCCCAGCAAGGAGTCGCTGCCTTCAGGAGAGAAGGGGAGGTGGAAAATTGACAAAAAAAAGAAGAAACAGAATAAAAAAGACTCCCAGTAGCAATTTGTTTTTAAACAGAACACATTATGTACTTTTTTTTCCCCCACACTGTGTCCACTCCCAACATGAAAACTAACTGTGTTTTACCCATTGAGTGAAACCTTCATCATGCGTCCCTCAGCATCTACGAAACTTGTGAATCCCAAGGTTGTCCATGGGTCATTTTCTTGCACACCTTCCCATTGGTTTAAATGGAGTTTGCCTACCACATGCGACCTGAAGTTACTGACCTTGTCATTTTGAAGGGACGATCGGCGATATCCCATGTTGGTGTTCAATTCTTCTTTTGAGGGGTATTTTCCATCCACCTGGAGAAAACAGTATCAACATTGGACAGCAGTTCCCAGGACCTCAAAACTGTGGAACTCCTCACCTCCCTCAATCTTCCATCCTGCCTACAATCTACAGGCTTTTAAAACCCAATATTGGCGTCGCCCACTCATTGCTTCATCTTCCCTCCTGTTCCTTTCAACCTTTGTGCATGCTGGCACTTGACCTTTCACCTTGGTTTCTTACTAAAAAGTAAACAAGTGAGAGGTATTGAGTTTGTGTTTCTGTAAGAGGTTTGCTTGTATTGCTGTCTCAGTCGTGGCTCAGTGGGCAGCACTCTCGCCTCTGAGTTCAAGTGAAGGTTGTGGGTTCAAGTCCCACTCCAGAGATTTGAGCACAAAAATCTAGGCTGACACTCCAATGCAGTACTGAGGGAGTGCTGCACTGTCGGAGGTGCCGTCTTTCGGATGAGACGTTAAACCGAGGCCCCGTCTGCCCTCTCAGGGCATGGGATAAATGATCCCATGGCCAATATTTCGAAGAAGAGCAGGGGAGTTCTCCCTGGTGTCCTGGGCCAATATTTATCCCTCAATCAACATCACTAAAACAGATTATCTGGACATTAATTCATTGCTGTTTGTGGGACCTTGCTGTGCGCAAATTGGCTACCGCATTTCTTGCATTGTGATTACACTTCAAAAGTACTGTAAAGCACTTTGGGATGCCCTGAGGTCGTGAAAGGCGCTATATAAATGTAAGTCTTTCTTTCTTATTTATCAAACTGAGGGACAACGTCCGAGTTCCCTGTTGGAGTAACATTGGGGATCCCGAGACGAGGCACATCACCGGTCAGTCACAGTGCATCATGTACAATACCCTGACAATGCACTAGCCTCACATGAGCCCCCAATCGCTTACACTATGGCGACACTCTCACTCTCTATTGTCGGGTGTCTCAGGGTGAGACCAACAAATTCCTGATTATACAGGTCAACCTGTGGGATTCCAGCCAACTTAACCTGAAAACCATCTACTTAAATTCCAATCTACCACAATTTTCCATTAGGTGGCATTCTTAGTACAGGAAACTTTCTGGTATCCGGCACTGACGGGACCGAGCTGGTGCCGTTAGATCAAAACTGCCGTATAAACCAGCAGCAATGGTAAAACATACAGAGCTTTTCAGCTCCGTGTGAATCAACAAACCCTGTTGCTTAGCAACAGCTTCAAAACAGTCGGCTGCAGCTGCAAGCGTCTCTAGCTGAGGCTGTTGCTTAGCTACAGACTTTGCAGAGTCTGACTGGGAAAAAAAAGCAACGAGAAGTAAAAAAACTTATAGAAAACAGCTCCTGAATTTTGCCGGTAGATAGAGCTTTCCGGACTTTTAACCTCCGGTTAAACGAGTTTCCTGTACTGGATAAAACATAGACTTACATAGAATTTAAAGCACAGAAACAGGCCATTCGGCCCAACTGGTGCCAGCGTTTATGCTCCACACGAGCCTCCTCCCACCCCTCTTCATCTCACCCTATCAGCATATCCTTCTATTCCTTTCTCCCTCATGTGTTTATCTAGTTTCCCCTTAAATGTATCTCTGCTATTCGCCTCAACCACTCCCTGTGGTAGCAAGTCCCACATTCTCACCACTCTCTGGGTAAAGAGGTTAAAGAATTTTCTCATCAAGTCTTCTCTTAATACTTACCTGGGATGCAAAGTTATCATCAACATCCTTTTATTGCTTCTGTTTCTATTAGCTTTTGCAACACAAAAAAACATTACTTGCTTATTTTCTCCGCTTTGAAGGCACTGCTCATTCCATTCTCGGAGGGGGCAAGGGTGCCTACAGTCTTCTGGACACTTAGAATCATAGAATGACACAGCATTGTAAGGAGGCCACCCGGCCCATCGTACAAGTGGCTGTTCTCAAAGCGCGAGGCTGCGGGCGTCGGCGGACAATCCAACCACGACGGTTATCACAGCCCGGCTGAGCCTGTCCGCACCAGATATCCGCTCAGGCACACGGCCCATCGCGGCCCGCTGGGTGGCAATCAGGAATGGTGATCCCTGGCTGATTTCCCCCTTCGTAACATAAGGGCACTGAGGCCAAATGTGGCACCCCTACTGCCACCCTAGCTGAACTCAGTGGAACAAGCCTGTGACCTTCGCTCTCCATGTAGCTCAGTAACACATAGGGCTGACAACTCCGGAAGGCTTCATCACATGACCCCCTGCCTCTAACCGCTCCGCCTGGTAAAAGCCCCCCACCCCGCCCCCGCCAATCTCCAACATTTTTTATGAATAAACCACACAATTTTTATTTAATGCTGCTATGATTTTTCTCCCAAGGTGTTTGCTGGCAGTGAGAATCCTGGAGATTAATCTTTAACTCCTGGAGACTCCAGGGCAATCCTGGAGAGTTGGCAACCCGAGTACCACACCAAGCAGTGCATTTATCACAGGTTGCTTAAAACCAACAAACACCAACAGCCTATATATCCTGGCGGGTATCGCTCCCCCTGATATAAGAAGAACGGTAGCCAGCAAGAAAGAGCGACTCCGTCAAACATCAGATGAGAGGCACCCTCTGCATTGTCATACACCTACACCCAGCCGCCTAAAGTCAAGGAAGAGCTTCATGAACAGTGTTGTTCCATTACAATCAACCTCATCTGAAGCCCGCATCGCCTTGTGGAAAGACCGGCTCGCCAGTCTTGAACAACCCCCAGCGATGGAAATTTTACCTGATGAAAGCCTTCCCCCAGGAGCTAATTGCAACTGGGCAATCTGGAAGTGCCTTAACAGACTTAGGACCGGTGTAGGTTGCTCAAAGGTGTCACTAAGCAAATGGGGATATTCAACCAGCCCGACAACTTGTGAATGTGAAACTGAGGCACAGACTATGCAACATCTCCTGCAATGCCCGTCGTTAGAGGAACCCTGCACTGTTGCAGATCTTGCCGAATCCAACAACAAGGCGCAAAAATGTGTCCAGTTCTGGCTGGGCTATGTATAGACTGTCCGTGGACACGATAAGAAGAAGAAGAAGTGCATTTACTACCTGATGGGTTTACTGATACAAGCATCTTCAAGGTGCTTCTCACGGGTAAACAAACCTTGTTAGTTTCTGAAGCAGCTCGAGAGCATTTAGTACAAATCTTCAATTCGTCCTTTTGTGAGTAAAACTTTGAATCCACCTGAAGAAAAAGCAGGGTGGGGTTTAAACAATGGTAATGGGTGTAGAGACAGTAGCCGATGTATTCAATTAACGGAGAGAGATGGCAGTACTGGAGAACATAAAGCTGCAAAGAGAATCGCTCGCCTCACAAATCTGAACACAAAAAGATATCGTGCCTTTCACCACCTCAGGACGTCCCAAAGCGCTTTACAGCCAATGAAGCACTTTTTGAAGTGGAGTCACTGTTGTAATGTAGGAAACACGGCAGCCAAATTGTGCACAGCAAGCTCCCACAAACAGCAATGTGATAATGACCAGATCATCTGTTTCAGTGATGTTGGTTGAGGGATAAATATTGGTCAGGACACCGGGGAGAACTCCCCTGCTCTTCTTCAAATAGTGCCATGGGATCTTTTACATCCACCTGAGAGGGTAGACAGGGCCTCGGTTTAATGTCTCATCCGAAAGACGGCACCTCAGACGGTGCAGCGCTCCCTCAGTACAGCACTGGAGTGTCAGCCTGGATTATGTGCCCATGACTCAGAAGTGAGAGTGCTACCCATTAAGCCATGGCTGAATACAGTGACACAAGTAAATATTTAGTGAAGTTCCTCTATGGTAAATATACTGTCCACTGCAGAACTGAACTAAAGGTCCCAGGATTCAACCCCTGGTCAGTTTTCAGCTGGGATGGCAATGGGGACACTGTAATTGGCCTTCTGGGTTAGAGAGATGTAAAACAAAATGAACCAAGGTTTCCATTCAATCATTATATAGTTTATACAGTAACAGTGTGTCAGCTGTGGCTCAGTGGGTAGCACCCTTGCCTCTGAGCCAGAAAGTCCCACTCCAGAGACTTGAGCTCGAAAATCTAGGCTGACACTCCAGTGCAGTACTGAGGGAGTGCTACACTGTCGGAGGTGCCGTCTTTTGGATGAGACGTTAAACCGAGGCCCCGTCTGCTCTCTCAGGTGGACATAAAAGATCCCGCGGCACTATTTCGAAGAAAAGCAGGGGAGTTATCCCTGGTGTTCCGCCCAATATTTATCCCTCAATCAACATCACTAAAACAAAACAGGTTATCTGGTCATTATCACATTGCTGTTTGTGGGAGCTTGCTGTGCGCAAAATTGGCCGCCACGTTTCCCACATTACAACAGTGACTACACTTCAAAAGGTACGTCATTGGCTGTAAATCACTTTGGGACGTCCTGAGATCGTGAAAGGCGCTATATAAATGCAGGTTTTTCTATCTTTCTTTGATCATATAAACTAAACGGTACAATTTTAAAGGGGGTGCAGAGATAACTGGGGTTTTGCATACAAAAATATCTGAAGGTGGCCGGATACGTTGATAATACTGTTTAAAAAAAGCATACAGGATCCGTGGCTTTATAAAGCAGAGGCACAGAGTACAAGAGCAAGGAAGCTTTGCTAAACCTTTATAAATCACTGGTTAGGCCTCAGCTGGAATATTGTGTTCGATTCTGGGCCCCACACTTTAGGATGGTTGTCAAGGCCTTAGAGAGGGTGCAGAGGCGACTTACTAGAACCAGGGATGAGGGACTTCAATTACGTGGAGAGACGAGAGAAGCTGGGATTGTTCTCCTCAGAGCAGAGAAGGTTAAAGAGAGATTTAACAGTGGTGTTCAAAATTATGAAGATTTTTAATAGAGTAAATAAGGAGAAACTGTTTCCAGTGGCAGGAGGATCGGTAACCAGAGGACACAGATAATGTAACTGAACCAGAGGGGAGACGAAGAGAATATTTTTTACACAGTGAGTTGGAATGCAATGCCCAAAAGGGCAGTGGAAGCAAATTCAATGGTAACTTTCAAAAGCTGAACTGGATAAATACTTGAAGGGGAGAAAATTGCAGGGCTACGGGGAAAGAGCAGGGGGGAGTGGGTCTAATTGGAGAGCTCATTCAAAGAGCCGGCACAGGCACGATGGGCCAAATGGCCTCTTTCTATGCCTGTGTGTGTGTGTGGATGTCGGGTAAGGAAAGGATCAGGCTCAGCTATAGTGACCTCTACCCCTGATGGAGCAGCCCATCAACATCACTGTCTAGTCTCCCAACTAGTCTCCCACCTGACGAATGCCCAATGGGCAAGTTATCGGAGAGTCGCTGGTACCCAGGCAAGAAAAGAGCAAATAAAGCTTGGGGAAAATGGCCGAATTTAAAGAAATATAAAAATAATTACCTTATTGTATTGCTGAGTTATGTATCGATGTTTATCTTTGGTTTTCAGTGAGTTTGAGGAGACCTGTTTAGAGAGGCCTCTGTCGGTCTGGAAGTAAAAGGTTCACCTTTAGGAGTTTAACCAAGATCATCATGCTTATATACCTGCTCCAAGTATGCTCTATTCCACCTAATGGAGATTTTGGCCCTTCCCCATCCTTTTCAATTGCCTCAGCCTTCTCCCCTCCTGGCCTCAGTGGCTGCTTCTCTCTCCTTCCATTTCTCGGGATATATTCATGCTCACACGTCAAGGGATGGGAGCTCTGCAGATTGGGCCAATTGTCCACAAGTCAAATACAGCTAGACACCACTGAAACGGAGTAAAATTCTCACCATGTAAGATCACTCCCTAACCGGCCTAACCCTTCCATTTACTAAACTGAACTTTGTGAAGAAGTTAACTCTGATTCAGTCAAACGCATGGGTTGGCTTATGACCAGCAAATCCCTTACCTCCCTCAGTCTTCCCTTCCTACTAAAACCTACAAGTCTTAGAGACCCAAGCTTGGCATCAACAAATCATTGATGTTGCCAGGGCTGGAGAATTTTAGCTGTGAGGAAAGATTGGATAGGCTGGGGTTGTTTTGGTTGGAACAGAGGAGGCTGAGGGGAGACTTGATTGAGGTGTATAAAATTATGAGGGGGCTAGATAGAGTGGATAGGAAGGAACTATTTCCCTTAGCAGAGAGGTCAATAACCAGGGGGCATAGATTTAAAGTAATTGGTAGGAGATTTAGAGGGGAGTTGAGGAGAATTATTTTTCACCCAGAGGGTCTGGAACTCACTGCCTGAAAGGGTGGTAGAGGCAGAAACCCTCATCACATTTACAAAGTACTTGGATGTGCACTTGAAGTGCTGTAACCTACAGGGCTACAGACCAAGAGCTGGAAAGTGGGATTAGGCTGGATAGCTCTTTGTTGGCCGGCGCAGACACGATGGGCCGAATGGCCTCCTTCTGTGCCGTAAATTTCACTACTTACTGATTCAACTCATCTTTTCTCCTACTCTCTTATCTTTGGTGGTGTCCTTTGGATTGGGAAATTGCAAATGTCGCTCCTACATTTAAGAAGGGAGGGAGGGAGAAGCCAGCTAACTAGTCAGTTGCATTTTTTGAGGCGGTGACTAGCATAGTGGATAGGAGAGTGTCTATGCATGTCATGTGTATGGACATCCAGAAGGCATTTGATAAGGTTCTGTATAAGAGATTATTAGCAAAAATGAGAGTGCACGGAACTGGAGCTAAGATTGTGGCATGGGTCAGTAATTGGTTGGGAGGTAGTAAACAGGGAATATGGATAAAGGTTTTGTTCTCTGATTGGTGGGATGTGACAAGTGCTGTTCCCCAGGGATCTGTTCTGGGGTCTCAGCTTTTCACCACATATATTAATGATTTGGATGAAGGAATAAAGAGTTGTATATCCAAGTTTTGGCTGGGGTAGAGATCACCTCGTACAAAGGGTAGGTACTGCATAGAATTATCAGGGCCAAGTGATCTCCTGGACTATTTTGATCGTCTAAGGGGGATTGGAGAGGACTTTCCCAGATTTTTTCCCCCAAATTGGCCTGGGTTTTTAAATCTGGTTTTTCACCTCTCCAAGGAGCTCAGATGGTTTTGGGCGGGGTGGAGAGTAAATAAACTGAGAAGCACAAGTTATCACTGTTGTGTGGGACAGGCTCAATGGACCAGAGGGTCTTCTCCTGTCCATCATTGTTCATGTGTTCGTATATAACAGCCACATTACTTCCCTCCTCCTTGTTCGCTTCCTGTTCCAGTTGCTATTGCCTAGTCAAGGGGCAGCACGGTGGCATAGTGGTTAGCACTGTTGCCTCACAGCGCCAGGGACCCGGGTTCGAATCCGGCCTTGGGTGACTGTCTGTGTGGAGTTTGCACATTCTCCCCGTGTTTGCGTGGGTTTCCTCCGGGTGCTCCGGTTTCCTCCCACAGTCCAAAGATGTGCAGGTTAGGTTGATTGGCTATGATAAATTGACCCTTAGTGTTAGGGGGATTAAATACGTGGGGTTACGGGGATAGGGTGGGATATGTGTTGGTGTAGGGGTTACAGGGATCGGGTGGGATATGTGTCGGTGCAGGCTCGATGGGCCGAAATGGCCTCTATCTGCATTGTGGGGTTTCTGTGATTCTGTGAAGAGGTAGGCAAGCCCAAGTGGGTCACTGCTCAGTCTTTTCTGTTTGGAGGGTGTTGTCGTGTATTGATTGCGAGTTTGACACCAGTCAATACGGTAATGTAATGTGCATTGCATTATGGGAATTACCCAGGAAAACGGCAGTCAGCCATTTTACGCAATAAAGTGAACATCGCAGTTATAAGCCTGTCTGCCTGACTCTGATTTAATTCGACGTATCTACATGCTTGATTGAATGCATTAAAGCATAGATACAACAGGTGTGACTCTTGCTTTATTTAAGATACTTTTCTCTTTATTCCCTTCTTAATCTCCCCACATGAACTATCCACGTACAAGAAGGCAGCTCCCCCTTGCTGGATTTGGGGTAGGATCAGTGGGGTCTCGCAGCAGAACTGGATGAGGCCTGCTCCTAGGCCTTGCCTAATCCTGCTCTAAAAGCAGCGAGGAGGAGGTGGGCCCCATACAATGCGGGACCCCCCCTGGCTTGATGTTAATATTACATCGCGGTGCTGGTGACATCATTGGGCCACGGCTTTCGCATCTTAAGTAGGCCCCACCTGACGTTAGCGGGAGTCTCGTCCTTGGCCTAAATCGCCCCCGTTAATATTACGGCGGGCGGGAACTGGGCAGATTGAACGCTGCATTTCAAATGTCAAGATTTTAACCCTTCGCCGGACCCTTCCCTGCCCGTCGCCAGGGGTGACGGGGGGTGGGGGGGAAAGAGGTTAAAATCGAGGCATCACCGTCTAGGCTCAAGGTACTGAAAGCCTCCTAACATCCATGGGACGGTATCTGAGCAGGAGCCAGAGCTTTATGGAGAGGGAAGAAAATTGGAGGGTAAAAAAAAATCAAATTTTTAACACAAAAAAAATTACTCATATTGTGGAAAGTTAACTCAGAACCTAATTGCTGGGTAACAGAGTGACCGGAGGGTGTGGACCATCTTTTATTTAGCAGAATTTATGTAGAAATTACAAGAGAGAAACAGGCTGTTTGGAAGTAGTCCGAACTCTAATCCTATTCTCAGGTCCTTTTATCCCCTTTTCCTTCAAGCACCTATCTAACAAGGTCGATAGCAAAATACTGCAGATGCTGGAAATCCGAAATAACAACAGAAAATGCTGGAAAAACTCAGCAGGCCAGGCAACATCCGTGGAGAGAAATTAAAAGTCGACGTTTCGGGTCGAAACCCTTTTTCAAAACTGGAAAGGAAATGAAATAGATCGAAGGCCGGGCTGCGATAGAACAAAAGAAGTAAAAGAGACATTAAGAGGTATTCAAAACCAGACGAGATGGTGATAGGACAGTGGAGACAAAGATGGCTCAGATTAGGTGTGAAGTGTACTGGCAGGATGGGAGACAGCTGCCATGTGGGAGAGAGAAAAAAAAAGGAAAGGTGGGGGGGGGGGGGAAAGGGAAGACCCAAAACAAAGGGGTGGAAAATAAATATATAAGTAAAAATGTAATAGGGGCCGAGGTTATGATCTGAAATTGTTGAACTCGATATTGAGTCCGGAAGGCTGCAAAGTGCCTAATCGGAAGATTTACTTCTTTTGTTCTATTGCAGCCCTGCCTTCGATCTATTTTATTTCCTTTCCAGTTTTGAAAAAGGGTTTCGACCCGAAACGTCAACTTTTAATTTCTCTCCACGGATGTTGCCTGACCTGCTGAGTGTTTCCAGCATTTTCTGTTGTTATCTAACAAGGTCTCTGCTTCAATCACTGGCTTTAATTAACAAGTTAATGGAGCTTGCCCACCAGTTCCAACTGCTGAAGTTTGATCATTATCTTGGGCACCGCTAAACTAAAACAAACTGCAAACTGTTCCCACTGGCATTAGTCTTCTGCAGCACAGAACCACCACCCCAACCCACCCTACCCAGGCAAATCTTCTATTTCTACTCAATGTGGTCTCCAAGTCATCAGATGATGTAGGAAGTGGAGATAAATCCTAGGATTGTGAGCTGGGGAATCCACTTGCAGGGGGGCCATGGAGGGAGGCACTGAGGCCAACAGTCACAGCCTCCACCTGAAGGAGGTCGAGCGAGAGCCAACTCACAGTTCTTCACTGCACATACCTCATTGGAACAGGAGGAGGCCGTTCACCCCCTCGAGCCTGTTCCGTCATTCAGTTAGATCACGGCTGATCTGTATCTTAACTCCATCTACCCGCCTTGGTTCCGTAACCCTTAATACCCTTGCCTAACAAAGATCTATCAAACTTACTTTTTGAACTTTTCAATGGCTCTCCAGCCTCAACAGCTTTTTGGGGGAGAGAGTTCCAGATTTCCACCACCCTTTGTGTGAAGAAGTGCTTCCTGACATCACCCCTGAACGGCCTGGCTCTAATTTTAAGGTTCTGCCCCCTTGTTCTGGACTCCCCCCACCAAAGGAAATAGTTTCTCTCTATCTACCCTGTCAACACTTATAATCATCTTAAACATCTCAATTAGATCACCCCTTAATCTTCTAAACTCGAGGGAATACAAGCCTAGTGTATGCAACCTGTCCTCGTAATTTAACCCTTTCAGCCAAGGGTAGTTGGCAGACTCTTCACTCAATGGCATGTTGCAGCACACTTTCTGGTGCTAACCCAGTCTCCACCTCTGTTAGATGAAGGTCATGGAAGCGACCAAAACCACAACTGCCTTAACCATCCCTTAAACTAAGGTTGACAACCCTCCAAGAATGTCCTGGAGTCTTCAGGAATTGAAAATTAATCTCCTGGACACGGCTGCAAGCAACACCCGGGAGAAAAATCATAGGCTATAAGAAAAAAAATGTTTGAAGAATTTTGATTATTAATTATATAAATATTGGAGGTGGTTGGAAAGGCTGTTTAACTGACAGTCAAGAATCATCCAATCAGGTCACCGAAGAGCTGGTTCACTTTCCAATTGGCCATGGGAAGGCGGGGCCCCGAGAATTGACATGGCGATTGACCAATGGTGGAAGCGTGGGGGGTGGGGCGGTTTGAGGAGGGCGATCATGTGATGAAATCTCCTGGAATATGCCCAACCAGAGTTGGCAGCCTGACTCCAAACCCAACCCTATGGTTAAATGCTGGGTGCTGGCTGTCATAAGAACATAAGAAGTAGGAGCAGGAGTAGGCCATACGGCCCCTCGGGCCTGCTCCGCCATTCAATAGGATCATGGCTGATCCGAACCTAGACTCACGTCCACTTCCCTGTCCGCTCCCCGTAACCCCTAATTCCCTTATCTGCTAGGAAACTGTCTATCTCCATTTTAAATGTATTTAATGTCGCAGCTTCCACAGCTCTCTGGGGTAGCAAATTCCACAGATTTACTACCCTCTGAGTGAAGAAGATTCTCCTCATCTCAGTTTTGAAAGGGCTGCCCCTTATTCTAAGATTATGCCCCCTAGTTCTAGTCTCACCCATCAGTGGAAACATCCTCACCGCATCCACCCGATCAAGCCCCCTCACAATCTTATATGTTTCGATAAGATCGCCTCTCATTCTTCTGAATTCCAATGAGTAGAGGCCCAACCTACTCAACCTTTCCTCATAAGTCAACCCCCTCATCTCCGGAATCAACCGAGTGAACCTTCTCTGAACCGCCTCGAGAGCAAGTATATCTTTTCTCACTGTCAATTCTGTCAATTCCTCACTGCCAAATAGTCGCTTCACCAGTAGCCCCTTTGAACATTTAGCAGTTGAGTAGATTTAAGCAGTAGTCCTGTGAGGCTGACAGGAGTCCTGTGTGAAAGGAATGGCACACTCTTGATCTACCACTAATTTGCGAGAGAGATGGGCACTCCTCATGGCAGGCCTCTAATTACAAGCTGGCCATGGGTAACTTTCACCTTTTTAAACTTGGTCTG
Source organism: Somniosus microcephalus (assembly GCF_052327205.1). Taxonomy (NCBI): domain Eukaryota; kingdom Metazoa; phylum Chordata; class Chondrichthyes; order Squaliformes; family Somniosidae; genus Somniosus; species Somniosus microcephalus. The sequence goes on along the minus strand of NC_141014.1, from coordinate 14,367,353 downwards.
AGGGATAATCTTGTTCCAAAAAGTGGATGCCAGTCATCCAGGATCCGGAAGCCAAGTGTGGCACAGGTATGGAGCAAAATATCTCGTATGTATCTCCCAATCTCTGTAATCTCATCCACTCCTACAACCCGCCGAGATCTCTCTGCGCGCCTCCAATGCTGGCCTCCTGCGCATCCCCGATTTTCATCGCTCCACCATTGGCATCTGCGCCTTCAGCTGCCTGGGCCCCAAACTCTGGGATTCCCTCCCTAATCCTCTCTACCTCTCTCTCTCCCCCTTTAAAACGCTCCTTAAAAACTACCTTTTAGACCAAGCCTGTCCTAATATCTCCTTATGTGGCTCAATGTCAAATTTTGCCTGAGAACGCTCATGTGAAGCGCCTTGGAACTTCTTACTACATTAAAAGCGCTATGTAAATGCAAGTTGTTGTTGTTACACTGACAGCGTACACTAAAATCAGTCTTAAAGTAGACACCGCCACCACACCAGTGTCATGTTTATACCCCAGACACCAGTGAATATCCTAAAGCATGCTCAAGGCACTTAAAGCGTAATGCAATACAGAAACAGAATATACAATAATATACGTCATTTACCCTATCATAATTAGTGGTTGAGGGCGCATCTCGGCCTTTGCTTTTCAACAAGGTGGAAAAAGGCTGCTGAGAGATTTCTCGGTCGGTCTGGAAGGGAACATTGCACATCATGAATCTTTTTTGTCTTTCTCTCCCCTTCTCCTAAAAACACCGACTAGCAGTTTCCGCGGGAATTCTCCCGATCGGCCGCCATAAACTCAGCAGAACTCGCACAGACACTGGACTCGATTTTCGCCCCCACCCGACGGCAGGAAAGGGTCAGGGGAGGGGTTGCATTCTTGAAATTCAACAATCCCGCCACCAACTCGCCCCATTTCCGCCTGTTGTAATATTAACCCTGGTGATTCAGGACGTGTACGATGCACCTGCTAAAATCAAGCATAAGATGCAACGTAATATTAACGTCAAGTCTAGAGGGAGTCCCACGCTGTCTGATGCCAGACAGCGGAAGAAGGGCGAGAGGAGCCAATTGGCCAGAAGAGGCCCAGATAAGTTTCAAAACTGTTCTGCTCAACGAACACCTTGTGGGCTGGGGTACCCCCACCCCACCACCAAACCCCCACCCTCCCCAGGCCCTGCAAGGACACCTTGGCCCTCCTCAGCCCCGGCCTCCACCCCAATATCAAATGAACACCCTGATCCCCGGATATGGAAGGAAATCCTCAATCTCCAACAGCCGTGGATTCGCTCTCCCACGGCTAAATCCCAGTCAGTTATCGGGCGGCACTCCGTGAAATTTTAATTAAATGAGGTCCTACTGCGCCTCAAAGTTCCCGAACTCTCCGGGTGCGCCACCAGTTGTGTCCACACCAGCAGCAGCCCCCCGCACCCCCACCCTGCACTGCCCTGCAAAAAAAACCAGGGCCACTGTTTCTCCAGAGTTGCTGCCGATCTGCCAGAGTTACGGCGGGAGGTCAGGAAACCTCGGTGGAAATCTCGCCGCACTGACTGCTGCTGGGATAGAATCCCTCACATGCTGCTCCTCCTCCAGGAGCCACTCTTCCTCAGTGAGGAGGACAGCTGCTGACACCTGAAAACTGAATTTTTACAGGATGTTCCACCTTGGGAGGAATCACGCTTCTGTTCTCCCACTGCCTCCACCCAACATTACAAGTCGGTGCTGGGGTGGTGGGGAGACGAGGTGCTGGAGAGGAGGCCGGGTAGGGGGTGGGCAGAACTCGTTCAATAAATGTGACCTGCATTCCTATCAATACAGTCACAATGACCCACACCCCCAATAGTAGTCACAATGTCCCACACCCCCAATAATAGTCACAATGACCCACACCCCCAATAACAGTCACAATGTCCCACACCCCCAATAATAGTCACAATGACCCACACCCCCAATAATAGTCACAATGACCCACACCCCCAATAATAGTCACAATGACCCACACCCCCAATAATAGTCACAATGACCCACACCCCCAATAATAGTCACAATGACCCACACCCCCAATAATAGTCACAATGTCCCACACCCCCAATAATAGTCACAATGACCCACACCCCCAATAATAGTCACAATGACCCACACCCCCAATAATAGTCACAATGACCTACACCCCCAATAGTAGTCACAATGTCCCACACCCCCAATAACAGTCACAATGACCCACACCCCCAATAATAGTCACAATGACCCACACCCCCAATAATAGTCACAATGACCCACACCCCCAATAGTAGTCACAATGTCCCACACCCCCAATAATAGTCACAATGTCCCACACCCCCAATAATAGTCACAATGACCCACACCCCCAATAATAGTCACAATGACCCACACCCCCAATAGTAGTCACAATGTCCCACACCCCCAATAATAGTCACAATGTCCCACACCCCCAATAATAGTCACAATGACCCACACCCCCAATAATAGTCACAATGACCCACACCCCCAATAGTAGTCACAATGTCCCACACCCCCAATAATAGTCACAATGTCCCACACCCCCAATAATAGTCACAATGACCCACACCCCCAATAATAGTCACAATGACCCACACCCCCAATAATAGTCACAATGTCCCACACCCCCAATAATAGTCACAATGAGCCACACCCCCAATAATAGTCACAATGACCCACACACCCAATAATAGTCACAATGACCCACACCCCCAATAATAGTCAGAATGTCCCACACCCCCAATAATAGTCACAATGTCCCACACCCCCAATAATAGTCACAATGACCCACACCCCCAATAATAGTCACAATGTCCCACACCCCCAATAATAGTCACAATGACCCACACCCCCAATAATAGTCACAATGTCCCACACCCCCAATAATAGTCACAATGTCCCACACCCCCAATAATAGTCACAATGTCCCACACCCCCAATAATAGTCACAATGTCCCACACCCCCAATAATAGTCACAATGATCCACACCCCCAATAATAGTCACACTGTCCCACACCCCCAATAATAGTCACAATGTCCCACACCCCCAATAACAGTCACAATGACCCACACCCCCAATAATAGTCACAATGTCCCACACCCCCAATAACAGTCACAATGACCCACACCCCCAATAATAGTCACAATGTCCCACACCCCCAATAATAGTCACACTGACCCACACCCCCAATAATAGTCACAATGTCCCACACCCCCAATAACAGTCACAATGACCCACACCCCCAATAATAGTCACAATGTCCCACACCCCCAATAATAGTCACACTGACCCACACCCCCAATAATAGTCACAATGTCCCACACCCCCAATAATAGTCACAATGACCCACACCCCCAATAATAGTCGCAATGTCCCACACCCCCAATAATAGTCACAATGTCCCACACCCCCAATAATAGTCACAATGTCCCACACTCCCAATAATAGTCACAATGACCCACACCCCCAATAATAGTCACAATGTCCCACACCCCCAATAATAGTCACAATGACCCACACCCCCAATAATAGTCACAATGTCCCACACCCCCAATAATAGTCACAATGTCCCACACCCCCAATAATAGTCACAATGTCCCACACCCCCAATAATAGTCACAATGTCCCACACCCCCAATAATAGTCACAATGACCCACACCCCCAATAATAGTCACAATGACCCACACCCCCAATAATAGTCACAATGTCCCACACCCGCAATAATAGTCACAATGACCCACACCCCCAATAATAGTCACAATGACCCACACCCCCAATAATAGTCACAATGTCCCACACCCCCAATAATAGTCACAATGTCCCACACCCCCAATAATAGTCACAATGACCCACACCCCCAATAATAGTCACAATGACCCACACCCCCAATAATAGTCACAATGTCCCACACCCGCAATAATAGTCACAATGTCCCACACCCCCAATAATAGTCACAATGACCCACACCCCCAATAATAGTCACAATGTCCCACAGCCCCAATAATAGTCACAATGTCCCACACCCCCAATAATAGTCACAGTGACCCACACCCCCAATAATAGTCACAATGACCCACACCCCCAATAATAGTCACAATGTCCCACACCCCCAATAATAGTCACAATGTCCCACACCCCCAATAATAGTCACAGTGACGCACACCCCCAATAATAGTCACAATGACCCACACCCCCAACAATAGTCACAATGACCCACACCCCCAATAATAGTCACAATGACCCGCACCCCCAATAATAGTCACAATGACCCACACCCCCAAAAATAGTCACAATGACCCACACCCCCAATAATAGTCACAATGTCCCACACCCCCAATAAGAGTCACAATGTCCCACACCCCCAATAATAGTCACAATGTCCCACACCCCCAATAATAGTCACAATGTTCCACACCCCCAATAATAGTCACAATGTCCCACACCCCCAATAATAGTCACAATGTCCCACACCCCCAATAATAGTCACAATGTCCCACACCCCCAATAACAGTCACACTGTCCCACCCCCCCAATAATAGTCACACTGTCCCACACCCCCAATAATAGTCACAATGACCCACACCCCCAATAATAGTCACAATGTCCCACACCCCCAATAATAGTCACAATGTCCCACACCCCCAATAGTAGTCACAATGACCCACCCCCCCAATAATAGTCACAATGACCCACACCCCCAATAATAGTCACAATGTCCCACACCCCCAATAATAGTCACAATGACCCACACCCCCAATAATAGTCACAATGTCCCACACCCCCAATAATAGTCACAATGTCCCACACCCCCAATAATAGTCACAATGTCCCACACCCCCAGTAATAGTCACAATGTCCCACACCCCCAATAATAGTCACAATGTCCCACACCCCCAATAATAGTCACAATGTCCCACACCCCCAATAATAGTCACAATGTCCCACACCCCCAATAATAGTCACAATGACCCACACCCCCAATAATAGTCACAATGTCCCACACCCCCAATAATAGTCACAATGTCCCACACCCCCAATAATAGTCACAATGTCCCACACCCCCAATAATAGTCACAATGTCCCACACCCCCAATAATAGTCACAATGTCCCACACCCCCAATAATAGTCACAATGACCCACACCCCCAATAATAGTCACAATGTCCCACACCCCCAATAATAGTCACAATGGCCCACACCCCCAATAATAGTCACAATGACCCACACCCCCAATAATAGTCACAATGACCCGCACCCCCAATAATAGTCACAATGTCCCACACCCCCAATAATACTCACAATGTCCCACACCCCCAATAATAGTCACAATGACCCATACCCCCAATAACAGTCACAATGACCCACACCCGCAATAATAGTCACAATGACCCACACCCCCAATAATAGTCACAATGACCCACACCCCCAAAAATAGTCACAATGTCCCACACCCCCAACAATAGTCACAATGACCCACACCCCCAATAATAGTCACAATGACCCACACCCCCAATAATAGTCACAATGTCCCACACCCCCAATAATAGTCACAATGTCCCACACCCCCTATAATAGTCACAATGACCCACACCCCCAATAATAGTCACAATGTCCCACACCCCCAATAATAGTCACAATGACCCACACCCCCAATAATAGTCACAATGTCCCACACCCTCAATAATAGTCACAATGTCCCACTCCCCCAATAATAGTCACAATGTCCCACACCCCCAATAATAGTCACAATGACCCACACCCCCAATAATAGTCACAATGTCCCACACCCCCAATAATAGTCACAATGACCCACACCCCCAATAATAGTCACAATGTCCCACACCCCCAATAATAGTCACAATGTCCCACACCCCCAATAATAGTCACAATGTCCCACACCCCCAATAATAGTCACAATGACCCACACCCCCAATAATATTCACAATGACCCACACCCCCAATAATAGTCACAATGTCCCACACCCCCAATAATAGTCACAATGTCCCACACCCCCAATAATAGTCACAATGTCCCACACCCCCAATAATAGTCACAATGTCCCACACCCCCAATAATAGTCACAATGACCCACACCCCCAATAATAGTCACAATGTCCCACACCCCCAATAATAGTCACAATGACCCACACCCCTAATAATAGTCACAATGACCCACACCCCCAATAATAGTCACAATGACCCACACCCCCAATAATAGTCACAATGATCCACACCCGCAATAATAGTCACAGTGACCCACACCCCCAATAATAGTCACAATGACCCACACCCCCAATAATAGTCACAATGTCCCACACCCCCAATAAGTCACAATGTCCCACACCCCCAATAATAGTCACACTGTCCCACACCCCCAATAATAGTCACAATGTCCCACACCCCCAATAATAGTCACAATGTCCCACACCCCCAATAATAGTCACAATGACCCACACCCCCAATAAGAGTCACAATGACCCACACCCCCAATAATAGTCACAATGACCCACACCCGCAATAATAGTCACAGTGACCCACACCCCCAATAATAGTCACAATGTCCCACACCCCCAATAATAGTCACAATGTCCCACACCCCCAATAATAGTCACAATGACCCACACCCCCAATAATAGTCACAATGATCCACACCCGCAATAATAGTCACAGTGTCCCACACCCCCAATAATAGTCACAATGTCCCACACCCCCAATAATAGTCACAATGTCCCACACCCCCAATAATAGTCACAATGACCCACACCCCCAATAATAGTCACAATGATCCACACCCGCAATAATAGTCACAGTGTCCCACACCCCCAATAATAGTCACAATGACCCACACCCCCAATAATAGTCACAATGACCCACACCCCCAATAATAGTCACAATGACCCACACCCCCAATAATAGTCACAATGTCCCACACCCCCAATAATAGTCACAATGACCCACACCCCCAATAATAGTCACAATGTCCCACACCCCCAATAATAGTCACAATGTCCCACACCCCCAATAATAGTCACAATGACCCACACCCCCAATAATAGTCACAATGTCCCACACCCCCAATAATAGTCACAATGACCCACACCCCCAATAATAGTCACAATGATCCACACCCGCAATAATAGTCACAGTGACCCACACCCCCAATAATAGTCACAATGACCCACACCCCCAATAATAGTCTCAATGTCCCACACCCCCAATAATAGTCACAATGACCCACACCCCCAATAATAGTCACAATGATCCACACCCGCAATAATAGTCACAGTGTCCCACACCCCCAATAATAGTCACAATGTCCCACACCCCCAATAATAGTCACAATGTCCCACACCCCCAATAATAGTCACAATGACCCACACCCCCAATAATAGTCACAATGTCCCACACCCCCAATAATAGTCACAATGTCCCACACCCCCAATAATAGTCACAATGTCCCACACCCCCAATAATAGTCACAATGTCCCACACCCCCAATAATAGTCACAATGTCCCACACCCCCAATAATAGTCACAATGACCCACACCCCCAATAATAGTCACAATGTCCCACACCCCCAATAATAGTCACAATGACCCACACCCCGAATAATAGTCACAATGACCCACACCCCCAATAATAGTCACAATGTCCCACACCCCCAATAATAGTCACAATGTCCCACACCCCCAATAATAGTCACAATGACCCACACCCCCAATAATAGTCACAATGTCCCACACCCCCAATAATAGTCACAATGTCCCACACCCCCAATAATAGTCACAATGACCCACACCCCCAATAATAGTCACAATGTCCCACACCCCCACACCCCCAATAATAGTCACAATGTCCCACACCCCCAATAATAGTCACAACGACCCACACCCCCAATAATAGTCACAATGTCCCACACCCCCAATAATAGTCACAATGACCCACACCCCCAATAATAGTCACAATGTCCCACACCCCCAATAATAGTCACAATGACCCACACCCCCAATAATAGTCACAATGTCCCACACCCCCAATAATAGTCACAATGACCCACACCCCCAATAATAGTCACAATGTCCCACACCCCCAATAATAGTCACAATGTCCCACTCCCCCAATAATAGTCACAATGTCCCACACCCCCAATAAGTCACAATGACCCACACCCCCAATAATAGTCACAATGTCCCACACCCCCAATAAGTCACAATGACCCACACCCCCAATAATAGTCACAATGTCCCACACCCCCAATAATAGTCACAATGTCCCACACCCCCAATAATAGTCACAATGTCCCACACCCCCAATAATAGTCACAATGACCCACACCCCCAATAATATTCACAATGACCCACACCCCCAATAATAGTCACAATGTCCCACACCCCCAATAATAGTCACAATGTCCCACACCCCCAATAATAGTCACAATGACCCACACCCCCAATAATAGTCACAATGACCCACACCCCCAATAATAGTCACAATGACCCACACCCCCAATAATAGTCACAATGATCCACACCCGCAATAATAGTCACAGTGACCCACACCCCCAATAATAGTCACAATGACCCACACCCCCAATAATAGTCACAATGTCCCACACCCCCAATAATAGTCACAATGTCCCACACCCCCAATAATAGTCACAATGTCCCACACCCCCAATAATAGTCACAATGTCCCACACCCCCAATAATAGTCACACTGACCCACACCCCCAATAATAGTCACAATGACCCACACCCCCAATAATAGTCACAATGATCCACACCCGCAATAATCGTCACAGTGACCCACACCCCCAATAATAGTCACAATGATCCACACCCCCAATTATAGTCACAATGTCCCACACCCCCAATAATAATCACAATGTCCCACACCCCCAATAACAGTCACAATGTCCCACACCCCCAATAATAGTCACAATGATCCACACCCGCAATAATAGTCACACTGACCCACACCCGCAATAGTTGTCACAGTGACCCACACCCCCAATAATAGTCACAATGATCCACACCCGCAATAATAGTCACAATGTCCCACACCCCCAATAATAGTCACAATGTCCCACACCCCCAATTATAGTCACAATGTCCCACACCCCCAATAATAGTCACAATGTCCCACACCCCCAATAATAGTGACAATGTCCCACACCCCCAATAATAGTCACAATGACCCACACCCCCAGTAATAGTCACAATGTCCCACACCCCCAATAATAGTCACAATGTCCCACACCCCCAATAATAGTCACAATGTCCCACACCCCCAATAATAGTCACAATGTCCCACACCCCCAATAATAGTCACAATGTCCCACACCCCCAATAATAGTCACAATGACCCACACCCCCAATAATAGTCACAATGTCCCACACCCCCAATAATAGTCACAATGACCCATACCCCCAATAATAGTCACAATGACCCACACCCCCAATAATAGTCACAGTGACCCACACCCCCAATAATAGTCACAGTGTCCCACACCCCCAATAATAGTCACAATGTCCCACTCCCCCAATAATAGTCACAATGTCCCACAGCATTAATACACACACCTGTCCTAATAGCTCCATAAGTGCCTAGCTGTCCTTTCTTGTCCGATTAGGCTTCTGTGAAGCACCTTGAGACGTTTTACTACGTTAAAGGTGCTATATAAATGCAAGTTGTTGTTGAATTTACAGCACAGGAACAGGCCATTCGCCCCATCTGGTCCTTGCTGACGTTTATACCCTGCATCTCACCCTATCAGCATATCCTTCTGTTCTTATCTCCCTGACATGTATTTGTAGCTTCATCCTGTTCGTCTCAACCACTCCATGTGGTAGTGAGTTTCACGTTCTAACCACTCACTCTGTTAAGAAGTTTCTCCTGAATTCACTGTTGGATTTATTGGTGGCTATTATATATTTATGGCCCCTAGTTCTGGTCTCCCCCACAAGTGGAAATATCTTCTCTACGTCTAGTCTATCAAACCCCTCCAGAATGTTAAAGACCTCTATCCGGTCACCACTCAGCCTTCTCTTTTCTAGAGAAAAGAGCCTCAGCCTTTCCTGATAGATTTAGGGGGCAAAATTCGGTTGCTTTGCGCTAGTGGGAGGTTAGCAGCAGCGGTAGCGGTAGTGCCCCGTGGTGCTGCGCCTCCGTCAATGACGACCCGGCCGTAAACTTCGGTTGCGTCCCCTTGACGTACCGCCGGACGCTATGTCCGACAGGCTCAGGGGGCGTACGTGCGGCCGGGGCGGCGATGTTTAAAGGGGAGGTGCCGGGCGGCCATTTTTTTTTGCTGGCCGCCTGACCTCACCTGCCCCCTCTACCGTATCCCCACTCCTCTTGAGTGCCGGGCTCTTTTGCCGTCACTCCGCTCCCCAGTGACCCAGCTGGGCCCCGGTTCGCGCTGCGCAAGGCCCCTCCTCTATACTAAGGGGAGGACTGTAGTGTATGTACTTTGCAGAAGGAACTATATTCTGCAGCCCCTGTATACTGCAGTACCAGTGGTGACCACCCCTGTATATAAGCCTGTGTAGTAACTTTGCATAGTTAGTTCCAGTTTGTCTCCACTCAGTAAAGACCTGTTATAACCAACTCCTGCAGTCCGTGTCTCAATTACACACGGACATAATACTGGCGACGAGCAGATCCGAACTTACCTACAGTCTGCACCACCTCATGGGGATGCATCCCTGAAGCGAAGTTGTCAGAGGTCGAGGCCAGAAGGAAGAAAGAAAGAAAAATAAATAAATAAATAAATAAAACAATCAGAAGAAACGGGCGTCAACCGTGGGCAACCGCCTCTGATTCATCGGAGTGAAAGATTTGCAGGAGAGGCTGTCGAGAGCGGGGCTTGGTTATCCTGTCGATGGTGTTCCAGCTAATCGGGCTGGTGGCAGGTAGTACACTGATCCTTCCTGGGCTGCGGCGGGCTACAGCTCGATCGGGTTGCTTTTCAACGGGGCCGAGCAGCGTTGTCGGGAAGAGGAGAGTGAGAGAGAGGGTGGAGCATACAGGGCGCGGCCGGTGCTACGAAGCCGGGCAGCGTACAGACCCGAGAAGAGGGAGGAAAGTGTCCCGCAGGGTTGCTCCGACGACGGGGAAATAAAAGAAATTAGAAGCACAGAAAGCCGCGAGGAGCTGCAGTTGCCACGGGAACCGCGGAGAGCGGCGTTAGCAGCAGCGCGGGGGGAAGTGCGCGAAGACCATAGGGCGTCGCCATCAAGGCATAAAACGCCAGCAACAGCGCTAGCAGCAGCGGAGAAGACGGAAAGCACGGGAGGCGCCATTTTGTTAAATCGGGGAAGAAGGCAAAGCGCGGGAGGCGCCATCTTAGATTTCCAAGATGCTGAAGACTGGCAATATCACTGCCTTCGATAATGCAATAGAAGACTGGACCACGTATGTGGAAAGAGTCGAAGTATATTGCGAGGCAAACGAAGTAGCCGATGAGAAAAAGGCATCGGTACTACAAAACTTAATGGGCGCAAGAACGTACGGCCTATTGCGGAACCTGATTACTCCAGCCAAACCGATGGCGAAGAGTTTTAACGAAATTGTTGATATCCTACAGGAACACCTAAATCCTACACCGCTGCTGATAGCAGAAAGATTTAAATTCCACAGGAGAAATCAGCATAAAGATGAGAGCAATGCTGATTACCTTACGGAACTATGCAAGCTATCAAAGCACTGCCAGTTCGGAGCAGGACTGGCAGATACCCTACGGGACAAATTTGTCTGTGGACTCCTGAGTGAAGGAACCCAGAAGAGGTTACTCTCAGAGAAAGAGCTGACGCTAGATAAGGCTTTCAGCGTGGCAGTATCGTACAAAGCAGCAGCAAGGGGAGCTGCGGAAATACAGCAAAAGCCACAAGAATACGGCACCCACGAAATGACACGGGGATTTGAAAAATGTTATCGCTGCGGCAGAACAACCCATGACCAGAAGGACTGCTGGTCCAAGGACAAAATATGCAGGCAATGCGGAAAGATGGGACACATTGCACGAGTTTGCGGGTCTGGGAAGAAGACTAACGACAACAAAAAGGCTACTAAGGAACAGTACAGGAAAGTACAAAAGATGACGGACAGTAGTTCCGAAGACCAGATGAGCGATAGTGAATCCGGGAACAAGAGACTAAGCTGTCTCAAACTTCACAATGTAATCGCAAAAGAGGATCACCGAACCATTTGGGTCACCCTCATGATAGCAGGGTCCCAAGTCAAAATGGAATTGGATACAGGATCAGCCCTGACCGTCATGAATCGACGAGACTACGAGCGGCTATTCTCACACATACCCTTGAAAGAGACATCCATTGTCTTGAAGACGTATACGGGGCAAAAAGTATACCCCAGAGGGAAAATAAGGGTGCCTGTCGAATACAACGGCAAAGAAATACAGAAATTGTATCTGTACATACTGCAAGATGGTGGACCACCGTTATTGGGACGTGAATGGATCAGAAAGATAAGTTTAGACTGGCACTCCATTCAGGCACTGATGGTGGCTGGTAAAAAGGATGACGACGTCACACCTGGACGAGTGTCAAAAATATTAGCTAACGCCAAAGGGGTATTTCAACAAGAACTGGGAACTCTTAAAGGCGTAACCGCCTCGATAAAAATAGAAGAGAATGCAATTCCAAAGTTTTTCAAAGCAAGACCGGTACCATATGCAATTCGCCCTGCCGTCGAGGCAGAGCTGGAGAATCTGGAGAATGCAGGCGTGTTATCTAAGGTAGACTGGAGCGAGTGGGCGACACCCATCGTTCCTGTCATGAAGAAAACGTTAAACAATAAGTCTGAGGAGCCAAGGAAGGTTCGCATCTGTGGGGACTTCAAGGTGACAGTGAACCCAGTCCTTCACACTGTACAATATCCTCTCCCGAGGATAGAAGATATTTTCGCCTCACTATCTGGAGGGAAGCGTTTTACAAAAATTGACCTAGCACAAGCATATTTGCAGATGGAGGTTGAAGAGTCCTCTAGGAAGTATCTCACGATAAACACTCACAAAGGTCTTTACCAGTATAATCGACTGGTATTCGGAGTAGCATCAGCTCCGGCGATATGGCAAAGAGCGATGGAACAAGTCCTGCAAGGGATTCCGGGGACTCAGTGTTACTTGGACGACATCCTAGTGACAGGTGAAGATGACAGTGAACACCTTGCCAACCTAGAGCAGGTGCTCACTAGACTAAGAGAACATGGGCTACGAGCCAATCGCCCCAAGTGCGAGTTTTTTAAGAAACAGATATCGTATTGTGGCCACGTGATTGATGAAGAGGGGTTACATAAGTCCCCTGACAAAATTGAAGCGGTAGTTAAGGCTCCAGCGCCTGAAAATGTGTCGCAACTGAGGTCATTCCTCGGATTGGTGAATTACTACCATAAGTTTTTGCCGAATTTGTCCACAATTCTACACCCACTGAACGCCCTACTACAAACTGGAGTAGCATGGAAATGGAGCGATGAATGTAAGCGGGCCTTTCAGAAGAGTAAAGACCTAATCACTTCAAGAGAAGTATTGGCTCACTACAACCCATCACTACCGATAAGACTGGCGTGTGATGCGTCTCCCTACAGCATTGGAGCGGTACTGTCACATAAATTCCTTGATGGTTCAGAGAGGCCGATAGCTTTTGCGTCACGCTCGTTAACTTCAGCCGAGCGTAACTACGCCCAGATTGACAGAGAGGCCCTCAGCCTGGTGTGGGGGGTGAAGAAGTTCAATCACTACCTGCACGGTCAGAAATTTACTCTACTAACTGATCATCAACCTCTTGTCTCCATTTTCAACCCTCAGAAGGGCGTCCTGATAATGACAGCACAACGGCTACAGAGGTGGTCCCTTTTCCTAGGGGCACACCAATATGACATCGAGTACAAAGGAACTAAACAGCATGGGAATGCTGATGGATTGTCGCGCCTACCGTTGCCGACGGTGGAAGAAGCACCTGCAGTGGATCCAGTGGAGATATTCCACTCAACCATAGTCGAATGTCTACCTGTGACGAATGCAAACATAGAAAAGGAAACACGAAATGACCCGACACTCTCCTGGGTCTATGATTTAACGGTGAAGGGATGGCCAGCACATGGCGAACCACTGTTGCCAGCATTCTCGCCGAGAAGAGAACAGCTGTCAGTGTGCAGAGGAACCTTGATGTGTGGATCCAGAGTAGTAATTCCACCCAAATTGAAGGATAGAGTGTTCAATGAGCTTCATGAGGGTCATCTGGGAGGGGTAAAAATGAAGAACTTAGCCAGAGCGTTTGTGTGGTGGCCGGGAATCGATAGAGAAATCGAAGAGATGACCAAGAGCTGTACAGGGTGCCAGAAGGTCCAAAATGCCCCACCACAAGCCCCCCTACATCCATGGGAGTGGCCCTCATCTCCATGGCAAAGGGTGCATATTGATTTTGCTGGTCCATTTATGGACTCGATGTTTTTAATTGCGGTGGATGCACATTCAAAATGGCCAGAGGTAATAAAAATGTCCTCAACCACCACAGAAAAAACTATCACAGTCATACGAACCATATTCGCCAGAAATGGGCTGCCTGAACAGATTTGCTCTGACAGTTTGTGTCTGAAGAGTTCCGGAGGTTCTTAAAGAACAATGGTGTTAAGCATTACACATCCGCCCCATATCATCCAGCCACCAATGGATTGGCTGAGAGGTTCGTTCAAACATTCAAGAAGACTATCAAGGCAATGTGTAATGAAGACATACCCCTACAACACAAGGTGGATAACTTCTTGTTTGCCTACTGGAATGCAACACATGCGGTTACCAACCAAACTCCAGCCATGATGTTCTTCAATCGAAGACTACGGTGCCGCTTGGATTTGGTTAAGCCAAACATCAGAAGAGATGTGGAGAACAGGCAGTTTCAGAATATGAATGAAAGGCCGACCAGGAGTTTTAAGATAGGTCAACCAGTTTTGGCCCGGGACTACCGCACAGAGAAATGGCAGCCAGGAACGATCTGTACACGGCAAGGACCTCTAATGTATACCGTGGACATTGGAGAGAGCATTGTAAGACGCTATGCTGACCAGATTCTAGAGTCACTGGAAAACGTCAATTCCACACCACGATCCGATACACCTGGTGATGAAACCGAAGTACCAATTGCATCTACCTCAGAATCGGGAATATTGGAAGCAGACGAACCAAACAACGACGTTGATTCCGAATCAACTCTGCCAGAAGAACCTGATACCCCAAAGAGGCGTTATCCAGACAGAATCAGGAAGCCTCCTCAAAGACTGAACTTATAATTGATTAACCTCAGCTAATGTATATGACAACTGTAATTGTAAATATGTTATTTAATTATTAATCGAATGTTATGTACTGTTTAGCTAAAAGGGGAGGAATTGTAGTGTATGTACTTTGCAGAAGGAACTATATTCTGCAGCCCCTGTATACTGCAGTACCAGTAGTGACCACCCCTGTATATAAGCCTGTGTAGTAACTTTGCAGTTAGTTCCAGTTTGTCTCCACTCAGCAAAGACCTGTTATAACCAACTCCTGCAGTCCGTGTCTCAATTACACACGGACATAATAAGGACGGCCTGCAGTACCGCGGCGTGAGGTGCCGGCGCGCGCGGCATGGCGCCACGTCGCACCGCGATATTGGGCTGGAGCACCCCAAGAGGGAGGGGGAGTGCTTCCAGTAGCGCCCTGTCTCCTGCTTGAGGCGCTACCATCCAGTAGCACCCCGGCGAAGTTAGACGCCCCAAAGGGGGTGCCACCCAATCTTTGCCCCATAACCTCTCACTTGTGGTATCATCCTTGTAAATCTTTTTTACATCTTCTCCAGTGCCTCTAAATCCTTTCTGTGATATGGAGACCAGAACTGTGGGAGGAGTGCTTCCGGTGCGGAGCCTTCCGTGCTGGGAGCTTACATCGGAATTGTGGGCACACCCACTCCACAATTTTCCATCTATTGTGGAAAATCCCCCCCCCAGCATCAACACCAAGCAGCTCTGGCTCAACTGTAGCCAGCTGGATGCAGCGTGAGGCTCCAGCCTTGCGCTAGTCTCACATTCCCCACACCTTGTCATTCTACGATAACGGGTGGTTCCATGGTGTAATGGGTCGCACTCTGGACTCTGAATCCAGCAATCAAGACTTCAAATCTCCAGTGGAACCTAGTCATTCCATGAGATTGTCATCTAATGCTGAATCACTGAATTATAGAATGATAGAGCACCAGAAAGCCCATTGTGCCTGAAAGAGCCTGTCTCTGAAGGAGCTGCCAATTAGTCCCAGTTTGCAGGGAATGGTAGCATAGTGGTTATGTTACTGGACTAGTAATCCAGTAGACGTGGACTAATGATTCTGAGAGACATGAGTTCAAATCTCACCACAGCAGCTCCGGAATTTAAATTCAGTTAATTAAATAAATCTGGAATAAAACACTACAGGAAACTTTTTTTTATCCGGCACGGACGGGACCGACGTGGTGCCGGTTCATCAAAAATTCCGGATAACCGAAAGCTATAGTAAAAGATACGAGAGCTGAGAGCTCCGTATAAAGCAACAAACCCTGTTGCTTAGCAACAGCTTCAGAACAGTGGCCACAAGTTGCAAGCGTCTCTGTAGCTTAGCAACAGCTGCAGCCACACCCTTGCACAGCAACAAATGGAGGAAGGCAAGTAATAAAAGTTACCTGAAACCTACTCCTGAATTTTGCCGGTTAACCGAGATTTCCGGTTGTTTAGGTGACGGTAAATCAAAAGTTTCCTGTAGTCTCAGTAATGGTAACCATGAAACTACTGGATTGTCGTAAAAACCCATCTGGTTCACTTCAGGGAAGGAAATCTGCCGTCCTTACCTGGTCTGGCCTATATGTGACTTGAGACCCACAGCAATGTGGTTGACTCTTAACTGCCCTCTGAAATGGCCAAGCAAGCCACTCCGTTGTACCAAACTGCTACGACACGGACTGCAGTGGTTCATACTAGGTGGCTCACCAACACCTTCTCAAGGGCAATTAGGGATGGGCAATAAATGTTGGCTTTGCCTGTGACGCCCACACCCTGTGAATGAATTTTAAAAAGTCCCCTGTTCTTTCTCCATTGGCCTGTAAATTTTTCATTTTTAAGTATATAGCGAATCACCTGTTGGTGATCAAGGCTATATTCTGAGTCATAGGTTCAGATAATACTTGCCAACTTTAATTTCACTTTATTTTTTTACATGTCATCTGAACTTGTCAATCAGATTAATGTTTTGTAATTAATCCCAGGCCCCCGTTATTCCAGGGGCTGTAAGGGTCCTATGTGAACTGACCCTCTCTGTCCCTCTCCCTCCTCCTCTCAGTCAACCCAGTCCACGTGGGATGGTCCCATAGCACAAAATGGCCCACTTCTAATTGAATAGTGGAACAGGCTCGAGGGGCTGAATGGCTTCCTCCTGATCCTATGTTCCCTTGGAATAATGTGGGCCTGGGAGTAACTACAAGGCATCGATCTCTTGTCCATCATTCTGGGCTAGATTCGTGTGAAAATGACAAAGGTGAATGTCAGTGCCCAAACCCCTGACACCCCCCAATCCCACAGACTTCAAGGGGGGAAAATTCGGTTGCTTTGCACCTCCATTTAGCGCCCGGGCGCGGCGATGTTTGCGGCGCTCACGAAATTGACCAGTCTTTTTGCGACAGTACCGCCACGATCTCCTGCACCCGCAGATCATGATGTCAGTCGAGCGTTCAACGCCCCGGTAGCGCCCCGGACTGGATATTGAGTGGCGCCCCCTGCCTTACTGCCTGTCGCTAGCAACGACAGGTTGAGGGAAACGTTTTGCAGTCGGGAAGGGACTGGGGGAGCGCTATTTAAAGGCGACCGCTTCTTCCTGCCTTTTTTTGTCGGCGACATTTTTGCTCCACGCATTTTGATTTGACCTTCCTTGCATCGATTTAGAAGAGACTGTGGGGGCTGCACTCTGAGCTCTTTCCCTGGGCCTCTCCATTGTTCTTTCCAGCAGATTTGATGTACAGGTCTCTCCAGGCCGAGATTCAAGGCTGCAATGAGCAGGATGTGGATGGAGAGCAAGATCGACCCTCGCCTTTAAGAACTGGCCGGCGCCAGTGTGTCTGTGTTCCATTGCTGACTGACATCACATGAGCTTCGCCAGCGCTCTGAGGTAGCGCCTCGCTCCTCGGCGTTAGCGCCTTAAGAGAGGTGTGTAGCGCCTGATTTAGCGCTCCAATCGGAGGCAATAATTAGCGACAGGCTCTAAACTTTGCACCCAGCCGATAATTGTGCCCCAAACGGGGCAATACTGAATTTCTCCCCCGCCCCAAACATTTTACAAAAAGTACTTTCAATTTTTATTCCAAAATGATTATTGTTACAACTAATATCCAGCTTGGATTTGTATTAATTCTGGTCTATTGTTTTTTTTAAATCTTACACTGCAATAATGATTTTTAATATTCAATTTTTGACATCTTTATCAGCCTTTCAAAAACAGCCACTTCATTAAATCAAGGCAAAGCAAAGCTACCTCTGTGGCTGGGAATTCCTCGGGGTTTTTCCCACTCTGCCACCGTAACTTCACCAGTCGGGTGGAAACCTAACCCGGGATTCCACTGCTCTTCCGACAGTGGCTGAGTGAGAGGAAATTCCCAGCCTGTATCGCAGCACAGTCTCATCTACTTGTAGAAAAGGGTCCACAACAGGAGGAGGAAGAGAGGGAGGGATAGGGGCAGGGAGAGAGGGGGGGAGGGGGAGGGGGAGAGGGAGAGGGAGAGGGAGGGATAGGGACAGGGAGAGAGAGGGTGCGGGGGAGAGGGAGAGGGAGGGATAGGGACAGGGAGAGAGAGGGGGCGGGGGAGAGGGAGAGGGAGGGATAGGGACAGGGAGAGAGAGGGGGCGGGGGAGAGGGAGAGGGAGGGATAGGGACAGGGAGAGAGAGGGGGCGGGGGAGAGGGAGAGGGAGGGATAGGGACAGGGAGAGAGGGGGGGAGGGGGAGAGGGAGAGGGAGGGATAGGGACAGGGAGAGAGAGGGGGAGGGGGAGAGGGAGGGATAGGGACAGGGAGAGAGAGGGGGCGGGGGAGAGGGAGAGGGAGGGATAGGGACAGGGAGAGAGAGTGGGAGGGGGCGAGGGAGAGATAGGGACAGGGAGAGAGAGAGGGAGAGGGAGAGGGAGGGATAGGGACAGGGAGAGAGAGGGGGCGGGGGAGAGGGAGAGGGAGGGATAGGGACAGGGAGAGAGAGGGGGCGGGGGAGAGGGAGAGGGAGGGATAGGGACAGGGAGAGAGAGGGGGAGGGGGAGAGGGAGAGGGAGGGATAGGGACAGGGAGAGAGAGGGGGAGGGGGAGAGGGAGGGATAGGGACAGGGAGAGAGAGGGGGCGGGGGAGAGGGAGAGGGAGGGATAGGGACAGGGAGGGGGAGAGGGAGAGATAGGGACAGGGAGAGAGAAGGGGAGGGGGAGAGGGAGAGGGAGGAATAGGGACAGGGAGAGAGAGGGGGCGGGGGAGAGGGAGAGGGAGGGATAGGGACAGGGAGAGAGAGGGGGAGGGGAGAGGGAGAGGGAGGGATAGGGACAGGGAGAGAGAGGGGGAGGGGGAGAGGGACAGGGAGAGAGAGGGGGAGGGGAAGAGGGGGGATAGGGACAGAGAGGAGAGGGAGAGAGGGATAGAGAAGACGAGAAAGGGACGTAGAGAGAGAGGGGGAGGGAGAGGGAACAACAGAGAGAGAGGGACATAGAGAGGGGGAGGGACATAGAGAGTGAGAGAGGGAAGGAGACAGACAGGGAGCGGGAGAGAAGATGAAGAGAGGGAGAGGGTCACAGAGAGAGGGAGGGAGAGGGGGAGGGGAGGAAGGGACAGCCGAGATGCAGGAGCAGAGGAGGTGTGAAGGGACATGGCTAGAGGAGATTCGAAGATAGACTGGAGCAAGACTATGGAGGGAGTGAGTGTCAGCAGAGCGAGGTGCCAGAACAGCCAAGTTTCCCCATCCTCCCACAACCGCAACCTGTGTCCTTCCAATAGGGGTCACTCCCAGCAATCAGCAGGAGGAGGCCTTAGCCCAGGTGAGTGAAGGTAAATCACAGCGTCAAAACCTACACCCCAACTGAGATCTGTCAACTGGGAACGATGCTTGACTTTCTGATCTGTGCGATTCAAACCCCAGAGCAGCAAGTGTATTTATCAGGGAGAGACAGAGAGGAACAGAGAGAGAGAGAGAGGGGGGGGAGAGAGGGGGAGAGAGAAAGGTAGACACAGGCAGACCCGGCTACCAAGAGAGGACAGGATATGTTCTCACTGCAGTCAGGGAGTGGTGGAGGCAGAGAAGCACTTCCTCACAGCTTGTAGAAAATATCAGGGCATAAGGGAGAATTTCTACCCAAAATTCACAAAAATATGCCCGGAATTCAGAAATTTGAATGACGACCAAAAACTCCCATACCTACTAGGGGAAGAGAGAAATTGTGTAACACTAGCGGCACACTATGTTACAGCTTGCCATAAACAGAGGGACAACCACTAAATATAAGAAAAGAGTATATATAAATTATATGAAAGTATATTTATACACTCAGGGATATATCTGTTTATACACTGTATGGATAGATCTGTATTTTTGTGTACAAACATGAATGTTTTTCGATGCTTTGGCAACATAAGATGTAACTTGTCATGCCAATAAAGCGATTTGAATTGAATTAAATTGAATTGAGAGAGAGGGGGACACAGAGAGAGGGGGACAGAGAGAGGGAGGGGGACAGAGAGAGAGCGGGGGACAGAGAGAGAGCGGAGGACAGCAGAGAGAGGAGGGACAGAGAGAGAGAGAGGGGGCAGAGAGAGAGAGGGGGCAGAGAGACAGAGGGCGGACAGAGAGAGAGAGGGCGGACAGAGAGAGAGAGGGCGGACAGAGAGAAAGAGTGGGACAGAGAGAAAGGGACAGAGAAAGAGGGGGGACAGAGAGAAAGGGAGAAAGAGAGAGAGAGAGAGAGAGAGAGAGAGGGGGGACAGAGAGAGAGAGGGGACAGAGAGAGAGAGAGAGAGACAGAGAGAGAGAGAGAGAGGGACAGGGAGAGAGAGAGAGGGACAGAGAGAGGGAGAGAGGGACAGAGAGAGAGAGAGAGGGACAGAGAGAGAGAGAGAGGGACAGAGAGAGAGGGACAGAGAGAGAGAGAGGGGGACAGAGAGAGAGAGGGGACCGAGAGAGAGAGGGGGGACAGAGAGAGAGAGGGGGGACAGAGAGAGAGAGGGGGGACAGAGAGAGAGAGAGAGGGGGACAGAGAGAGGGGGGACAGAGAGAGAGAGGGGGGACAGAGAGAGAGAGGGGGGACAGAGAGAGAGAGAGAGGGGGACAGAGAGAGAGAGGGGGGACAGAGAGAGAGAGGGGGGACAGAGAGAGAGAGAGGGGGACAGAGAGAGAGAGAGGGGGACAGAGAGAGAGAGGGGGGACAGAGAGAGGGGGGACAGAGAGAGAGAGGGGGGACAGAGAGAGAGATGGGGGACAGAGAGAGAGAGAGAGAGGGGGGACAGAGAGAGAGAGAGGGGGACAGAGAGAGAGAGAGGGGGACAGAGAGAGAGAGGGGGACAGAGAGAGAGAGGGGGACAGAGAAAGAGAGAGGGGGACAGAGAGAGAGGGGACAGAGCGAGAGGGACAGAGAGAGAGAGAGACAGAGAGAGAGGGACAGAGAGAGAGAGGGGACCGAGAGAGAGAGGGGGGACCGAGAGAGTGAGGGGGGACAGAGAGAGAGAGGGGGGACAGAGAGAGAGAGGGGGGACAGAGAGAGAGAGGGGGGACAGAGAGAGAGAGGGGGGACAGAGAGAGAGAGGGGGGACAGAGAGAGAGAGGGGGGACAGAGAGAGAGAGGGGGGAGAGAGAGAGGGGGACAGAGAGAGAGAGGGGGACAGAGAGAGAGAGGGGGGACAGAGAGAGAGAGGGGGGACAGAGAGAGAGAGGGGGGACAGAGAGAGAGAGGGGGGACAGAGAGAGAGAGGGGGGACAGAGAGAGGGGGACAGAGAGAGAGAGGGGGGACAGAGAGAGAGAGGGGGGACAGAGAGAGAGGGGGGGACAGAGAGAGGGGGGGACAGAGAGAGAGAGGGGGGACAGAGAGAGAGAGGGGGGACAGAGAGAGAGAGGGGGGACAGAGAGAGAGAGGGGGGACAGAGAGAGAGGGGGGGACAGAGAGAGAGAGGGGGGACAGAGAGAGAGAGGGGGGCAGAGAGAGAGAGGGGGGACAGAGAGAGAGAGGGGGACAGAGAGAGAGAGGGGGACAGAGAGAGAGAGGGGGACAGAGAGAGAGAGGGGGGACAGAAAGAGAGAGGGGGGACAGAGAGAGAGAGGGGGGACAGAGAGAGAGAGGGGGGACAGAGAGAGAGGGGGACAGAGAGAGAGAGGGGGACAGAGAGAGAGAGGGGGACAGAGAGAGAGAGGGGGACAGAGAGAGAGAGGGGGACAGAGAGAGAGAGGGGGGACAGAGAGAGAGAGGGGGACAGAGAGAGAGAGGGGGACAGAGAGAGAGAGGGGGACAGAGAGAGAGAGGAGGGACAGAGAGAGAGGGGGACAGAGAGAGAGAGGAGGGACAGAGAGAGAGAGGGGGACAGAGAGAGAGAGGAGGGACAGAGAGAGAGAGGGACAGAGAGAGAGAGGGGGACAGAGAGAGAGGGGGGGACAGAGAGAGAGGGGGGGACAGAGAGAGAGAGAGGGGGACAGAGAGAGAGAGGGGGGACAGAGAGAGAGAGGGGGGACAGAGAGAGAGAGAGACAGAGAGAGAGAGAGAGGGACAGAGAGAGAGAGGGGACCGAGAGAGAGAGGGGGGACAGAGAGAGAGAGGGGGGACAGAGAGAGAGAGGGGGGACAGAGAGAGAGAGGGGGGACAGAGAGAGAGAGGGGGGACAGAGAGAGAGAGGGGGACAGAGAGAGAGAGGGGGGACAGAGAGAGAGAGGGGGGACAGAGAGAGAGAGGGGGGACAGAGAGAGAGAGAGGGGACAGAGAGAGAGAGGGGGGACAGAGAGAGAGAGGGGGGACAGAGAGAGAGAGGGGGGACAGAGAGAGAGAGGGGGGACAGAGAGAGGGGGACAGAGAGAGAGAGGGGGGACAGAGAGAGAGAGGGGGGACAGAGAGAGAGAGGGGGGACAGAGAGAGAGAGGGGGGACAGAGAGAGAGAGAGGGACAGAGAGAGAGGGGGGGACAGAGAGAGAGGGACAGAGAGAGAGGGGGGGACAGAGAGAGAGAGGGGGACAGAGAGAGAGGGGGGGACAGAGAGAGAGAGGGGGACAGAGAGAGAAGGGGGACAGAGAGAGGGGGGACAGAAAGGAACAGAGAGAGAGAGGGGGACAGAGAGAGAGAGGAGGGACAGAGAGACAGAGAGAGGGAAGGACAGAGAAGGAGAGGGAGGGAGGGAAAGGGGGTGGAGAGAGAGAAGGAGAGTGAGGGAGAGGGGGAGCAGAGCAGAGGAAGTGTATTTATTAACTGGACCATCAAAGAAACACCTAGCAAATAAATTTTGAAAGCTGAAAACATATTAGCTGCGACTGACCTCCTTCTGTTGAAACAATCTGGGATAGACCTTACTCTTTCTCGGTTCCTCACTGAGCCGCTGGGATGTTGCCGAGTCTCTCCCTGTTTTTCCCACATTGGTAGAGCTGAATTCACGGTATGAGTCAGTGACCGGCCTGTTGGAAGACAGTCAATGTGACCTCACTCATTGATACTAGGTATTTTTCTGCTGGTGGGGGAGTCTAGAACAAGGGGACATAACCTTATAATCAGAGCCAGGCCATTCAGGAGAGAATGTTAGGAAGCACTTCATCACGCAAAGGATGGTAGAAGTGTGGAACTCTCTCCCACAGAAAGCAGCAGATGCTAGCTCAGTTAATAATTGTAAATTGAGAGCGATAGATTTTTGCTAGACAAGGGTGTTAAGGGATATGGAGCCAAGGTGGGTGGATGGAGTTGGGATGCAGATCAGCCGTGATCTCACTGAGTGGCGGAACAAGCTCGTGGGGCTGAATGACCTCCTTTGTTCCTAATCTCGCCTCTGGTTTTTTGGCCAATTACCTTGAATCCATGTCCTCTGGTTACCAACCCTCCTGCCAGTGGAGACATTTTCTCCCTATTTACAGGAAACTTTCTTTTATGCGGCATGGACGGGACCGACGTGGTGTTGGTTCATCGAAAATTCCGGATAGCCGAACGCTATAGTAAAAGATATGGAGCTGAGAGCTCCGTATAAAGTAACAAACCCTGTTGCTTAGCTACAGCTTCAGAACAATGGGCACAAGTTGCAAGCATCTCTGTAGCTTAGCAACAGCTGCAGCCACAGCCTTGCACAGCAACAGATGGAGTAAAAAAAGTAATAAAAGTTACCTGAACCTACTCCTGAATTTTGCCGGTTAACCGAGATTTCCGGTTATTTAGGTGCCGGTAAATCGAAAGTTTCCTGTACTCTATCAAAACCTTCATAATTTTGAACACCTCGATTAAATCTCCCCTTAACCTTCTCTGTTCTAAAAGGAGAAAAATCCCAACTTCTCCAGTCTCTCCACATAACTGAAGTCCCTCATCCCTTTACACATTATTATTTCGCCTTGCTCCCTTTCGTAATCACCCTGTGCTGTGCACGTGCTGGCTGAACGCTTCAGGGCCACCTGCCCCCATGCCAGCCTGAGACTCTCACCTGGAGGTGCGTGAGAACTGGCTTTGTTTTTCCCTGCCCTGACCCAGGCATTCTGCTCGCTGCTTCTCCCCGACTGAGATCAGGAAGTTACAAATGGGAAGAAATCAAAGAACGAGTCACCCGTCCTACCACAATGTATTGGTGATCCAACATATGGCGCTAGTTCCGCAGTGGTAGCTACACAATAAAATCATAGCAGGTGCAGCAAGCAGTTAGGAAGGCAAGTGGTATGTTGGCCTTCATTGCAAGAGGATTTGAGTACAGGAGCAAGGATGCCTTACTACATTTATACAGGGCCTTGGTGAGACCACACCTGGAGTACTGTGTGCAGTTTTGATCTCCTTACCTAAGAAAGGATATACTTGCCATAGAGGGAGTGCAGCGAAGGTTAACCAGACTGATTCCTGGGATGGCAGGACTGTCGTATGAGGAGAGATTGGGTCGACTAGGCCTGTATTCACTAGAGTTTAGAAGAATGAGAGGGGATCTCATTGAAACGTATAACATTCTGACAGGGCTAGACGGACTGGATGCAGGGAGGATGTTTCCCCTGGCTTAGGGGTCTAGAACGAGGGGTCACAGTCTCAGGATACGGGGTAGGACATTTAGGACTGAGATGAGGAGAAATTTCTTCACTCAGAGGGTGGTGAACCTGTGGAATTCTCTACCACAGAAGGCTGTGGAGGCCAAGTCACTGAATATATTTAAGAAGGAGGTAGATAGATTTCTAGACACAAAAGGCATCAAGGGGTATGGGGAGAGAGCGGGAATATGGTATTGAGATAGAGGATCAGCCATGATCATGCTGAATGGCGGAGCAGGCTCGAAGGGCCGAATGGCCGACTCCTGCTCCTATTTTTCTATGTTTCTATCTATACAGTACAGACGATGGCCATTCGGCCCATCGTGCCCGTGCCAGCTCTCTGAAAGAGCTCTCCGATTAGCCCCACTCCCCCCGCTCTTTTCCCATAGCCCTGCAAAATTTTCCCCTTCAAGTATTTTTCCAATTCCTTTTTGAAAGTTACCGCGGAATTTGCTTCCACCGCCCTTTCAGGCAGCGCGTTCCAGATCACAACAACTCGCTGCCTTAGAAACGTTCTCCTCATTTCGCCTCTGGTTCTTTTGCCAATTAACTTAAATCTGTGTCCTCTGGTTACCGACCCTCCTGCCAGTGGAAGCAGTTTCTCCCTCTCTACTCTCTCAAAACTGCTCATGATTTTGAACACCTCTATTAAACCTTCCCTTAACCTTCTCTGCTCTAAGGAGAACAATCCCAGCTTCTCTAGTCTCTCCACGAAATTGAACCCACATTCCTGATACATCACCAGAGCCTGGGTCTGAATCCAGGCCTGTCCGATGGGATGAAAGACTTCTGCTTCTCCGTTGGATCCAAGGGTTTTACGTGAAGTGAGTTTGGAGAGTCGACTCATTCCGTGGTAAGCACAGGGTTACCGGAAATAAAACTGCCCATAATTTGGCGCAATCTCACTCAGAAAGGTCGCAGAGTGGCCGCTGTGGACAAAGGGTTGCACTGGTGAAACACAGTGTACTTTTCTCAGGCTGGAGCTGGGGAACATTGTTGTCAGAGCTACACCCTGCATCAGGGATTGCCAGCTCTCCCGGAATGGGGCATGGAACTGCAGGAATGGGGTGTGGGGTGGATCCACCGGAAAGGGGCGTAGATCACCTGGAATGGGGCACGGATCTCCCAGAATGGGGCAGAGAAAAAGCTCAGAATGGGGCAAGAACCTCCCAGAATGGGGCATGGATCTAATGGAATGGGGCTTGACTCTCCCGGAATGGGGCGTGGACCTCCCGGAATGGGGCGTGGATCTCCCGGAATGGGGCGTGGATCTCCCGGAATGGGGCGTGGATCTCCCGGAATGGGGCGTGGATCTCCCGGAATGGGGAAAGGATTCCCCAGGTTGCAAACACAGATCTCCCAGAACGTGGCATGGATCTCATGGAATCGGGTAACGGATCTCATGGAATGGGCCATGGGCCTCCAGGAATGGGTCGTGGATCACCAGGAATGGGGCATGGAGCACCCGGAATGGGGCACAAATGGCATGGAATGGTGCATAGACATCTCAGGATGGGGCAAGGAACTTCCGTAATGAGGCACAGATCCATCGGAATAGGGCATGGAACTCATGGAAGGGGAAATGGATCTCATGGAATGGGGCACGGACCTGAAGGAATACCGCACAGATCTCTCAGAATGGGGCAAGAACCTCTCAGAATGCGGCACGGACTTCCCAGAATGGAATTGGAGAATGGATCTCATGGAATTGCGGAATGGACCTCCAGGAATGGGCCGTGGATTTCCCGGACTGAGGCATGGATCGTGTGGAATGGGGCATGGATATCTCAGAATGGGGCAAGGACCTTCCGGAATGAGGCATGGATCCACCGGAATGGGGCATGGATCTCATGGAATGGGGCATAGGTCTCAGGGAATGGGCCGTGCACCTCCAGGAAAGGGCCATGGGTTTCCCAATGAGGCACGGTGCACGAATCGCATTGAGTGGAGCATGGGCATCTCAGAATGGGGTGAGGACCTTTTGGAATAACGCATCGATCCACCGGAATGGGGGATGGACCTCATGGAATGCGGCACGCACCTGGCAGAATCGGGCCAGGACCTGGCGGAATGGGGCCTGGATCAGCCCGGAATGATTCACGGATCTCTCGAAATGGAGGAAGGACCACCAAAAATTGGGGGATGGATCTCTCGGAATGGGGCATGGATATCAAGGGCCTTAAAGAATGGGGCATGGATCTCCGGGAATGGTCCTCCCGGAATGGGGCACAGACCTCCAAGAATGGGGCATGCATTTCCTGGATTTGGGCTTGTATCTCCCAGAATGGGGCGTGGATGTCCCAGAATGTACATGAATCTCCCGGAATATGCATGCATCCCCCGATTTGGGGAATAGATCTTCCAGAATGGGATATGAATCTCCCGGAGTGGGGCATGGATCTTCCAGAGTGGGGCATGGTTCTAGCGGAGTGGGGGACGGATTTCTCGGAATGGAGGACGGACCTCGCGGATCGGGCCATGGACCTCCTAGAATGGGGCATGGATCTCCCAGAACGCGGCATGGATCACTCGGAAAGGAGGATGGACCTCCAGGAGTGGGGAACGTATCTTCCGTAATGTGATATTGATCTTCCGGAGTGGGGCACGGACCTATACGAATGCTGCAAGGATTTCCCGGGATGAGGATGGATCTTCCAGAATGGGGCATAGATCTCTTGGAATGGAGGATGGATCTCCCGGAATGGAGGATGGACCTCCCAGAATGGGCCATGTACCTCCCGGAACGGGGCATTGTTCTCCCGGAATTGGGCATGGAGCCCGCAGAATTGGGGCAGGGAACCCCCGCAACGTAATAATGCATATAAATACAGCAGCGGTCCTAGTACTGAACGCAGGGAAACACCACCGTATACCTCCCTCCAGCCTGTAATACAGCCATTCCCCACTACTCTCTGATTTCTCTGTCCCTTAGCCAATGTTGTATCCATGCTGCTACTGCCCCTTTTATCCCATGGGCTTTAATTCTGCTAACGAGCCTATTCTGTGGGACTTTATCAAACACCGAAGTCCATATACACAACATCAACTGCACTGCCCTCATCCACCCTCTCTGTCAACTCATCAAAAAACTCAAATCAAGTTAGTCAAACACAATTTGCCCTTAACAAATCTGTACTGCTCGCCTTTATTGTTCCATGCTTGTCCAAGTGGCTGTTAATTTTCTCCTGAATTATGGTTTCTAAAAGCTTCTCCACCACCGACTTTAAACTGGCCTAATACCTACAAGTGAATTCCTACTATCATCAAATTCTCAGCTTCCACTGTGTTTTCGATCCACTCCGATTGCAATTCACCCAGCTCTGTCTCCAAGCTCTGTGCTTCTGCAAACAAGCGCCTAATATATTTTAACCCTTTTGAGAGTCACACACAGCTTCTAACTCACTGCATTTACCACCTAATCAGGCAACCACTTACAGCTGATTGCTGGTAAACTGTTAACTGCCACTGGCTTGGTGTTTCTGTAAACTGTTTTGCAGTTTACTTCTTCTTGACCACTTACCTAATACCTACCAGTGAAGTCCTCCTATTCCGGGGCATGGCTCCCCTGGAATGGAGAATGGATCTCCCAGAATGGGGCGTGGACCTCCAGGAATGGGGCACAGACCTCCAAGAATGGGGCATGCATTTCTTGGATTTGGGCTTGTATCTCCCAGAATGGGGCACGGATGTCCCGGAATGTACATGAATTTCCTGGAATATGCATGCATGCCGAACTGGGGAATGGATCTTCCAGAATGGGATATGGATCTCCCGGAATGGGGCATGGACTTCACAGAAAGGAGCAAGAATCTCTCAGATTGGGACCTGGATCTCCAGGAATGGAGCTTCCAGAATGGGACATGGATCTCCAGGAATGGGGCATGGAACTCCTAGAAAGGAGCTTGGATCTGCCGATATTGGGCGGTGAGCTCTCGGAATGAGGCATGTATCTCTCAGAATGGGGCACGGTTCTCCTGGAATGGGGCATGGTCGGATTTGGGCATGGGTCTCTCGGATTTGGGCTTGGATCCCTTGGAAGGGACATGGATCCAACGGAATGGGGCATGGATCTCTCGGAACGGCGCATCGAACTCCTGGAGTGAGGTGTGGATATCGTAGAATGGAGAATAGAACTCCGGACTGGGGCCCGGATCTCCCGGAATGGGGCAAATATCTCCCAGAATGGGGAATGGATCTCTCGGAGTCTGGCATGGATCTATCAGAATGGGGAGTGATTTTTCCAGAATGATGCATGGTCCTCCGAAATGCAGCATGGATCTTCATGGAATGCGGCATAGATCTCACGGAATGGTGCATGCATCTCCCGCAGTAGGACACGGAGCCCTCAGAATGCAGATTGAATCTTCCGAATGATCTCCTGGAATGGGGCATGGTTCTCCCGGAATGTACATGGATCTCCTAGAATGCGGCATGCATCGCTCGGAAATGGGGCTTGGTTCTCCCGGAATGGGGTGTTCATTCGTTGCCCATCCATATCTGCCCTTGAGAAGGTGGTGGTGAGTCGCCTTCTTGAACCACTGCAGTCCGTGCGGTGTTAGTATTTGTAGCGATTTGGTACAACTGAGTGTCTTGTCGGGCCGTTTCAGAGGGCAGTTAAGAGTCAACCACATTGCTGTGGGTCTGGAGTCACATATAGGCCGAGACCAGGTAAAGATGGCAGCTTTCCTTCCCTAAAGGACATTAGTGAACCAGATGGGTTTTTGTGACAATCCGATAGTTTCATGGTCACCATTACTGATACTAACTTTTTTAATTCCAGATTTATTTATTTTAATTAATTGAATTTAAGTTCCCCAGCTTCCGTGGTGGGATTTGAACTCAAGTCATTTGGGCATGGTTCTCCCAGAATGGGGAATGTATCTCTCGGAATCTGGTATGGATCTATCGTGGTTCTCCCAAAATTGGGCATGGAACGCCCAGAAAGATGCACCGACCTGCTGGAATGGGGCAGGGATATCGCAGAATGGAGAACTGAACTCCGGGTCGGGGCACGGATCTGCCAAATTTGGGGCAAATATCTCCCAGAATGGGGAATGGACCTCTCAGAATCTGGCATGGATCTATCGGAACGGGGCGTGGCTTTCCCAGGAAGATGCATGGTCCTCCAGGAATGGGGCATAGATCTCACGGAATGGGGATTGGATCTTCTGAATGGGGCAAGGATCTCGGAATGGGGAATGGACACTGACCTCCCAGAAAGGTGCATAGCTGTCGCAATGGGGCATGGACTTCCTGGAATGAGGCATGGATCTTCTGGAAAGTGGCATAGATATCCCAGAATGAGGCATTTCTCGCCCAGAATGGGGCATTTCTCTCCCGGAACGGGGCATGGATCTCGGAGTTGGGCATGATTCTTCTGGAATGGGGCTTGGACCTCCCATAAAGCGGCATGGATTTCTTCGATTTGGGCTTGTATCTCCTGGAATGGGACATGGATCTCCCGAAATGGGGAATGGATCTTCCAGAATGGGATATGGATTTTCCAGAATGGGGCATGGACCTGGCAGGAAGGAGCACGGATCTCTCAGAATGTGACCTGGAACTCCCAGAATGGATCTTCCAGAATTGGACATTGATCTCCTGGAATGGGGCATGGACATTACAGAATTGAGCGTGGAGCTCTCGGAATGTGGCGAATATCTCCCAGAATGGGTAATGGATCTCACGGAACAGAAATATAGAAAAATAGGAGCAGGAGTCGGCCATTCGGCCCTTCGAGCCTGCTCCGCCATTCAATATGATCATGGCTGATCCTCTATCTCAATACCATATTCCCGCACTCTCCCCATACCCCTTGATGCCTTTTGTGTCTAGAAATCTATCTATCCCCTTCTTAAATATATTCAGTGACTTGGCCTCCACAGCCTTCTGTGGTAGAGAATGCCACAGGTTCACCACCCTCTGAGTGAAGACATTTCTCCTCATCTCAGTCCTAAATGTCCTACCCCGTATCCCGAGACTGTGGCCCCTCGTTCTAGACCCCCCAGCCAGGGGGAAACATCCTCCCTGCATCCAGTCTGTCTAGCCTTGTCAGAATTGTATACGTTTCAATGAGATCCCCTCTCATTCTTCTAAACTCTAGTGAATACAGGCCTAGTCGACCCAAGTTCTCCTCATACGACAGTCCTGCCATCCCAGGAATCAGTCTGGTGAACCTTTGCTGAACTCCCTTTATGGCAAGTATATCCTTTCTTAGGTAAGGAGACCAAAACTGCACACAGTACTCCAGGTGTGGTCTCACCAAGGCCCTGTACAACTGCAGTAAGACATCCTTGCTCCTGTACTCAAATCCTCTTGCAATGAAGGCCAACATACCATTTGCCTTCCTAACTGCTTGCTGCACCTGCTTGTTTGCTTTCAGTGACTGGTGTACAAGGACACCCAGGTCCCTTTGTACATCAGAATTTCCCAATCTATCATCATTTAAATAATACTCAGCCTTTCTGTTTTTCCTACCAAAGTGGATAACTTCACATTTATCCACGTTATACTGCATCTGCCATGTATTTGCCCACTCACTCAACTTGTCTAAATCGCCTTGAAGCCTCTTTGTATCCTCCTCACAACTCACAATCCCACCTAGTTTCATGTCGTCAGCAAACTTGGAAATATTACATTTGGTTCCCTCATCCAAATCATTGATATATATTGTGAATAGCTGGGGCCCAAGCACTGATCCCTGTGGTACCCCACTAGTCACTGCCTGCCACCCCGAAAAAGACCCATTTATTCCTACTCTGTTTCCTGTCTGTTAACCAATTTTCAATCCATGCCAGTATATTACCCCCAATCCCATGTGCTTTAATTTTGCACACTAACCTCTTATGTGGGACTTTATCAAAGGCCTTCTCAAAATCCAAATACACCACATCCACTGGTTCTCCCTTATCTATTCTACCAGTTACATTCTCAAATAACTCCGGTAGGTTTGTCAAACACGAGTTCCCTTTCATAAATCCATGTTGACTTTGTCTAATCCCGTTGATATTTTCTAAGTATCCTGTTATCACATCCTTTATAATAGACTCTAGCATTTTCCCTACTACTGATGTTAGGCTAACTGGTCTATAGTTCCCTGTTTTCTCTCTCCCTCCTTTTTTAAATAGTGGGGTTACATTTGCTACCCTCCAATCTGCAGGAACTGTTCCATAATCTATAGAATTTTGGAAGATGACAACCAATGCATCCACTATTTCCATGGCTACCTCTTTTAGTACTCTGGGATGCAGATTATCAGGCTCTGGGGATTTATCAGCTTTCAGTCCCATTAATTTCTCCAGCACTATTTTTTTACTAATACTAATCTCCTTCTCACTAGACCTTTAGTTCCCTAGCATTTCTGGGAAGTTATTTGTGTCCTCTTCCATGAAGACAGAACCAAAGTATTTGTTTAATTGCTTGGCCATTTCCTTGTTTCCCGTTATAAATTCTCCCGTTTCTGGCACGGATCTATTGGAGTGGGTCATGGTTTTCCCAGAATGATACGTGGACCTCCAGGAATGGGGCATTGATCTTCTTGAATGCGGCATTAGATCTTCCAGAATGGATCATGGAACTCCCAGAAAGGTGCGTGCATTGATCTCCCGGAATGGGACATGGATATCGCGGAATGGGGAAAATATCTCCTAGAATGGGGAATTGACCTCTCAAAATCTGGCATAGATCTATCGGAACGGGGCCTGGTTTTTCCAGAATGATGCATGGATCTCCATAATGAAGCCTGCATCTCCTGGAATGGGACAGGGATCTCGGAAAGCTGCAAGGAGCTCCAGGAATGTGGCATGGATCTCCTTAAAGAGGCCTGCATCTCCTATACTGAGGAATGGATCTCTCGGAATGGGGCAGGGATCTCGGAATGGGGCATGGACCTCCCAGAATGGGACATGGATCTTGCACAAATGGGCATGGATTTCTCGGAATGGGGTATGGAACCCACGGAATGGGGAATTGATCTCACAGAATGGGTCATGGATCTCCCAGAATGGGGAATGGATATCCCGGCTTGGTTCATCGACCTCCCGGAATAGTGAAAGGATCTTCCGCTATGGGGCTTGGATCTCTCGGAATGGGTCATGGGCCTCCAGGAATGGGGATTGGATCTTCTGTAATGTGACACTGATCTCCCGTAATGAGGCTTGGATCTCCCAGAAAAGAGAATGGAACTCCTGGAATGTATTTTATTGGTTCGCGGGATGTGGGCGTGGAGTTCCCAGAAAGGGCTTCCCTGAATGGGCAATGGAACTCTCAGAATGGGGTGTGGCTCTCTCGGAATGGGGTGTGGCTCTCTCGGAATGGGGTGTGGCTCTCTCGGAATGCGGCAAAGATCTCCCGCAATGGGACATGGCACTTCCATAGTGGGACCTGGATCTCCTGGAATAGAGCATGGAGCTCTCGGAATGGGGATTGGATCTTCCGAATGAGACAAGAATCTCGGAATGGGGTGTGGACACTGACCGCCCAGAAAGGTGCATGGCTCTGTCGCAATGGGGCATGGACTTCCTGGAATGAGGCATGGATCTTCTGGAAAGTGGCATAGATATCCCAGAATGGGGCATTTCTCTCCCAGAATGGGGCATGGATCTCGGAGTAGTTGGACATGGTTATCCTGGAATAGGGAAATGGATCTCCCGGGATAGGGTATGGATGTTGGAATGGGGCATAGATCTCTCGGAATGAGGCATAGATCTCCCGGAATTTTTTTTTAATTCATTCATGGGGATGCAATGAACGGGGCATGAATCTCTCAGAGTGAGGAATGGATCTTCCGGATGGAATGGGGCAGGGATCTCCCGGAGTGGGGCATAGGTCTCCTGGATGGGGAATGGGTCTCCCACAATGGGGCATGGATCTCCTGGAATGGGCATGGATCTTCTGGAATGGGTCAAGGATCTCCCGGACTGGGCCGAGGTCCATGCCCACCGTTGCTATTTTTGCCTGCTTCCCTTTGGGGGAAAGCCTGGCATCTGCTTGATGCCTGTCGATGTGAGGGAATCATGGTCACCAGGATCAGCGTAGATGCATTTAAGGGAAAACTAGATAATCACATGAGGGAGAAAGGAATAGAAGGGTAAGCTGATAGGGTGAGATGAAGAGGGGCAGGAGCAGGTGCGTGTCGAGCATAAACACCAGCAAGGACCAGTTGGTCCGAGTGGCCAGTTTCTGCTGTACATTCTATGTATGTATGTAATGCATCCTACCACTGCATGAAGGGGCTGGGATTGCAAATACTCTGTACCACAGTGCAACTGCGAATTAACACCTCCAACCACTAAAGGATTTCTCAAAATAAAATTCTATTTTTATAGCAGCCCCATTTCAAAATGATTTCCCGGGGCCGTTTGTGAGGGAAATGCGGCCTTGTTTTATTTACAGCTGACTATCAAGCTCTTTCCTTTCGCACTTTTCCAGGGGTTTTGTTTAATTTGTATTAGCCTGGGATTATCTAAAAACAATGAACAAACTCGATCGTGGTATTATTTCAGGTCGGGAAGCCGACCGTTGTGATTTTTGTGGCCCCACTTCTATCAGGATCAGATCCTGCCACACATCCGTGCCTGCTTCATGCGGTGGGGGAAAATGAGGTAGAGATGGCAGGAATTCCAATGGATGACTTCATCCCGCTTATCCTACCTCCGGCAGAACTTTAAAACACTCAAAGGAGGCAGAGATCCAGCCTAACTGGATCCCTCCCTCAAACTCCATCCCCCGCCTCCCCAGAGTATCTGATTTCTTTGTTTCCCCGAAGCAGAGGAATTTCTGGCTGTTGCGTTTAAACACTCCCTTATCATTTTTGGATCACCTCTGAGGTGCAGTCACTGTTCACAGAATCAGAATGATACAGCACAGAAAGAGGTCATTCGGCCCATCGTGCCTGTGCCGGCTCTTTGAAAGAGCTCTCCAACTAGTCCCACTCCCCCCTACTCTTTCCCCGTAGCCCAGCAAATATCCTCTTTTCAAGTAAATATCCATAGAACAGAATCATAGCATAGTACAGCACGGAAGGAAGCCAATTGAGTCTGCGGCGGCTCTTTCAAAGAGTGATCCAGTTAGTCTTTTTTGAAATTCCAATTCCCCTTTGAAAGTTACTATTGAATCTGCTTCCACCACCCGTTCAAGCAGTGCATTCCAGATCACAGCAACTCGCTGCGTAAAAAAATTCTCCTCATCTACCCCAGTCCTTTTTGCCAGTTTTCTTAATCTGTGTCCTCTGGTTATCGACCCTCCTCCCAGTGGAAACAGTTTCTCTTTATTTACTCTATCAAAACC
Source organism: Somniosus microcephalus (assembly GCF_052327205.1). Lineage (NCBI taxonomy): Eukaryota > Metazoa > Chordata > Chondrichthyes > Squaliformes > Somniosidae > Somniosus > Somniosus microcephalus. Next base: position 14,331,782 of record NC_141014.1, on the reverse strand, counting down.
CCTCATAATTCTGAGCACCTCTATTAAATCTCCCCTTAACCTTCTCTGCTCTAAAGAGAACAACCCCAGTGACATGAATCTTGTCATTCATGTGGAAATGACTTACGAAGTAATACTGGGCGGCCTGCTGGTGGCGCTGTCCGGGGAGAGTATAAATACTCGGGCATGGGCCCAGCTTGCTCAGGACATTCTTTAACAGGAACTAGTGAAGGACACAACTAGATCTCCATGTTGAAGAACAGTTGATTAAAGCCTTGTTTAATACTCAGACCAAGTGCCTAGTAGTTTTCTTATGTCACCCAGCTTCTCCAGTCTCTCCACATAACTGAAGTCCCTTATCCCTGGTACCATTCTAGTAAATCTGTTCTGCACCCTCTCCAAGGCTTTGACATCCTTCCTAAAGTGTGTTACGTGAGCAGCCTATACACCTACACTGCATTCTCAATCTTTGCCCGATAGGATTACATAGGATATACATAGAAACATAGAAGATAGGAGCAGGAGTAGGCCATTCGGCCCTTCGAGCCTGCTCCGCCATTCAATGCGATCATGGCTGATCATCCAAATTCAGTACCCGGTCCTTGCTTTCTCCCCATACCCCCTGATCCCTTTAGCCTTAAGAAATATATCCAACTCCTTCTTGAATATATTTAATGAACTGGCCTCCACCGCCTTCTGTGGTAGAGAATTCCACAGGTTCACCACTCTCTGGGTGAAGAAATTCCTCCTCATTTCTGTCCTAAATGGCTTACCCCTTATCCTTAGACTGTGACCCCTGGTTCTGGACTCCCCGACCATCGGGAACATCCTTCCTGCATCTAGTCTGTCTAGTCCTGTTAGAATTTTATAAGTTTCAATGAGATCCCCTCTCATTCTTCTAAACTCCAGCGAGTACAAGCCCAATCGACCCAATCTCTCCTCATACGTCATTCCTGCCATCCCATGTATCAGCCTGGTGAATCTTCGCTGTACTCCCTCCATGGCAAGAATATCCTTCCTCAGAAACACAGAAACAGGCCATTCAGCCCAACCAGTCCACGCTGGCGTTTATGCTCCACTCGAGCCTCCTCCCACCCTTCCTCATCTCACCCTATCAGCATAACCTTCTATTCCTTTCTCCCTCATGTACTTAAAATCTCCTTAAATGCACATATGATGTTTCTCCTGAATTCCCTATTTGATTTATTCATGACTATCTTAGATTTATAGCCCCTAGTTTTGAACATCCCAACATGTGGAAACATCCTCTCTAGGTCAACCCTATCAAACCCCTTCATAATCTTAAAGACCTCTATCAGGACCTCAGCCTTCTATTTTCCTGTTCATCCTTTCTTGATAGGTCTAACCTCTCAGTGCTGGTATCATCCTTGTAAATTAATTTTGCACTTTCTCCAGTGCCTCTATATCCTTTTTATAATATGGGGACCAGAACTGTGCACAGTATTCTAAGTGTGGCAGTTGTGACAATTGGCCTTGCACCACACCAAGGGTGGGTTAAGGAGACAAATCTATCTGGGTTCCCACTCCTGATCCCTGCTGGAACATTCGCAGGTGTAAATGCCAGGTGAGGACAAGATTAGGATTGACTGGGATGGCCGACACTGTGGACACTCGCTGTCAAGGCCCACACGTGAAAAATGGTCACTGAGGCAACAGCTCAATTTGGAGAGATTGATTCCTGGGATGAGAGGGTTGTCCTATGAGGAGAGATTGAGTAGATTGGGCCTATACTCTCTGGAGTTTAGAATGAGAGGTGACTTCATTGAAACGTATAAAATTCTTAGAGGGCTTGACAAGTTAGATGCTGAGAGGCTGTTTCCCCTGGGCTGGAGAGTCTAGAACCAGGGGTCACAGTCTCAGGATAAGAGGTCGGCCATTTAGGACTGAGATGAGGAGAAATTTCCTCACTCAGAGGGTTGTGAATCTTTGGAATTCTCTACCCCTTTGGAATTCTCTACCCCAGAGGGCTGTGGATGCTCAATCGTTGAGTATATTCAAGAATGAGATCAATAGATTCTTGGACTCTAGGGGAATCAGGGGATATGGGGATTGGGCGGGAAAGTGTAGTTGAGGTAGAAGATCAGCCATGATCTTATCGAATGGCGGAGCAGGCTTGAGGGGCCGTGTGGTCTACTCCTGCTCCTATTTCTTATGTTTCTTATCTTTGTTTCTTAGACAGGCTACAGGGAGAGAAATATATTTAAACTGGATGAATCTAGGCTGAAGTGTTGGGTGATCCAACATAGACAGTCACATGCAATGTTCCCTGTAATGTTCCAGGGATCCCGTGCAGCTGGCTTTTCAATGTAAAAACCGCGCATATGCGGTATTTTGATTGGGCAGCGCAGGCTCTTAAAGGGGCCGCGTGGCGCCAAAAAAAAAGAGGGAATGTTGGTCACATGTTTATAATCCACGAACAAAGAGCCAAAGGATTGTCCACCCCTCTGGCACTGTGCTATGAGCGGAAGGCTCCAAGCCCCGCCCTGCCATTTCTGTTACTTTATCCCATGGTTACTGAGCAGTAACAGCAGCTGCAGCCAGCACCCTCTGAGTAGGGCTGCCAGGATTGTCCAGGAGCCGCCAGGGACTGAAGGTTAATCGCCAGGACACTGCGACGGCAGACGGGTTTAACATCTCGTCCGAAAGATGGCACCCCACCCCCCCCCCCACCGACAGTGCAGCACTCTCCCTCAGCACTGCACTGGAGTGTCAGCCTAGATTATGTGTTCACGTCTCATGGAGTGGGACTCTGAACCCACGCCCTTCTGCAGCCACAGCTGACAACTAAACAGTATATGAAAATTGATTGTCCTTACTGTGAAACCTATATACTGTTCATTCGTGTATTCCATACAAAAGAAACCAGTGAACAAACTGTGTTTATCTCAACATGATGCTTTTCAGTTTTCCTTCCACAAATGAGCAAACACCAGCTCATGCTATCATTCAACTAGATACTGGGCAGGAAAATGCGAACTACTGATAGTGGGGAGATGCAAAGTTCGCTTAAGGGACTGACTAGTGACACTGAATCTAAGAGAACGACTAGCACAAAAACCCTATACATTTTTTTAGAAAATTACTTCAAAATGTCAATCATAACTTACAGGATGTAACCATCATTGACATCATACAACGGAAAACTGGAGCTGGATTTTCACAGAATATTGGCGTGTCATTTTTTGTTCAGTCTCATTGGTCAATAATGACCTTTTATTCTTGGTCAGCTGGGTATTTCATGAGTAGGACTTTGTCGCCATGTTTAAGAACCTTTAAGCCAGGTCTAACCTGAGACAGCCACGGTTAGAGTTTCTGTTTGTCGGTCAGCCCACTTGCCCAAGTCCCGGGAGCTCCGGTGCGGGTTAGTAAGAGTGGAGGCTCAGGGACGCCCAAGTGTACTCAGGGGTACTGCTGGAGTTCAATTGGCAGGAACTACGCAGTGTACCAGCTCAGAGCACTGGTCCCACTCCAGAGACTTGAGCACAAAATTCTAGGCTGGCTCTCCAGTGCAGTGCTGAGGGAGCGCTGCACTGTCGGGGGTGCCGTCTTTCGGATGAATCGTTAAACTGAGGCCCTGTCTATTCTCTCAGATGAACGTAAAAGATCCCGTGGCACTATTTCGATGAAGAGCAGGGGAGTTAACTCTGGTGTCCTGGCCAATATTTATCTCTCAATCAACATCACAAAAACAGATTATCTGGTCATTATGACATTGCTCTTTGTGGGAGCTTGCTGTGCGTAAACTGGCTGCCGCGTTTCCTACATTACAACAGTGACTATGCTTCAAAAAGTACTGCATTGGCTGTAAAGCGCTTTGTGGCGTCCTGAAGTCGTAAAAGGCGCTATAGAAATGCAAGTCTTTCTTTCTTTTTAAATACAGAGCCAGAGGCCGATGGGTTATAATCCGCCGATTCACTTCCTTTGACTTGTCAACGTCAAGAACCAATTTCTTTGTTTTGTTAATACATTTTAAAGTTTGTTTTCGACTCATTTTCCGAGCAGCCTCTCATGTGTAAATTGCTTACAAACATGAGGAAGCACAGAACAAGAGAAAGTCATTCAGTCCCACAAACCCACTCCTTCCACAGCCCGTGTACAATCTATACTCTTATGATATCTGAGGGTTCAAGTGGGCCCCATTTTTTTAGGCGCTACACAGCCACCTAAGGTTTCAAAATGGTGTCCGAGGTGAGCGCGCACACTTTCGACGGGAAGTGCGCCGGACGCCATCTTGGTAAAGGGTTGGGCGTGCGCACCATATCCGCCCAGAGTCTTTAGGGAGCAATTCTCTTACCTTAACTTCAGCGCGGGCCAATGCATGCGTCGTCTTCACTTCACAAAAGGAGGTTGTGAGTGAAATGTTTTCAACTGCTGCGGCAACAGAGCAGGGCAAGGACGGCATTGCCAGTGGCTGTCAAGGTGACCGTGGCTCTCAACTTTTATGCGCCTGGCTCCTTCCGGGCTGCTGCTGGAGATATAAGCAACATCTCGCAGTTCACAGTGCGCTGCTGCACTGAGGCTCTCTATACACAGGGAGGCGGCCTCATTCCATTACCCATTGCCGAACACAAGCAGGCGGAGTGGGCACGAGGGTTTGCACGAGGGTTTGCACGAGGGTTTGCACGGGTTGCAGGCTTCCCCATGGTGCCATTGATTGCAGGCACATTGCCTTGCGTGCTCCTCGTCTGAAAACTGCCGTTTTCATGAACCGACAGGGATTGCACTCCCTCAATGTGTAGCTGGTGTGCGACCACAGGCGGCGCATCATGCAGGCGAATGCCCCGTTACCTTGGCAGCGGTCACTAGTCTTTCACTCTGCGGCAGTCCTCTGCACCATCTGCATTTGTCAAAGGCTGGCTACTGGGCGACAAGGATTATCCCCTCATGACATGGCTCATGACTCCAGTCAGGGACCCATGCACATGTGCACAGGAGGCCTACAATGAGAGCCATGCTGCGACAAGAATCAATAGAGCACACCATCGGCCTCCTCAAGCAATGCTTCCGCTGCCTGGACCGCTCTGGAGGAGCCCTACAGTGCTCAGCTGAGCGGGTATCAAATTTTGTGGTAGTAATAATAATAACAATAATAATAATCAACTTTTATTGTCATTGTTAGTGCACAAGTGCAGTACAACGAAATGTAGGCTTGCAGCTCCCGAGAGTGTACATTTAGATTAAGACATTTAAACATTCAACATTCATTTGGCTTGTAATACATTAACATAAACACAATGGCCCAGTAATTCCTGTTGCAACGCGTGAGTAAGGACGGGGTACTCACGCGTGTGCCCGGAGGAATTGTCGGTTTTCAGCATGCACAGCGCATGCGCTGAAAACCGGCATTTCCTGTCCTCTGACCCAAGGGGTTAAGAGGCTGAACGCATGCGCGGTATCGGGCAGCGCGTGCGACTTGGATTTCCTGTATTTTTACAGATTTGCGCATGTGTAAAGGCCTCCGGTTTTTACGCATTGAAAAACCACACGTAAGTACTTAGTTTTACAGGTAAGTGGTCTTTTAGTACAATTTAGAAAATTTTTTTCCCCACAGGTTTATTATTTTTAAAGAATCTACAGTAAGGTAAGTTTAGTTTTAGACCCTATTTTTTTTAAATTTATTTTTTTCAAAAATTTGATTAGTTGTTTAAAATAGTTTTTTAAAGTTATTCATAGTTAATTTAATTATTGGGATGCTTTTTAAAATTTTATTTAAAGTTTAAGTAGTGTTTTGGGGTGCAGTACTTTTCATGAGTTTGACAGTCTTTACAATCAAACTTATGAATGAAGTTTCCCCTCCCCTGATTGGCTGAACAGTGCTCACCTGATCCCAGCCGGCACATCGCACTAACTACGCCGCTGGGTCAGGTTAGCACAGCGCGCCGGGATCAGAACCTGGCCACTGACAGGAAAGCCACTGCGGGCCAGATTTCAGATGTCGGCGCGCAGGGTGAGTGCACATCGGGGGCTTGCACGCGCGGCAAGCCCCCGACAGGAATTACTGGGCCAATAAAGTGCATTGGCAGATGTGCAGGCTTTAGAGTTTATTTGTGGAGTTCAGTCGGATGACAGCCCTGGGAAAGAAGCTGTTCCTAAATCTGGTCGTTCGGGTGCGAATGCATCTGTAGCGTCTCCCAGATGGCAGGGGGGCGAACAGACTGTGGCTGGGGTGGGTAGGGTCTTTGATGATGGTCCGTGACCTCCGTAAACAGCGTTTCTGGTATATGTGCTCTATGGTCGGTAGCCGGGTGCCGGTAATGCGTTGGGCAGTTTTGACTACCCGCTGCAGGGCTTTCTGGTCATGCTGCATGCTGCACAACCTGGCCCTTATAAGGGAGCAGCTGAGGAGCAGGAAGAGGAGAGGCTACAACATAGGCAGCCCCTTTCTGCCAGGGCTCTATGTGATCAGATTATTCATGAGCGATACCAGTAACCTCAACCACACCTCCCCATTCACCAGCAGTCCCACACTCCTTACCTTTCCTCTATCACTGACCATCACATCGTCCTCTTTCTGACAACACCCATTGGTTCCTCCCTCAGTTCACCGCGGAAATAAAACCCGCCAACAAATGCAAAGTCAAATCCAAATTTATCAAGTCAATCACAAAATTAGACATACAAAATGAAACTAATCACCCAAGTGCATTCTCTTAGTGCCTGTCTTCCGTGTACCTTTGCCTCTCTGAGTGCTCCTACGAGGTGCTTCCCCAGTGGCTGCAGGGTGGTGGAAGGCTGCTGACCTTCAACTGAGGAGATTGCAGATGACATTGGAGGGTGACTTCGAGCAGCTCTGGGCCTAGCAGGCCCGGCTTCAGACTGCACCATCTCGGCCTGGGCTGCAGCAGTCTGGGCTGTCTGTCTGACAGGCAACAGCAAGGGCACTGGCGGAGTGACAGGGGTGGGAGCGGGAATGCTATCATCCTGAAGGAGGGCACCAGGTTCGTGCTCCATGGAGCCACTGCCACTCTCCTGGAGCGGCGCCTCAGCAATCCTGGTGATCTGTTGGAGAGCCGACTGCTGTGATGCCCCTGGAAGCCCCTTTGAACACTGCTATCCACAACCACGATGGCAGCAGTCTGAGCTTCCACTGCAGTACTCAGACCTTTGATGGAAGCTGCTTGTGCTGCAATGGAAGCTGTGACATTGGCCATCAGACACTGCATCATGGTGGGTTCCACAGGTGTGCTGGTGGAGGTGATCACCCATTCCAGGTTTGAAAGGATGGGCTCCAAGCTCTGTGCCAAGTTTGAGCTGGACTCCTCCGTGCTCCTTGACATTTTGCACAAGCTTTCCAGTGCACCAAGCATTTCGGTGTGTAAACCCATTGACATAAGAAAACTACTAAGCACTTGGTCGGAGTATAAAACAAGGCTTTAATCAACTGTTTCACAACCATGAGTTCTAGTTACATCACTAGTTCCTGGTTACAGAAACATCCCGAGCAAGCTGGGCCCACGCCCGAGTATTTATACTTTCCCTGGACGGCGCCACCAGCTGGCCGCCCAGTGTTATCTCATGAGTCATTTCTACATGAATGGTGAGATTCATGACACCCATCAGCCTTCTTCAGTAGCCTGGCCCATCAAAGTCCTTATCTGACTCCTCTACAACAGAACTAGTATGCGACCTCATCCTCTACCGAGCTGACACCAGTGTTGTCCTTCCCCCCGCCCCAGCTCCTGTGCACTTGTGCCCGGTGTCTCACCACAAGCAGATACTTCCTCTATCCTAGCCACTAAAATACGCGCAGTGTCAGTCTCTGAGCTGGTGGCTGCGAGCGTAAGATCGAGTGATGGTGTCTCTTCATCATCACTGTCTTCTTCCACTTCCTCCGCTGACTGGGAAGGTTCCAGTTCTTGGCTACCTGAAATGAAAAAAGGGACAAGGGTTGGGTTGTGGTGAGGGGAGAGGAGAAAGTAAGAAGTGTGTTTTTACACCATCTGCAGCTTGTGAGTCAGAAGAGATTGTGTGATGAGGGAGAAGTGGGAAGAGAGAATAAGGATTAGGAATGCAGAGATGCTCATCATCAACTTCTCCAGCCCCGCCAGTGGCCACGGCCACAGTGATGCCCCTTCCCATGATAGCCAGCACTGTCTCCTCCATGGGGGTTAAAACATGCAGACGCGCTTGTCCTCTTCCAGTTCTTTGCTGCTGCCTGCTGTTATGCGCCACCTCCTCCTGCAGGAAAGTGTGTCCGTGAGTGTCCTGTAATATTTTTTGGGTGATGTGGTTGTCATGTTTGAATAGCTGCCAGTGCGTGTGAGCTGTGGGTGTGAGGCTTGCTAAGTGTGTGAGGATGAAGTAAACCGTATGAATTGGCGGGTTGAATACTGATTGTTGGTAGATGGGTGGTGGGCGTGTAGTGAATTGAGCAGAGGATGAGGCTAGTGGTGCAGTTGGCAGGATATGCCATTTGAAGGTTGAACTCCTGTCAGATCATTAAGCATCTTCCTATGCTGCATCCACGTTCCTGGAGCAAGACTCCTGGCATTGACCTCCGTCGCTACTTCTTCCCACTGCCTCCCGAGCATGTGTCTGGAGGGCCTCCTGCACCCTCTGCGAATACAGGATGTCTCTCCTTTTCTCCACCTCTTCCACCAAGGCCTCCAGTGCAGCATCAGAAAATCCTGGTGCTCGCTCTCTCGCACGTTCAACCATTCCTCGAAGTATCACAGCACAGGTTCGGTTCGCCAAGGGAAGCCGCCACTCCTTGCAGCCACAACGCACCTCCCCTGTAAGAGGTGCAGGCTGCCTTTAAGTAGCGCTAGCCACTCGCAATATTGGGCCCCTACATTTGGGTGCAGCCAATCAACAGTAGCGCTGGCTGCACGCGGCAATCGTGGAAAACTAGCAAGCAGCAGGAATTTAACGTGCTGTCTGCAGTGCTATGAGCGGGCGCGGGTTAACTGTGTACCACAATCCCCACGGCCGTTTTCGGGGGTTATCTCATTTAATCTCCTCAGGAAAATTTCGGCATAAATAATCCCTGCTCCCCTCTAGCAAAACTCCAGAATATTCATCTCTCCTCACAACTCCACCGGTCAACCCTGGCCTATTGCCCTCACACAGCAATCCCCTCCCCAGTCCCAGCTCCATGGCAATCACTGTGCATGGCAGAGTACGGGCCAGAATTTGTTGGAAAAATAATAGCGTGTGAACGACGCACTCTTATTAAATCGTCCAGAAACTTGCGGCGAGGAAGAGTTTCCCCGTGGATTGCGAGTCGCCACAAATTAGTTGCTGGCCGATTTGTGCCACTCTGCCCTTGGTTTCACATAAACGGCATCTCGCGCTTAACATCCCCGTGATTTTCATGTAGTTGCTGGATTAATTGCCCATTAAACTCGCCACAGAACATTAAGTCTAGTCATTATCAGCCCAAGTACCCTTTTAACAATGTAATAATTGTTAAATTCTGCCAGTCTACCTCTCTGGCCCAGGAAGTGAACAATTAAGACCGTGGTGTCTCATTCCTTCAGGTTCTGAATTGTTTTGGGAGATTTTAAAAATGTCAAATATAATTTTTTTTTAAATTCTTACTTTTCCTTTCTGTCTCTTTTTTTCTTTCTCTTAATCCAATTCCTCTCTATTTTTTCTGTTTCTGTACCTGATTTCTCTCTAGCTCGCCCTCCTTCTCGGTGCTTCCTCTGTTTCTTTCTCAATCCTCAAATCTTCCGGGGTGAAGGAGATAGGCTGTTGGATCCGTCGTTCGCCAAGGTTCCAGATGGCCCCGGTGCCCTCGCCGCGCCATTATTAGCTCGCACTTCCAGCAAGTTACAGGGCGAAAAATTGTTGAGCGGAAGATGTGCAGGAACAAGTCTAACTAAAGGGGCACTCCGCGAGATGGCCCACCCCAGCAAGTTCTGGGCCATTATGATCAGCTCAATCTGCGCCTATCCCTGTGACGCCTAAACCTCTTCCAACCAGACACATAGCTCCTTGTTACGGGAGTTCATCACTTCAGCCTCAGCTGTTTTTGTTGGGTGGGACTATGTCCCATTTATCTGTGCTGGGGGGAGGGGGCAGTGGGGGGGGGGGGAAGGGGTGGGAGTTTTCTTTTAAAATCCCATCATATTTACTTACCGACAAGAATCAAGGGATAGAGCAGGAAAGTGAAGTTGAGGTCGAATATCAGCCATGATCTTATTGAATGGCGGAGCAGGCTCGAGGGGCCGTATGGCCCACTCCTGCTGCTAATCCTTATGATCTTAAGTTGATCTGGCTGTTAAAAAAGCGTACGGAATCCTTGGCTTTATAACTAGAGGCAGAGTACAAGAGCAAGGAAGTTATGCTAAACCTTTATAAATCACAGGTTAGGCCTCAGCTGGAATACTGTGTCCAATTCTGGGCACCACACTTTAGGAAGGATGTCAAGGCCTTAGAGAGGGTGTAAAGGATATTTGCGGGTACGGTAGCATAGTGGTTATGTTACTGAACTAGTAATCCCGAGGCCTGGCCCATTGATCCAGAGACGTGAGTTCAAATCCCACCACGGCAGCTGGGGAATTTAAATTCAGTTAATTAAATAAATCTGGAATAAAAAGCTAGCATCAGTAATGGTGACCATGAAACTACCAGATTGTTGTAAAAACCCGTCTGATTCACTAATGTCCTTTAGGGAAGGAAATCTGCCGTCCTTACCCGGTCTGGCCGATATGTGACTCCAGACCCACAGCAATGTGATTGACTCTTAACTGCCCTCTGAAATGACGGTTCACCACCACCTTCTCGAGGGCAATTAGGGATGGGCAATAAATGCCGGCCTTGCCGGCGACGCCCACATCCCGTGAACGAATAAAAGAAATATTGACTGGAATGGTACCAGGGATGAGGGACTTCCTGTGGGGAGACCGGAGAAGCTGCGATTGTTCTCTTTAGAGCAGAGAAGGTGATTTATTCGAGGTGTTCAAAATCATGAATAGAGTAAATAAGGAGAAACTGTTTCCAGTGGTAAGAGGGTCGGTACCCAGAGAACACAGATTTAAGATACAGGAATCCCGCCCCAACCGCGGTTTTGCCATATGCGGATTTCAAGTATACACGGTTTCCTCTCTACGACAACTTTTGCCAACCCCGGCCGTGAATTTTGCGTTTACGCGGTTTTTAATTTAGGATTAAGGTAAATAACATGATTTTATTGCTTTTATATTCTTTTTTATTGTGTTATTTGAACATTTATACTGTATTTGCCAACCGTGGTTTTACTAACCACGGGGGTTTTCAGGGGCGTATCCCCCGCGGTTGGGGAGGGGTTACTATACTGTAATTGGCAAAAAAGCCAGAGGGGAGATGAGGAGAATTTTTTTTACGCAGCGAGTTGCTATGATCAGGAATGTACTGCCTGAAACAGTGGTGGAAGCAGATTCAATAGTAACTTTCAAAAGGGAATTGGATAAATATTTAAAAAGGAAAATTCCCAGGGCTATGGAGAAAGAGGGGGAGTGGGACTAATGGGAGAGCTCTTTCAAAGAGCCGGCACAGGCACGATGGGCCGAATGGCCATCTTTTGTGCTGTATCATTCTCTGAATTCTGCTGGGCCAACAGCACAAACTGGGGTCCAGCACATTAGGGGTTCCCTGAAGAAATCTCAGGGGTCTCCGGGGCCCACAGACTCGTGTATTTTCCTTTATCTGTTGATTTGCGAGCTTGTTATTTCTGTTGCTCCACACTAATGAAGTATGTTCTTGGCAATGACAGTACTGTTTTCCTTTGGATAGCTGACTCTGGCCTCCATGTTTAGCACCTCCCCCACGGGCAGGAAAGGGTCGGGCGAGGGGTTAAAATCCTAAAAATTGAATTTCCGACTCCAACCCGCCCGTTGTAATATTAACAGCACTGATTCAGGCCCTCGACAAGGCTCCCGCTAAAGTCAGGCGGGGCCTACTTAAGATGCAACGGTCGCGGCCCGATGATGTCATCGACGCCGCATCGTAATAGTAGCGTCAACTCAGGCGGAGGCCCCCGCTGTCTGTCGCCCGGCAACAGAACCACGGCGGGAGGAGCCAATTGGCCAGAAGAGGCCCAGGTAAGTTTTAAAATTTTCCCTCTCTTTCAGCACCTTGTGGGCCAGGAGGAGCAGTAGTGCTTCCAACCCCCCCGCCCCCCACATCCCCCGCAGGTCCCACAAAGAGGCCTTGGGCTTCCTGCACCGACACCCCCCCCCCAAATCTGGAACGCGAGGAATCCCTGGCCTCCCACCGCGATGCGAGGGAATCGCCTCCACCCGCTGACTCCTGGGGAACGTTCCCATTAAGATTGACTGGGCCTCCACGTCCTCGACCTGTCCGAGTGTGCCGCTCGTTACTGGGCTCACCCGCAACCTTTCCGCCCCGCCCTACCCCATCAAAGTCAAGGCCTGCCATTCGGGAGTTTCAATGGGGATCCCCAGATATTAGTTGCAGGTCAAAAGGTCCCACGTATAGAAAAGTTTGAAAACCCCTGCAATGGCAGCACCAATTGCATGGAGAGGTGGTTAATAAAACAGCAAAATTGACCAACAGGTTTTTTTGCCCTGTAAAGGGAAATTTCAATTTTGTGCTTCTGGTGAGACGCTCACATGTTGGCGGCCATGTTGGAAATTCAGGCGCATGGCTGTCTGACCAGAGACTCACGCGCTGTGCTTCTCAGATGTGTCACCTGAGGCTTCCTAGCAGCTCAAGGGTGAACAATTATCCCAGAAGTCCACATGTGAAATGTAACTTGTCACTTTCTGAGATAAATACGTGCAAGTTATTGATCACATGAAAAACTAAAGCGTATTACAAAGCTTTGCATTACATAGATTGCAGAAACAGGCCATTCGGCCCAACTGATCTATGCCGGTGTTTATGCCCCACACGAGCCTCCTCCCACCCTACGTCATCTAACCCCATCAGCATATCCTTCTATTCTTTCTCCCTCGTGTGTTTATCTAGCTTCCCCTAAAATGCCTCTACGTTATTCGCCTCAACTACTCTTTGTGGCAGCAAGTTCCACATTCTCACCATTCTCTGGGTAAAGAGGTTTCTCCTGAATTCCTCATCTCCCCTACGTCTAGTCTATCGAACCCTTTCGTAATCTCTAAAGACCTCTATCAGGTCACCCTTAAGCCTTCCCTTTTCTAGATGGTTGCATCAGGAGGATAGTCGCTCCCTGTTATATACACAAGCCGTTGACTGAGACACATGTGATCGTTCTAACCTGCGTTCTTGTCCGAACAAGCGCTTGACTTCCTCGCGCCCAGGGCTCCGTGTTCGCGTCTTCTGCCCCAGCTGCTTACAATCCTGCTCCAACTTCTCCCGGCTGATGATCCTCTTGGGCTTCGGGATATCCGCCAGCACCGTGTATTCTTTGCGGAAGAGCCTGGCCTCCGAGCTTCCTACGCTGGTCCTCGTGCCCCAGCTTGACTCCGACTCGAAGGAACTCTGGGATGACGTCAGCCGGCCCAAGCCGAGCAGCCCCCCGCCTCCCACGGCGCTCCCGAAGGCGGGAGAGCCACTCTGGCCCGCGCTCCTGTTCTCCGCAGTCCGGTGCGTGGCAGGGGGCAAGTTGTGAACCGAGTCCGATTTCGCTCGTTCCAAGGAGAAGTATCCACTTTCCACCCGTGGCTTCCGGCCGTTAACTCGCTCTCCGCTCACTCGCTCGCTGCTCACCAACTCCGTGCCTGACACTGACAAAAGCACAATCAGTTCTGGTCACCATATCACACTTAGAGTACTGTAAACAGTTCAGGTCTCCATATTATAAAAAGAATATAGAGGCACTGGAGAAGGTGCAAAAAAGGATTTACTAGGATGAACTGAGAGGTTATACCTATCAGGAAAGACTGAACAGGCTGGGCTTCTTTTCTCTAGAACAGAGAAGGCTGAGGGATGACCTAATAGAGGTCTTTAAAATTATGACAGGGTTCAATAGGGTACACTTAGAGATGTTTCCACTTTTAGGGGAATCTGAAACTAAGGGCCAAAAATATGATAGTCACGAGTAAATCCAATAGAGAATTCAAGAGAAACTTCTTTACTCTGAGAGCGGTTAGAATGTGGAACTCACTACCACAGGGAGTGGTTGAGGTGAATAGAGCATTTAAGGGGAAGCCAGATAAACACAGTGAGGGAGAAAGGAATAGAAGATTATGCTGACAGGGTGCGATGGAGAGGGGTGGGAGGAGGTTCGTGTGCACAGAGCTTAGAGCGGTCTGCACAGAGTGGGATTAAAACGGAGTGTACTTAAACAGAGTGTTTTATTTGGGAATTTGGAAAGAGTGGGAATTTCTGGTAAGTATTGGGTAAGTAGTAGATGTAAAAAGTGAAATTTAGTTTAACATTCTGATTTTAACCTAGAACTTTAAAAACTGTAGTTAACAGAAGGTGCCTGCCATTGGCAATTAACTGTCAGTCAGCTGTAAGTGTTTGTCTTGAATAGGCGCTAATCACCAGGAGAAGGGGAGCAGAGTCAACACTGGTAAATTGGGTGAGGCTCCTAGAGTATAAGAGTAAACAGGCCTGCAGAGCACAGAGCGGGATTAAAACGCAGTGTACATAAACAGAGTGTTTTATTTGGGAGTTTGGAAAGAGTGGGAATTCGGAGAAGAGGGGGAAGGAGTTGCTGCTTTTTGCCTACACTACTTGTAGTGCTTTGTGTTATAGGTAGATATTTAATTTCAGTACCCATAACTTAATCTAGATCAAGTAAGTAGTCAAGAAACTACACTGTAAACTAAGCTACCTAATTACAAATTTAATTAAATAAAACAAGGCCATATAGGGATGGCAGTGCAGGTGGTGTGTCGCAACAGTAGCATGTGGGAGTTTGTGGAGAGCATTGTGATCCCGGACAACCACGTTTGCAGTAAGTGCCTGCATCTTGAGGAACTTCAGCTCAGAGTTTTTGAGCTGGAGTCTGAGGTGCAGACATTGCGGAGCATCAGGGATGGGGAGAGTTACCTGGACACTTTGATCCAGGAGGCAGTCACACCCCTTAAGTTAGGTAGTGGTACAGGTCTGGTTAGTGGTCAGGGACAGGAGGGTGTGACTGCAACTCAGTGCTGGAGGAGCCTCAGCCTTTGCCCTTGTCCAACAGGTATGAGGTTCTTGCTGCCTGTGTGGATGAGGGAAAAGCCTGCAGGATGGATGAGCAAGCTGACCATGGTACCATGGTGCAGGAGGCCATTCAAGTGGGGGGAGTGAAAGGGAATGTAGTTGTGGTAGGGGACAGTATAGTCAGGGGGATAGATACTGTTCTCTGCAGCCACGACCGAGAGTTCCGAAGGTTGTGTTGCCTGCCCGGTGCCAGGGTGATGTGCCTTCAATAACCACAAAACTAGAAGTTATAGACTTTAACAAGTTGGCTTTTAATCACTAAGATCAGAGCTAGCATCTCAACACACTGACTGGCTCACAGGAATGAGTCATACAGATCCTGGGATCTTTAAGTAAGAGAGGTCAGGGGCGGAGCCAAGAGCCAAGACCTGGAACCTTCCAGGTTAGTCAGGGAAGAGGAAGTGAAACTATACACCGTGTCGGGGAGGGTAATATACATGAGTGCTAAACGAATACAGGCAAGACAAACAGATTTCATTACACAGGGTTAAAGACATCTCCTTGCGGCTGGAGGAGAACTTGGAGTGGGAGAGGGAGGATCCAGTTGTCGTGGTCCACGTAGGAACCAACTACATAGGTAGAACTAGGAATGAGGTTCTGCTGAGTGAGTTTGAGGATCTAGGATCCAAATTAAAAAGCAGAACCTCAAAGGAAATAATCTCGGGATTGTTACCTGAGCCACACGCAATTTGTCATAGGGACAAACAGATTAGAGGTTTAAATGCATAGCTGAAAGAGTGGTATGGGAGGAAAACGTTTCAGTTCATGGGGCACTGGCACCAGTACTGGGGAAAGAGGGAGCTGTTCCGTTAGGAGGGGCTCCACTTAAACTGGGCTGGGACCAGTGTCCTGGCGAACTGAATAACTAGGGCAGTAGACAGGGCTTTAAACTAATGAAGGGTGGGTGGGAGGATTCAGGAAATCACACCTTGGTCTGTCCCCCTACTCCTCTGGCACCATCTCCTCCTTTGAGCATCTCATCTTGTTCCACCCCTCTCCCTTGTCCTTTAAAATTCTCGTTCTGTACTGCCCACCCAGGTGCCAATCCAAATTTCTCACCAAGATATCTTCACTGCTTTCCCCAGTCCGCCTCTGCACCGAGCGACTCCTCAACCTCTGTGATTTCAACCTCCATCTAAACTCATCCTGCCCTCTCTCCTCTGAATTCACTGCCCTCCTGTCAGCTCTTAACATCTCCCTGCATATAAACTCCCCTACAGATATTCACAGTCACCTCCTCGACCTTGCCATCTCACGTGGCCTCTCTATTCCCATCGTCTCAATCACTTCCTTGTATCCCTCACCATTCACATCCCCTTTCCCCCTTCCAACCCCACATCTTTCAACATCCGCCCCTGGAAAAAGCTCTTGCAATGGCTTCTCTTCCCACATCATTCCCTCCGGAATCCCCCAAGAATCTATTCTTGGCCCCCCTCGTTTCTCATCTACATGCTATCCCTCGGTGACATCATTCGAAGATACCACATCGGGTACCACATGTGCGCTGACGACACCCAGCTCTATCTCACTACCACCTCTCTCGACCCCTCCACTGCCTCTGTGCTATCAGACTGCTTGTCCGACATCCAGTCCTGGGTGAGCTGCAATTTCCTCTAATTATATTTTGGGAAGTCACTGCCTTCACGGTGGCAGCACGGTGGCATAGTGGTTAGCACTGTTGCCTCACAGCGCCAGGGACCCGGGTTCAAATCCGGCCTCGGGTGACTGTCTGTGTGGAGTTTGCACATTCTCCCCGTGTTTGCGTGGGTTTTCTCCGGGTGCTCCGGTTTCCTCCCACAGTCCAAAGATGTGCGGGTTAGGTTGATTGGCCATGATAAAAATTGACCCTTAGTGTTAGGGGGGATTAAATACGTGGGGTTACGGGGATAGGGCTTGTGTGGGATGGCTGTCGGTGTAGGGACCGGGTGCTAGGGTTTGGATGATCAGCCATGATCTCGTTGAATGGCGGAGCAGGCTCGAATGGCCTACTCCTGCTCCTATCTTCTATGTTTCTATGTTTCCCTCCGAGATCACTGCGCTCTTCCAACTCTGCCCTCGAGCATCCACCACTCCCTTCACTCCACCATTGCCGGCCGTGCCTTCAACTGTCTAGGCCCTAAGCTCTGAAATTCCCTCTCTAAACTTCTCTGCCATTCCTCCTCTCTGTCCTCTTTTAAGTGGCTCAGTTGTTAAGTCTCTCGTCTCTGAGTCAAGAAGGCTGTGGGTTCGAGGCCCACTCCAGAGACTTGAGCACAGAACCTTGGCTGATGGTACTGAAGGAGTGCCGCGCTGTTGGAGGTGGCGTCTTTCAGACCGAGACCTTAAACCGAGGCCCCATCTACCCTCTCAGGTGGACGTAAAAGATTCCACGGCACTATTCGAAGAAGAGCAGGGAAGATATCCCCGGTGTCCTCGGCCAATATCTAGTAAAATGATGGGACAGCTGAGACCCGTTGCCTGCAATTCCTATGTAATGTGGGAACTCCAGGACGCTTCATGTGTCCTGGATAATCACATGTACAGGAAGTGCTGTAAGAAACAGCTATTAGATTCATAGATGAAGTTTGACTCTTAGAACAGAAATTAAAACTGCAGTCAGGGACAGATGGGGGAAGGGTCAGCAAGGTCAATTAACAAACACCAAAATGATAAGAAGGTCATAAAATGCAAGGAAAGAGGGAGGATAGCACCTGCTCGATGATAAGGAGCCACAAAGCCATAAAATGCCCTTGAAGAAACTTGATAAAACATTCCTCAGAAAGATAAGAGGAAAGGGCTGGACAGCCATGTAGAAAGAGACAGTGAGAGATGTTTTCCCACATTACACTTGGGATGAAGATTAGTAACAGTGATTGACATTAAATAAATCACGGCCCACCGAAGTAACTATAAATATAGTGGGCTGAGAGCAGAAGACAGACAGCGAGGGGCGAAGGCTTCTTCGAGGTGGAAATCAATGCTGGCTCAGGCCTAACACCTTGACTAAGTTTAGCCTCTGAGGTGGATCAATGCTGGCTCACGCCTAACACCTCCAACAGCTCGGGGGACGAATCAACAGAGGTGACTGCTGTTGCTGACTGCAGAGACTTGCTGATGCTGACCCAAGACCTCCACGCTGCCTCATCAGACATCCAACCAACCATCCGTCCGGTCGTGGCGTTCCGCTTCGGGAGTCATAGATTGCTCCTACTGTCACGGGTTGTATGTCTACTATACTCAGCTTAAACCATATGGAGTATCTGATTATGCTTTAAAACTGTAGCTCTTTAATAAAAGCCTTACAACTTCTAAAGCCCTGTTGGGTAATCTGTGTGTGAGCCTGTGATCCTAATCTTAAAGTGCCTCCAGTTGCTTGTGCTCAAGATCAGGGTTTCTGAGCTTGAGGAGCGGCTGGAGTCACTGCAGTGCATACGGGAGGCTGAGAATTTCCTGGAGCGCACATTCCAGGAGGTAGTCATCCCACAGTCACAGAGAGTTCAGGAGAATAGTGACAGGGTGGCCAGCCGGCAGGGTAGGAAGAGGCAGACAGCGCAGGAATCCTCCGGCAGTGTAGTGCTCATAAACCGGCTTTCAGTGCTGAATACTGACGAGAGTGACAACACGAGAGGAGTGCGGTCTAGAGCACATCCATGGCACCAGGGTGATAGACAGGTGTTTCTGCAACTGCTGACGTGAGTTACACATGGTGTGGTTCCTCCCTGGTACCAGGGGAAAGGACATCATCGAGAGGGTGCAGATTCTGCAGGGGAAAGGGGAAGAGCCAGAAGTCGTGGTCCATGTTGGAACCAATGACATAGGAAGGTAAAGGGTTGAGGTCCCGCAGTCAGAGTTTCAGGAGCTAGGGAGGAAATTAAAGAGCAGGATCTTAAAGGTAGTAATCTCGGGATTACTCCCACTGCCACGCGCCAGTGAGTATAGGAATAGTAGGATAATGCATGGCTGGAGAAATGGTACATGAGGGAGGGCTTCAGATTCCTGGGGCATTGGGACCAGTTCTGGGGGAGGAAGGACTTGTTCAAGGTGGACGGGTTGCACCCCAACAGAGCTGGGACCAATGTCCTCACGGGGAGGTTAACTAGTTCTGTGGGGGAGGGTTTAAACTAATTTGGCTGGTAGAGGGGAACCAGAATGAAACATCAGAGAGGAGAAACCAGGTGCACAGAGGGCTGAGAGAGGCAAATAGCACTAGAGTAAAGAATAGTTCAGAAGTAGGAGGCAAAGACAGAATCTAATTGGTTAGAATTAAGGAACAATAGAGGAGCTATTACGCTACTGGTTGTATACTATTGGCCACTGAATAGAGAAGCAAATTTGCAGACAAATTACAGAAAGATACAAGAAATACAGAATAGTGATAATGGGGGACTTCAATTATCCTAATATAGATTGGGATAGTAACAGTGTAAAGGGCAAAGAGGAGGAGGAATTCCTGAAACATGTACAAGAGAACTTTCTTGATCAGTGTGTTACCAGCCCAACGAGGAAGCAAGCAGTGCTGGATCCAGTTCTGGGAATGAAGTGGGGAAAGTGGAGCATGTTTCAGTGGGGGAGCTTTTGGGGAACAGTAATCATAACATCATCAGGTTTAGAATAGTGATGGAAAAGGACAAGGAACAATCAAGCGTAAAAATGCTTAACTGGAGAAGGGCTCTTCAGTGAGTTGAAAAGGGATCTGGCCCAGGTGGATTGGAATCAAAAATTGGTAGGCACAACAGTAAATGAGAAATGGGAGGCCTTCAAAGAAGAGATGGTTCGGGTACCGAGAAAACACATTCTCATGAGGGGCAAAGGAAGGTCATCCAAAGTTAGAGCTCCCTGGATGACTAAAGATATAGGGGGAAAAATTGGGTTGGTTTCAGCCTCTTGTTAGCGCCCCCGGATGGGGCTAACGGGGCGTAAATCCCCTAGTGCCCAGGCACAGCACTGCTAATGCCTCCCACAAAATTCAACGGGAGGTTAGCGGCGCCAGTAGCCGGTAGCGCCCCACAGCGCTGCGCCGCCGGCAATGACGTCATCGCCGAGCGACGCAACACCTTAGCGCTCTGCCGCGGCCCCTTACCACCCCGCGGTAGAAATTCAGCCGCGTCCCACGAAGCTGTTGCAGGCGATGTCAGCGACAGCCTCGCGGGTCGCGAACTGGGCCAACCTCCAGTCGCGAGGCGGTAATTAAAGGGGAAACACCGTTTTATTGTTTTGGCCGACCTCAAGGTCAGCCTCTCGTGGCGGCCCTTGGCGTGGGCCATGGCCGCCATCGCGCAGTCCGGCACCGCATCTCAGTGCAGCCTGCAGAGTGCACAGTGCCCTTCCCCTTTAGCAGAAGGGGAGGGGCGATGAAACGCATCAGTGCTATGCGGAGCAGCCGCATAGTGCTCCGGCGCTACCACGCTTTGTGCCCCAGACACCACCCCGAGAGGAAGTGGAGCGCCCGAGATAGCGCTCCGCTTCCTTGCCGGGGCGGTAAGCCCAATTTAGCAGCCGGGACGGTACTCCAAATGGGGCGTAACCAAATTTCTCCCCCATAGAGATTAGTATGAGACAGAGAAAGGAGGCTTGTGAGAAATGTAAGGTTCATAATACTGTAGAAAACCAAGCTGAATACAGAAAGTACAGAGGCTATCTAAAAAAGGAATTAAGAGGGGCAAAGAGAGAGTATGTGAAAAGATTAGCAGCTGACATAAATGGGGAAACCCAAAAGTCTTTTATAAACATATAAATAGCCAAAGAAAAGCTGGGGCTGATTAGGGACCAAAAAGGTCATTTATCTCATTTCTGTTTGTGGGAGCTTGCTGTGCGCAAATTGGCTGCCGTGTTTGCTACATTACAACAGTGACTCCACTTCAAAATGTACTTCATTGCCTGTAAAGCGCTTTGGGATGTCCTGAGGTTGTGAAAGGCGCTGTAGAAAGGCGAGTCTTTCTTTCGCCTCTTTGACCAAGCTTTTAGTCACGCCCCTCCTAATATCTCCGTCTTTGGTTTGGTGACAAGTTTTGTCTGATTACGCGCCTGTGGAGCGCCTTGGGACATTTTCCTGTGTTAAAGGCGCTGTGTATGTAAATACAAGTCTTCCTTTTCCTTATAACTGCAAGATGTCATAGTTTAATGGGTTTTTTGCTGATCCCCGCATCATGACACTTGTTCACAACATCGGTCACAGTCTTGTAGGATTCAGGGCATTCTTCCGTTGCTGGGTTAATTGAGGCAAACTTTTATAATTGAGGAACTTAGGTGACGAACCAAGGTCCATCATGCAAGGTTGAAAAGATGGCAGCAATCAAGAAGCATTGATTACATGACGTCAAGCTCGGGTTTCAGAACCTGTACATTGTAGGAGTCATTGGGCAGGAATTTAACTCAGGAGTCGGGCTGGAGGCGGGACTACAACTTTCGGGGTTGTAGTCCCGCCTCCATCGAGATGCGGCCAATCCATGCGATTTTAACTTGATTGACCTTGTTGAGCCCGCCCAGCGGACTCAGCAGGCCAATTAAGGGCCACCCGGCAACAGGTGACGTCACAGACTGAAGTTTCATCTGTCAAGAGGTTTTGACAGATGAAATATCAGTGTTTCACAGCTGTTTGAAGCTGTCAACCACTGACAGTCTTACTTCTAACCTGAGTCCTTCGCCACAGACTCAGTTAGAAATCTCTCCTGCACAGAAAGCTGAAGGCTGTCACTTTTGACAGTTCGCAGCCATTCTGCTTTCTGTGCCGGTGAGATGAGGGACTCCCGGAACCTAAAGGCTGAAAAGGTAAGAAAAGGTAATTTAAACTTCTTTAATCACTTTAGACACACCAAACACACTTACCTTTGCACTCATGCACACATCACTCATCTGAACACCGACATCTCGACCCCTCCAAGTCCTTCAACCCGACGGCCTGCCTCCTCTAACTTGGCGTGGTTTGGAGCCGTCGGGAATCCCACACTTCAACATCAAAAATAGGGATTAGGCTAAAAGCTGCCTGTTAACTACCTGTTAACAGGCAGTTAATTGGCACTAATCCCTTCCCGCCTCGGGTAGGCGGGTTCCAGTGCGGGGCGGGTACCCGCCTCCTTTGAAACTGGCATGGAGGCGGGTTTGGGTGCGGGAAGGGGTCGGGACCCCTGATTTCGGAATTTTAACCCCCCGCACGCCTCCAATCCCTACTCCACGGCCCAGTGAAAATCCTGCCTATAGAGTCATAATGGCACAGAAGGAGGCCATTCGGCCCATTGAGTCCGTGCCGGCTCTCTGCAGAGCAATCCAGTCAGTCCCATTCCCCTGCTCTATCCCTGTAGCCCTGCAAGTTTATTTCCCTCAAGTGCCTATCCAGTCTCCCTTTGAAAACATTGAGTGTCTCCGCTTCCACCACTTCTGTCGGCAGCGAGTTCCAGGTCCTCACCGCTCGCTGCGTAAAAAATATTTTCCTCACATCCCCCCTGTATCTCTTGCCCAATTCCTTAAATCTGTGTCCCCTAGTCCTTGTGCCATCAACTAGTGGGAACAGCCTTTCCCCGTCTAGCCTATCCAAACCCGTCATAATCTTGTACACCTCTATCAAATCACCCCTCAACCTCCTTTGCTCTAATGAAAACAAATCCAGCTTCTCCAACCTGTCCTTGTAGCTAAGATTCCTCCATCCCCGGAACCATTCTGGTAAATCTCCTCTGCACCCTCTCAAGGGTCTTCACATCCTTCCTAAAGTGTGGTGACCAGAACTGGACGCAATACTCCAGTTGTGGCCTAACTAGCGCTTTATAAAGGTTCAGCATAACTTCTCCACTTTTGTACTCAATACCTCTATTCATGATATCCAAGATCCCATATGCTTTGTTAACCACTCTCTCAATACGTCCTGCCACCTTCAGGGACCTATGCACATTAACTCCCAGGTCCCTCTGTCCCTGCACACTCTTTAAAACTGTGCCATTAAGTGTATATTGCCTCTCCCTGTTCCTTCTGCCAAAATGCATCACCTCACACTTCTCTGTATTAAATTCCATCCGCCACTTGTCTGCCCATTCTGCTAGCCTTTCTATGTCCTGTTGCAGTCGATTGGTATCATCCTCACTGTTTGCCACCCCCCCAAGTGTAACGATCAATAACATGTCATTCTATAGTGGACACTAGGTGGAGCCGTAGAGCTGTATATAGCTGTATGTATAAGACTACACTACCCAGCTGTATGATATTAAGACTACATTACCCATGAGGCACTAGGCTACCCACAAGGCAGCAGTCAAGATGGAAGCCTCCACAGATACAGTACCTAGTCCAAATGTGCTCAATAAAAGGTCTAGCAAAAGCTAGCTGTGTTCATAATAAGAATGTCTAGTTATTAATGAACATAACACCAAGTAGGGAGAAAAGACTGTGGGAAAGACTGAAGGGAAAGAATTCTGAGGATTTGAGGACCTGGGAAAGAATGAGGAACAGTAGCAGACACTTGATTTAAAAGAAAAGAAAGACTTGCATTTATATAGCGTCTTTAACAACCTCAGGACATCCCAAAGCGCTTTACAGCCAATGAAGTACTTGTTGATGTGTAGTCGCTGTTGTAATGTGGGAAACGCAGCAGCCTATTTGTCCTCAGCAAGCTCCCACAAACAGCAATGTGATAATGACCAGATAATCTGCTTTTGTTATGTTGATTGAGGGATAAATATTGGCCCAGGACACCAGGGAGAACTCCCCTGCTCTTCTTCGAAGTAGTGCCATGGGATCTTTTACATCCACCTGAGAGAGCAGACAGGGCCTCGGTTTAACCACGGTGCAGCATCCCCTCAGCACTACACTGGGAGTGTCAGCCTAGCTTTATGTGCTCGAGTCTCTGGAGTGAGACTTGAACCCACAATCTGCTGACTCAGAGGCAAGGGGGGATACCCACTGAGCTACTATCTGTCACAGATTTCAACACAGTAAGGAAGGAGGGCTGAGGAAGGGTGTGTAGCAAGGTGTACTGAAGTTTTGGAGGAACCAGAGAAGATATTCCGAGTAGCACAGAGCACAATAGTATCAATGAATTAGAGAAAAGAAATGTTTGATGGTAAGGGCGGTTGCAGGCGAGAGCGGAGAGAAAGAGATTGTGGTCCGCAAGTACGGGCATGTTGGGCGGCCATTGGCGGGAGTGTGCAGGGCGGGGCAGTTGGAGGCAGGAGGTCATGTGATGACACCTCCAGGAATACGCCCAACCAGAGTTGGTAACCCTGTTCCCTCGTATCCTGTCTAGGTGTGAGAGACAAAGCCATTTTATCAAGATTTCAGTGGACTGCTGATATCGCTAGTGAGTAAATGGCCCAAAGGGTCTTCCCTGTAAAGATTAGCGTTACCACCAGTAAGTTCAGCTCCTTCAAATCACCTTTTGATGCCAGAGTCTTTCCTTGAGATTCCACCGAGTCTGACTGCCCCCGAGAGCTCACAGAGTTCGTTCTGCTGCGCGACTGGGCCCATGTTGGACTCTCCAAAGGCACGTCCCTGTTCCTGCTCTCCCCCTGTAGCGCGGAGACGTTTGACCCCAGCATCCGTTCCCCTCGCGACGAGTGCCCCCTGGTTACCATCGGGCTGGTCAGCTCCAAGGTCTGTGGAGTGGGACAAAAAAACGTTGGTTAAGCACAAGGCGGAGCCTCCGGCTCCAGACGGTCATGATGAGGGCTGTAGCTTACCCGGGAAGGAGCGGAGTCTGCTGCCCATTTCCTGGCAATCTGACTGGTCAGGTGATTGTACATCCTCGACTCCATCTGCCAGCTTCAAAACACAAAAGGCAAAATCAGTCACTGATATGCAGGAACGGGAGGAGACCATTCAGCCGCTCGCAAGCCTGTTCCGCCATTGAATTAGATCATGGCTGATCTGTACCACAACTCCATTTACCCGCCTTTGCATCATACCCCCTGATACCCTTACCCAACAAAAATCTATTGATCTCAGTCTTGAACGCTCCAATTGACCCACAGCATTGATAGTCTTTTGGGGGAGAGAGTTCCAGAGTTCCGCTGCCCCTTGTGTGACGAAGCGGTTCCTGATTTCACCCCTGAATAGCCTGGCTCTAATTTTAAGTTTATGCCCCCTTGTTCTGGACTCCCCGCCCCACCAGAGGAATTAGTTTCTCTGTATGTACCCCGTCAACTCCTTTAATCATCTTAAACACCTCCATCAGATCACTCCTCAATCTTCTAAACTAAAGGGAATACAAGCCAAGATTATGCCACCTGTCCTCATAATTTAACCCTTTTAGCCCCGGAATCATACTGGTGAATCTGCGCTGCTCCCCCTCCAAGGCCAATATATCCTCCCTGGGGTGCGGGGCCCAGAACTGAATGCCGTGCTCCAGATGGGGTCTGACCAGGGCTCTGTACAGCTGAACCATCACTTCCTTCCCTTTGTATTCCAACCCCCTTGAGATAAGCAAGATTAGCCTTTGTGCATTAGCTTTTAGTGATTCGTGTACATGGACATCCAAATCTCTCTGCTCCTCCGCAGTTCCTAGTTTCTCACCATTCAGACAATATTCTGATTTCTCTTTCTTGGGTCTAAAGTGGATGACCTCCCACTTCCCACATGTTGAACTCCATTTGCCACAGTTTGGCCCACTCACTTAATCTATCTCTGTCCCTTTGTAACAATCCTGCACCATCTGCATTACTCCATAGAATCATAGAATCTTACAGCACCGAAGGAGACATTCGGCCCATCGTGCCTGTGCCGGCTCTTTGAAACAGCTCTCCAATCAGTCCCACTCCCCCCTACTCTTTCCCCATAGCCCTGCAAATTTCTCCTTCTTATGTATAATTCCAATTTCCTTTTGAAAGTTACTATTGACTCTGCTTCCACCGCCCTTTCAGGCAGCGCATTCCAGATCGCAACAACTCATAGCGTAAAACAAAATTCTTCTCATCTACCATCTCCCTCCTGGCTTTTTTTTCCAATTATTTTAATTCTGTCCCCTCTGGCTACCGACCCTCCTCCCATTGGAAACAGTTTCTCCCCATCTACTCTATCAAAACCCCTCATGATTTTGAACACCTCTATCAAATCTCCCCTTAACCTTCTCTGCTCCAAGATGAACAATCCCAGCTTCTTCAGTCTATCCACATAACTAAAGTCTTTCATCCCTGTTGCCATTCTAGTAAATCTCCTGCATCTTCTCCAAGGCCTTGACATCCTTCCTGTTGTGTGGTGCCCAGAATTAGACACAATACTCCAGCTGGGGCCTAACCAGTGGTTTATAAAGGTTTTGCATAAATTCTTTGCTTTTGTACTATAGGGGCTGGATAGTAACTCAGAGGTGGGAGGGAGCGGGGGCGGGGAGGGGGGTGGTAGTGCTGCTTTGAAGTCGGGAAGCCCAGAAGAACAGGTATCCCAAAAGGTCCTGGCAAATTTAACACCAGGGCCTGATTAACATTTTTTACCTCCGTTTCTCAGATTGAGAGGCTGGCTAGCTGTCGGGTGGGTAGGCCTGCGACACCAGGCCGCAGCTGGGGAGCGGTGAGGAGGATGAAAGGGGTCGGAAAGACCGGAGGGGTGGCGGGGGTGGGGGGAGAGATGGGAGGCCAGAGGAAAGATTGGTGTCCGGGGGCGGGTGGTGGGGTGGGGAGATCAGAGGCCAGAGGCACGAGCGGAGGCCGGAGTCGGGAGGGAGATCGGGGGCCTCGTGGAGGAAATCAGAAGGGTCGGGAGGGGGGCGTGGAGGTCAGAAAAGTCCTGGGGAGATCGGAAGGATCCAGCAGGTAAGTGGAAAAGCAATTGCCATTTTAAATTTAACACTGGACGGCCGGGTTTTCCAGGCCTTCTTGCCTCCCTTTAGGTGCTGGGTTTCCTGAGGCCCGGAAAACTCAGCCAGCCAGGGTTAAATTTAAAATGGTGGTTAAATATGAGGCAACGCCGCCCCCCACCACCATCCCATCCCGTTTTTGAGGGTTAAAATTCCCCCTGGCCTCTGTTTATAAAGTCAAGGATCCCATATGCTTTTTTAACAGCCTTCTCAGCTTGCCCTGCTACCTTCAAAGATTTGTGTATGTACACACCTGGGCCTCGATTTTAACTGACCCGTGGAGTCGGGATTGGAGGCGTGTGGGGGGTTAAAGTCCCGAATTCGGGGGTCCCGACACCATCCTGCCCCCAACCCGCCTGCATGTAAGTTTCAAAGGAGGCAGGTACCTGCCCCGCACTGGGACCCGCCTACCCGAGGCGGGAAGGGATTAGTGCCAATTAACTGCCTGTTAACAGGCAGTTTTTAGCCTAATCCCTATTTTTAATCTTGAACTGTGGGATTCCCGACAGCTCCAAACCACGCTAAGTTAGAGGAGGCAGGCCGTCGGGTTGAAGGACTTGGAGGGGTCGAGATGTCGGTGTTCAGGTGAGTGATGGGTGCATGAGTGCAAAGGTAAGTGTGTTTGGTGTGTCTAAAGTATGTAAAGAAGTTTAAATTACCTGTACTTACCTTTTTAGTCTTCCTTCCTCTAGATTTCGGGAGTCCACCATCTCACCGGCACAGAAAGCAGAATGGCTGCGATCTGTCAAAAGTGACAGCCTGCAGCTTTCTGTGCCGGAGAGATTTCTAACTGAGTCTGTGTAGAAGGACTCATGTTAGAAGTAAGACTGTCAGTGTTTGACAGCTTCAAACAGCTGTGAAACGCTGATATTTCATCTGTCAAAACTTCTTGACAGATGAAATTTCAGTCTGTGACGTCACCTGTTGCCGGGTGGCCCTTAATTGGCCTGCTGAGCCCGCTGGGCGGACTCAACAAGGTCAATCAAGTTGAAATCGCGTGGATTGGCCGCATCTCCATGGAGGCGGGACTACAACCCTGAAAGTTGCAGTCCCGCCTCCTTCCCGACTTCTGAGTGAAAATCACCCCCCAGGCCTCTCTGTTCCTGCACCCCCTTTAAAATTGTATCATTTAGCCTAGTTATAGATTTATACAGCACAGAAAGAGGCCCTTCGGCCCATCGTGTCCGCACCGGCCATCAAGCCCTATCTATTCTAATCCCATTTTCCAGCACTTGGTCCATACCCTTGTATGCTATGGCGTTTCAAGTGCTCATCTAAATGCTTCTTGAATGTTGTGAGGGTTCCTGCCTCTACCACCCTTTCAGGCAGTGAGTTCCAGATTCCAACCACCCTCTGGGTGAAAAAGTTTTTCCTCAAATCCCCTCTAAACCTCCTGCCCCTTACCTTGAAACTATGCCCCCTGCTTATTGACCCCTCTACTAAGGGGAAAAGTTCCTTTCTATCTACCCTATTTATGTCCCTCATAATTTTGTACACCTCAATCAGGTCCCCCCTCAGCTTTCTCTGCTCTAAGGAAAACAACCCCAGCCTGTCCAGTCTCTCTTCATAGCTGAAGCGCTCCAGCCCAGGTAACATCCTGGTGAATCTCCTCTGCACCCTCTCCAATGCAATCACATCCTTCCTATCGTGTGGTGACCAGAACTGCACACAGTATTCCAGCTGTGGCCTAACTAGCGTTTTGTACAGCTCCATCATAACCTCCCTGCTCTTATATTCAATGCCTCGGCTAATGAAGGCAAGTATCCCATATGCCTTTTTAACCACCTTATCTACCTGTCCTGCTGCCTTCAGGGATCTATGTACATGCACACCAAGGTCCTTCTGATCCTCTGTCCTTCCTAGGGTCCTACCACTCATTGTGTATTCCCTTGCCTTGTTAGTCCTCCCAAAATGCATCACCTCACACTTTTCAGGGTTAAATTCCATTTGCCACTAGTTCTGCCCATCTGACCAACCCGTCTATATTGTCCTGTAGCCTGAGGCTTCCCTCCTCGCTATTTACCACTCCACCAATTTTCGTGTTATCTGCGAACTTACTGATCATACCTCCTACATTCATATCTAAATCATTAATGTACACTACAAACAGCAAAGGACCCAGTACCGATTCCTGCAGTACACCACTGGACACAGGCTTCCAGTCACAAAAACAACCTTCGACCATCACCCTCTGCCTCCTACCACTAAGCCAATTTTGGATCCAATGTGCCAAATTGCCCTGGATCCCATGGGCTCTTACCTTCTTGACCAGTCTCCCATGCGGGACTTTGTCAAAAGCCTTACTGAAGTCCATGTAGACTACATCAACTGCTCTACCCTCATCCATGCACCTAGTCACCCCCTCGAAAAATTCAATCAAATTGGTTAGACATGATCTCCCCCTGACAAAGCCATGCTGACTATCCTTGATTAATCCTTGCCTCTCCAAGTGGAGACTAATTCTGTCCCTCAGAATTTTTTCCAATAATTTCACTACCACTGATGTTAGGCTCACTGGCCTGTAATTCCCTGGTTTATCCCTACTACCCTTCTTGAATAATGGTACTACGTTAGCAGTTCTCCAGTCCTCTGGCACCTCCCCTGTGGCCAAGGAAGATCTGAAAATTTGTGTCAGAGCCCCTGCAATCTTCTCCCTTGCTTCACACAGCAGCCTGGGATACATCTCGTCTGGGCCTGGGGATTTATCCACTTTTAAGCCCGCTAAAACCGCTAGTACCTCCACCCTCTCAATACTAATTTGTTCAAGTGTATCACAATCCCCCTGCCTGATTTCTATGCCTACATCATCCTTCTCCATAGTGAACACAGATGCAAAATATTCATTTAAAACCTCACCCACAGCTTATATTGCCTCTCCTCATTCTTCTTACCAAAATGCATCACATCACACTTCTCTGCATTAAATTTCATCTGCCATGTGTCTGTGGAGGCTGGGTCATTGAACATATTTAAGGTGGAGATAGACAGAATTTTGAAAGGTAAAGGAGTCAAGGGTTATGGGAAGTGGGCAGGGAAGTGGCATTGAGGCCAAGATCAGATGAGCCATGATCTCATTAAATGGCAGAGCAGGCTCGAGGGGCCTACTCCTGCTCCTATTTCTTATGTTCTTATGTTCTGCCTGTTGTGTATGTACCTTTAAGGGAATAACTGGTCTTAGACTGCAGTACCGGCAGTGACCACCCCTGTATAAAAGGCCCTAGCAGGCTTCTGTAGTTTCAGTTTCAAGCTGCCTCTTGTTCAGTAAAGTACCTGTTAAACTGTTCTCCCGAAGTCCGTGTATTATTGAGGCGCGGACTTTACACTGCCCATTTCGCCAGTCTGTCTATGTCCTCCTGTAGTCTGTTACCATCCTCCTCACTGCTTACGACATTTTTGAGTTTCGTGTTATCTGCAAACTTTGAAATTATGCATTGTATACCCAAGTCCAGGTCATTAATATGTATCAAAAAGAGCAGCGGTCCTAATATCGGACACCACTCTATACCTCCCTCCAGTCTGAAAAACAACACTACTCTCTGCTTTCGATCCTTTAGCCAATTTCATATCTAAACACTGCCACTGTCCCTTTAATGCCATGGGCTTTCATTTTGCTAACAAGTCTATTATGTGTTATTTTATCAAACGCTTTCTGGAAAGTCCAGATACACAACATCACCCGCACTACCCTCATCGACGCTCTCCATTATTTCATCAAAGAACTCAATCAAGTTTGTCAAACTCGATTTGCCTTTAATAAATCCGTGCGGACATTCATTTACTAACCCATATTTTCCAAGTGACAATTAATTTTGTCTCGGATTATTGTCTCTAAAAGATTCCCCACCTCTGACGTTAGGCTGACTGCTCTATAGTTGCCAGGTTTATCCCTCTCCCCTTTTTTGAACGGGGTGTAACATTTGCAATCCTCCAGTCCTCTGGCACCGCTCTCATATCCAAGGAGGATTGGAAGATTGTGGCCAGAGCCGCCGATAATTCCACCTTTACTTCCCTCAGCAACCTAGGACGCATCCCATCCGGACCGGGAGACTTTTCTACTTTGAGGACTGCCAACCTTTTAAGTACACGCAGTTTATCTATTTTATCACAACCAATTTCTCTAGCAACTAAAGTCAGTTAGTTTGCTGCAGGATTCAATGCCGATACAGGATCAATGGGGGTTAAATTCGGGATCGCCCATTTTTGGGAGGCAACTTCTACCCACGTAGGGTACAAATGGGGAGCTCCAAGGAGCCCCGGATAGTGAGTCTCGCACCTCATTAGACAGAAGGCGGCGCTGTGGGGGAGGAGGCCGCACAGGTAAGTGGTCGGGTCAGGGAGGTAGTGATCGGAGGGTCATGGAGATATCGGGAACCATGGAGGGAGTCACTGGGGGGTAGGGGAATCTGGGGGGGGGGGGTCGGGGAGGCAGTGATCAGTGGTCATGGAGATATCGGGGGGAGGGAGGTCTGGGATCGGGGCCAGGGCCTGGAGGTCAGAGGTCGGGGATCTCTGGACCAGGAGCGGTGATGACTATTTAGCTTTTTTTTTATTTCTGCGATGTTTAGGGTTGGTTTTCCTCGGGGCAAACCAATGATGGAACGGGGCGCACAAGCTGCTTAACAGCTTATGCGAAAGGCCTGGCACCGAACCTGGAGCACGGACCAGGCGTTGAACCAGGAGCACGGACCAGGCGTTGAACCTGGAGCACGGAACAGGCATTGAACCTGGAGCACGGACCAGGCATTGAACCTGGAGCACGGACCAGGCACTGAACCTGGAGCACGGACCAGGCATTGAACCTGGAGCACGGACCAGGCATTGAACCTGGAGCACGGACCAGGCATTGAACCTGGAGCACGGACCAGGCATTGAACCTGGAGCACGGACCAGGCGTTGAACCTGGAGCACAGATCAGGCATTGAACCTGGAGCACGGACCAGGCATTGAACCTGGAGCACGGACCAGGCATTGAACTTGGAGCACGGACCAGGCATTGAACCTGGAGCACGGAACAGGCATTGAACCTGGAGCACAGACCAGGCATTGAACCTGGAGCACAGACCAGGCATTGAACCTGGAGCACGGACCAGGCATTGAACCTGGAGCACGGACCAGGCATTGAACCTGGAGCACAGACCAGGCATTAGATCAGGACCACGGACCAGGCATTGAACCTGGAGCACGGACCAGGCATTGAACCTGGAGCACGGACCAGGCATTGAACCTGGAGCACGGACCAGGCATTGAACCTGGAGCACGGACCAGGCATTGAACCTGGAGCACGGGCCAGGCATTGAACCTGGAGCACGGACCAGGCATTGAACCTGGAGCACGGGCCAGGCACTGAACCTGGAGCACGGACCAGGCATTGAACCTGGAGCAAGGACCAGGCATTGAACCAGGAGCACGGACCAGGCATTGAACCTGGAGCACGGACCAGGCATTAGATCAGGACCACGGACCAGGCATTGAACCTGGAGCACGGACCAGGCATTGAACCTGGAGCAAGGACCAGGCACTGAACCTGGAGCACGGACCAGGCATTGAACCCGAAGCACGGACCAGGCATTGAACCCGGAGCACGGACCAGGCATTGAACCCGGAGCACGGACCAGGCATTGAACCCGGAGCACGGACCAGGCATTGAACCAGGAGCACGGACCAGGCACTGAACATGGAGCACGGACCAGGCATTGAACCTGGAGCACGGACCAGGCATTGAACCTGGAGCACAGACCAGGCATTGAACCAGGAGCACCGACCAGGCATTGAACCAGGAGCACCGACCAGGCATTGAACCAGTAGCACCGACCAGGCACTGAACCAGGAGCACGGACCAGGCATTGAACCTGGAGCACGGGCCAGGCATTGAACCTGGAGCACGGACCAGGCATTGAACCAGGAGCACGGACCAGGCACTGAACCTGGTGCACGGACCAGGCACTGAACCTGGAGCACGGACCAGGCATTGAACCTGGAGCACGGACCAGGCATTGAACCTGGAGCACGGACCAGGCATTGAACCTGGAGCACGGACCAGGCACTGAACCTGGAGCACGGACCAGGCATTGAACCTGGAGCACGGACCAGGCATTGAACCTGGAGCACGGACCAGGCACTGAACCTGGAGCACGGACCAGGCATTGAACCTGGATCACGGACCAGGCACTGAACCTGGAGCACGGACCAGGCATTGAACCTGGAGCACGGACCAGGCATTGAACCTGGAGCACGGACCAGGCATTGAACCAGGAGCACGGACCAGGCATTGAACCTGGAGCACGGACCAGGCACTGAACCTGGAGCACGGACCAGGCACTGACCCTGGAGTACGGACCAGGCATTGAACCAGGAGCACAGACCAGGCATTGAACCTGGAGCACAGACCAGGCATTGAACCTGGAGCACAGACCAGGCATTAGATCAGGACCACGGACCAGGCATTGAACCTGGAGCACGGACCAGGCATTGAACCTGGAGCACGGAACAGGCATTAGATCGGGAGCACGGACCAGGCATTGAACCTGGAGCACGGACCAGGCATTGAACCAGGAGCACGGACCAGGCATTGAACCTGGAGCACGGACCAGGCATTGAACCTGGAGCACGGACCAGGCATTGAACCTGGAGCACGGACCAGGCATTGAACCTGGAGCACGGACCAGGCACTGAACCTGGAGCAAGGACCAGGCATTGAACCTGGAGCACGGACCAGGCATTGAACCTGGAGCACGGACCAGGCATTGAACCAGGAGCACGGACCAGGCACCGAACCTGGAGCACGGACCAGGCACTGAACCTGGAGCACGGACCAGGCACTGAACCTGGAGCACGGACCAGGCATTGAACCTGGAGCACGGACCAGGCACTGAACCTGGAGCACGGACCAGGCATTGAACCTGGAGCACGGACCAGGCATTGAACCTGGAGCACGGACCAGGCATTGAACCTGGAGCACGGACCAGGCATTGAACCTGGAGCACGGACCAGGCACTGAACCTGGAGCACGGACCAGGCACTGAACCTGGAGCCATCCTGGTCTGTGTGTGTGCCGCAGATACTCATTATCTCAACCAGCTGGGCCATTCGAAGAAGCAACTAATTCACCTTTTGACACATCCAATTATAGAGTGATACAGCACAGAAGGAGGCCATTCAGCCCATCGTGCCTGTGCCAGCTCCTTGAGAGGGCTCTCCAATTAGTCCCACTCCCCTGCTCTTTCCCCATTGCCCTGCAAATTTTTCCTTTTCAAGTATTTATCCAGTTCTCTTTTGGAAGTTATTATTGACTCTGCTTCCACCACCCTTTCAGGCAGCGCATTCCAGGTCATGGCTCGCTGAGTAAAACAAATTCTCCTCTTCTCTCCTCCGGTTCTTTAGCCAATTACCTTTAATCTGTGTCTCTGGTTACAAACCCTCTAGCCAGTGGAACAGTTTCTCCCTATCTGCTCTATCAAAACCCCTCATATTTTTGAACACCTCTATTAAATCTCCCCTTAACCTTCTCTGCTCCAAGGAAAACAACTCCAGCTTCTCCAGTCTCTCCACATCACTGAATTCCCTCACCCCAGTATCATTCTAGTAAATCTCCTCTGCACCCTCTCCAAGGTCTTGACGTCCTTCCTTCAAGGGTGGTTATCATAGAACCATAGAGTAGTACATCACAAAGAGAGAGGCCATTCAGCCCATCGAGTCTGCGCCGGCTCTTTCGAAGAGCAATCCAGTCAGTCCCGCTCTCCCGCTCTTTCCCCATATCCCTGCATTTTTTTTCTCTTTCAAGTATTTATCCAATTCCCTTTTGAAGGCTACTATTGAATCTGTACCCACCGCCCTATCAGTCAGTGTATTCCAAATCCTAACCACTCGTTACATAAAACGTTTTTCCTCATGTCGCCTCTGGTTCTTTTGTCAATCACCTTAAATCTGTGCCCTCTGGTTATCGACCCTTCAGCCATTGGAAACAGTTTCTCTTTATTTACTCTGTCTAAATCTTTCATGATTTTAAACACCTTTATCAAATCTCCTCTTAGCCCTCTCTGCTCCAAGGAGAACAACCCCAGCTTCTCCAGTCTCTCCACGTAACTGTAATCCCTCATCCCTGGAACCAGTTATGTGAACCCCGTAATTACCTTTCAGTTGTTCTGAAGGATGACCAGGGCCGATCCTGGCTGCTAACATTTACCGAGCTGTGAGTGGTGACCCCAGCCCTGATAAGCCTCTCCCGATAATACTTGTCTCACAATCGGTGCATTCTATGTTCTAGTGTCTATGTGGCAAGGTGCTGGGCTGCAGACAGCTGAGGCTGCTCAGGCAAGTTGCAATGAGGAAATCGTGACATCATAATGGTGCTGATGAAGGTGATGAGCAGCATACAAGCAGTGTGTGAAAAAGTGATGCAAATCTGCTTAGTGTTCATTTGTTTCAATCAAATTAAAATAAAAACTGGCTGATAATTGGAATATCTGGGGGATGATAGAGGCAGTGAGGGCTTGATATAATGGCAGCCTGTCCGTCTCACTCTCATTCTACTCCCTGACTGTTGGCAAATAGAGAGAGACACAAACAGGCCACCATTCCCTGGTGGCCTGTGTGTGTCTCTCTATTTGCCAACAGCCAGTCTGTCTGCATGGCTATGTGTGTGTGTGTGTGTGTGTGTGTGTGTGTGTGTGTGTGTGTGTGTGTGTCGCATGTCTATCTGTCTGTGTGTATGTCTGCCGCCTGTCTGTCTGTCTGTCATCTGCCTGTCTGTGTGTCTGTCTGTCTGTTTGTGTGTGTGTATTTGTGTGTGTGTCTGTTTGTGTGTCCGTGTGTCTGTGTGTGTGCGTGTGTGTGTGTATGTGTCTGTCTGTGTGTCTGTTTATGTGTCTGTCTGTGTGTCTGTGTCTGTCTGTCTGTGTGTGTCTGTGTGTGTGTGTCTGTGTGGGTGTATCTGTGTGTGTGTGTGTCTGGGTGTGTATCTGTCTGTGTGTCTGTTTGTGTGTGTGTCTGTCTGTGTGTCTGTTTGTGTGTGTCTGTGTGTCTGTTTGTGTGTGTCTGTCTGTGTGTCTGTTTGTGTGTGTGTCTGTCTGTCTGTGTGTCTGTCTGTGTGTATTTGTGTGTGTGTCTGTTTGTGTGTCTGTCTGTCTGTTTGTGTGTCAGTGTATCTGTCTGTTTATGTGTCTGTCTGTGTGTCTATGTGTGTGTGTGTGTGTGTGTGTGTGTGTGTCTGTGTGTGTGTGTCTGTGTGTGTTTGTATGTGTGTGTGTCTGTCTCTCTATTCCCCGGTGGTCTGTAGGATAGATTTCCTGGTATCGTGCTCCCTGTTGGGGAGGTGGTGGTGGTGGGGGGGGGGGTGGTGGTGCACGTGAAGGGAGCTGAGGTCAGAGAATTGTGGTGATGGTGCCGTAGCCCTAAATCCAACCCACGCTTCCTTTGAGCGCTTCGCTCCTCTCAGAGCACGAGATTGGTGCTTGTGTCTATATACTTGTGATTTCAAATAAAACTGTTGGACTATAACCTGGTGTTGTGTGACTTCTTACATTTGTCCACCCCAGTCCAACACCGGCATCTCCACACCACATCTATATACTCTGATGATAGTCTGTGTCGTTCTCTATTCGCTAACAGTTGGTGTCCTCTCTCTATTCCCTGGCACCCTATATCAGTGTCTGTGTCTCTATTCCTTGGCATGCAAAATTCATGCTGCCTGCTCACTTACATGATTGGGCCAATATCAGTGCAGTCTACTGGCCAATAAAAGTTTGCCTCGGCTCTCTGCACTGCTTAACATAGAGAAACATAGAGATAGGAACAGGAGTAGGCCATTCGGCCCTTCGAGCCTGCTCCGCCATTCAATGAGATCATGGCTGATCTTCGTCTGAGATCATAGCTGATCTTACCAGTTCAGTACCCCGTCCCCGCCTTTTCTCCGTAACCCTTAGTCCCCTTAGCCTTCAGAAATATATCCAATTCTCTCTTGAAAATATTTATTGAATTAGCCTTCACAGCCCTCTGTGGCAGGGAATTCCACAGGCTCACCACTCTTTGAGTGAAGAAATTCTTCCTCATCTCTGTTTTAAATGATTTGCCCACTATTTTTAGACTGTGGTCCCTGGTTCTGTGCTCCCCGGCCATTGGAAACATTCTCTCTGAATTCAGCCTGTCCAGGCCTGCCATAATTTTATATGTTTCGATGAGATCCCCTCTCAATCTTCTAAACTCCAGTGAGTACAAGCCCAAACTATTTAATCTCTCTTCGTAGGTCATTCCCGCCATTCCAGGTATCAGCCTGGTGAATCGCCGTTGCACTCTTTCCATGGCAAGAACATCCTTCCGCAGATGGGGCGACCAAAACTGTACACAATACTCCAGATGCGGTCTCACCAGCACCTTGTACAGCTGTAGTAAGGTATCCCTATTCCTATACTCGAACCCCCTTGATATGAAGGCCAACATACCATTTGCCTTCTTAATCGCCTGTTGCACCTGCATGCTCTCCTTCAGTGACTGGTGCACAAGAACACCCAGGTCCCTCTGCACTTCCCCATCTCCCAATCTATTGCCATTTAGATAATAATCTACCCTCCTGTTTTTACCCCCAAAGTGGAGGTGCTTCGTTGCAGAAGCGCCTCATTGTCACTCTGCATGCAGCCATGGCTCAACAGGGAAGAGAGAGAGCAAGGAGATTCTCAGATGCAGCACTGGAGCCCTTGATCCTGGGGGTGCACGGAAGAAGGCAGGTCCTCTACCCGCAGGGGAGCCTTCCAGGCAGCGCTCCAGAGGACAGCGGGAAGAGATAGCAGACGCCGTCAGGACCTGAATTCAGTGCCACAGGAAGTTTAATGACCTCAGGCGAGTGGTCATGGTGAGTGAATGTATCTTCAAATGCCATATCCCACCAACTGCACCACTAGCCTCACACACTGCTCAATGCAACACACCCCCATCACTCACCTACCAACAATCTCTAACAATCACCACTCATACCTCACAATCATAGCTTCACCTCACCCTCACACACTTACCACTGCTGTAACCCTCACACCCACATCTCACAGCTTGCACACACTGATAGCTATTCAACAACGGCAGGCACATCACCCAAACACACTGCACCACACTCACTGACACAATTCTCTTTCTCTTGCAGGCCAAGGTGGCGCATAACAGACATGAGCAGCAGCAGATGGGCGGAGGGGAAGCACATATTCAGAACCTCTCTGAGCTGGGGGTGACGGTGCTGGAGATCATTAGAGGGGCCGACATTAAGGCAACCCGACCCTTGAGCCTTTCTCCTTTCAGATACCCAAGAACTGCCAGCAGCCCAGTCATGTCCCCGACTTTGTAGAGGAGGAGAGTGAAGGCGAAGAAGAGGCACCGTCACTCGATCTGACACTCCCAGGCACCAGCTCAGAAAATGGCGTTGCGCGTACTTTAGAGGATCGTATATCGGCGGGAATGGCACGCGGTGAGTCACTGGGCACGAGTGGGCAGCAGCCAGGCCAGTTGCACGCTTTTTGACCTCATTACCATTTTTCTGGTGAAAGCAGGCAACAGCAGCGCTGCCGACCTGGCCAAAATGGCAGCCATCACGGGACGCACCGGAAGCGAGGCAGCCGCCATTTTTATGCCGAAACCGGCCTTGACAGCCAGCACTAAGGTGCTGAATCTCACGGCCCCAGAGTTTAATTTCTTAATTATTAAATTATAAATGTCTTTACCCAGAGAGTGGTGAGAAAGTGGAACTCGCTACCACAGGGAGTAGCTGAGGCGAATAGCATCGATGCATTTAAGGAGAAGCTAGATAAACACATGAGGGAGGTATGGTGATAGGGTGAGATGAAAAGGAGTGGGAGGAGGCTCGTGTGGAGCATAAACACTGGTATAGACCAGCTGGGCCGAATGGCCTGTTTCTCTGCAGTAAAATTCTTTGTAAACTGCTCCTTTAATTTTGGAGGGAGGTATACATCTGCGCTGTGAATCATCATTTCGAATAGTCAGATAATATTTTAAAGTTACTGCGCCTGGTCATTTCCTGAGCTCCACTGCATTGCAAAGACCAAGGGATGGTCAGAAACTACCAACAGGACACAGCAATACTCCTGCAAACTGCAGTTGGGGGAAAGGTGGGTGGTGCCACAGTAGAAATGTACACAGTGCTTTCACACCTGGGACCCCAGCTCAAGTCCGGCCACACTGACGGATTAAAGTCCTGTCTCTCTGCCCAATGTCAGGTTTCCACAAGAAACTGGTTTGGCCAGTCTCAACCCAGCTGTTAGTGGGTGTACTGGAAAGAAAGACAGACTTGCATTTCTATAGCGCCTTTCACGACCTCAGGATGTCGTAAAGCGCTTTACAGCCAATGAAGCACTTTTTGAAGTGTAGTCACTGTTGTATTGTGGGAAGCGCGGCAGCCAATTAGCGCACAGCAAGCTCCCACAAACAGCATTGTGATAATGACCAGATAATCTGTTCTAGTGATGTTGATTGAAGGATAAATATTGGCGGGGGCACAGGGGAGAACTCCCCTGCTCTTCATCGAGATAGTGGCCATGGGATCTTTTATGTCCACCTGAGAGAGCAGACGGGGCCTCAGTTTAACATCTCATCCGAAAGACGGCACCTCCGACAGTGCTGCACTCCCTCAGTACTGCAGTAGTGTCAGCCTGGATTTTTGTGCTCAAGTCTCTGGAGGGGGACTTGACCCCACAACCTTCTGACTCAGAGGTGAGGGTGCTACCTGTTATAAATCTCATCATCATGAAGAAACGACTCATAAAATAACACTGGACGGCCAGCTGGTGGCGCCGTCCAAGGAGTATAAATACTCGGGCGTGGGCCCAGCTTGTCAGGGACATTTTGTAAGACAGGAACTAGTGAAGAACAACTAGACCTCCATGTTTTGAAACAAGTTGATTAAAGCCTTGCTTTATACTCGAACCAAGTGCGTAGTGAGTTTTATTACGTCACTACCCACTGAGCCACTAGCTTACACTCTGGGCATAATATAGCACCCTGCTGTTAGTGGCTGTAATGGGCATAGTGTGGCACCGACTGACAATCTCATTTTGGAGTGTAACAAGTGGGAAGTGGTGAAATTCACACTGGCACAGGGTGCAGGGCTCCTGTGAGGCACATCACTGGGGCAGAGTTGAGGGATAATTACATTTTGTCTGGTCCATGCTGGTAACTGTCCTGGAATCCCTGATGCTAACACTGGTTGAGAAAAACATTATCATCCTTCACCTTGTTAAATTTACAAAAAAAACTAAAAGTATTCCAAGCGTGGAAAATAGTATAGGGGATTCCAAGTTTGTAAACCAGAAATCTGCAGCAAATTGCAGATGATTAAAGATAAATTCAAATCCAGTAAAATCTATCAATTATATTATCATTATGCAGACATCACACACTTCACATTTCCCCTTTTTCTTACAGATTCAAAACAATTCTAAAACTATTAGCTGCAGCCTGAAACTTAAAAACATTTAAAAACACATTTCCAACCTTCCCTTTTCCCTCACGCAATGGCAATTGAACTCTGACTGACCCGAAGCTGTGGTACATTCTGGGTGCCTTGGAGTCCATTCTGGGACTCTGAAGCTGACTAACACTTTCCAACTTTCACAAGTCACCAAGCAATTGAACTCTGCCTGACCCGAAGCTGTGTTTCCTTAACAAAAATTAGACTGGCTGGAATTTTCCGGGGTGGTAGCGGGCGAGATCGGTGGCGGGCCAGGTGAGAAAGTTGTTATTTTTGACAGCGGGTCAGGACCCCGCTGTCATCCCGCTCCCACACGCCTTTCCCCAGGTGCATCTGTCATCGTGGAGCCAACCCAACCGGCAGCGGCGGGGGACCCAATTGAGATGATTATCAGGTCGTTTACAAGCACTTAAGAGCCTTTTATCACTTACTTTTTTAATTTCCCTGCATGGCCACGGGATTCACGCAGCTTGGGAAACACGTCTGTCAACCTGAGGCGTGAGTTCCGTGGCCATTGCTCCAGCTGATTACTTGACAGCATGGAAAGCAAACCAAAATAAAAACATGTTTATTACATCAGCTAACAGATTGATGGAGATTCTGTTCCACTTGAAAAGCTACTGGTAAATGTTAATTCAGAAATTCCTGAAGGGATGTGAGTGCTGAAGGCTTCCCTCCTACCCTGGATGGTGAGGGAAATACATTTTTCACTGGCCATTCTCGGCTGTTGCCTTCCAACTCAACAGTATTGATCTGCACTATAAAAAAGGACATATACCATTTAAATACATTTTTGTGTTGTTTCTGGTCAGGTTTTTCTCACAGTATGCTGTGATTGTCCAGTTACAGATTAAATCAAGTCATCAACTGTAACAATTTCATTCTCATCACTCATTCCACTGGTTCAATCTGCTTTCAGTCCCTGAATATAACTAATTTAATTTTTCAGTCTGAGACTTTGGGGGTGAATTTCTGCGGAGGTTCTCTCACTTGTCTACTGTTAACTTCAAAGGAAGAGCTGCAGAAATCCCAGAAACACATAAGCACCACTTATACTGTT
This sequence comes from Somniosus microcephalus, assembly GCF_052327205.1. NCBI lineage: Eukaryota > Metazoa > Chordata > Chondrichthyes > Squaliformes > Somniosidae > Somniosus > Somniosus microcephalus. The sequence continues at coordinate 14,290,433 of NC_141014.1, read as the reverse complement.
TGTCAGAGTTTCCGCAGCTCTTCCGTTGAACTTACATAAGATTGTAAATCCACCCCTTTCCAATTACATTTCAAATCTGCTTAATTTTATATATTACCTGTACACACGCATCTTTTATTTGTACCAGTTACTGATATAAAAGTTTATAGATTTGTGATTAAAGCACCAATAACTTCCCAATTAATGTACTTTTTCACTTATGTTCTTGATTGTATTTGTAGATGGTGTCATATTACTTAATGATATTATTTAAATATTTCTTTGTTACTCATATATAACTTATATTATTGTAGAGTACAGATTCAACACCCACTATGTTAGATTAAACATCAAATGTAATGTGGCCACGGTCCCTTTAAGGATCCCGACTGAAAACACGTCATGAATGACGTCACCAGACCCGCTCCATCTCGTAGAAACATAGAAGATAGGAGCAGGAGTAGGCCATTCGGCCCCTCGAGTCTGTCTCCGCCATTTAATGAAATCATGGCTGATCGTCCAAATTCAGTACCCTGTCCCTGCTTTCTCCCCATATCCCTTGATCCCTTTAGCCTTAAGAAATATATCTAACTCCTTCTTGAATATATTTAATGAATTGGCCTCAACTGCCTTCTGTGGTAGAGAATTCCACAGGTTCACCACTCTCTGGGTGAAGAAATTCCTCCTCATCTCATTCCTAAATGGCTTACCCCTTGTTATAAATCTCACATTCATCAAGAAACTACTCGTGAAATAACACTGGACGGCCAGCTGGTGGCGCCGTCCAAGGAGTATAAATACTCGGGCGTCGGCCTCAGCTTTCCAGGGACACTTTGTAAGGCAAGGAACTGGTGAAGTACAACTAGACCTCCATGTTCTGAAACAAGTTGATTAAAGCCTTGCTTTATACTCAAACCAAGTGCTTAGTGAGTTTTATTACGTCACCCCTTATCCTTAGACTGTGACCCCTGGTTCTGGACTCCCCCGCCATCGGGAACATCCTTCCTGCATCTAGTCTGTCTAGTCCTGTTAGAATTTTATAAGTTTCAATCAGATCCCCTCTCATTCTTCTAAACTCCAATCGACCCAATCTCTCCTCATACGTCATTCCTGCCATCCCAGGTATCAGTCTGGTGAATCTTCGCTGCACTCCCTCCATGGCAAGAACATCCTTCCTCAGACAGGGCGACCAAAACTGCACACAATACTCAAGGAGTGGTCTCACCAAGGCCCTGTACAACTGCAGCAAGACATCCTTGTTCCTGTACTCGAATCCTCTCGCTACGAAGGCCAACATACCATTTGCCTTCTTAACCGCCTGCTGCACCTGCATGCTTACCTTCAGTGACTGGTGCACAAGGACACCCAGGTCTCGTTGCACTTCCCCTTCTCCCAATCTATTGCCATTCAGATAATAATCTGCCTTCCTGCTTTTCCCACCAAAGTGGATAACCTCGCATTTATGATTACTTCATTCTTCCTGCAAATGTCTCTCTTACTTTTATTACAGCATTTCTTCCTCTGCCATCAGATTTGTCAAGATTGAACCTGTGTTTGAGTTTGAAATGCGAGGGTATACATATCAGGAAAGGATGGCCAAGGCTGGGTCTCTTTTGTCGTGAAAAAAGGCTGAGGGGTGACCTAATAGAGGTCTTTCAAATTATGAAAATTTTTGATAGAGTGGATACAGAGAGAGTGTTTCCACTTGTGGGGAGGAGCATAACCAGAGGCCATCAATATAAGATAGTCACCAAGAAATCCAATAGGGAATTCAGAAGAAACTTCTTTACCCAGAGAGTGGTGAGAATGTGGAACTCGCTGCCACAGGGAGTGGTTCAAGCGAATAGTAGAGATACATTTAAGGGGAGGCTAGACAAGCATATGAGGGAGAAGGGAATAGAGGGTTATGCTGATAGATTTAGATGAGGAAAGACGGGAGGCGGCTCGAGTGGAGCATAAACGCCGGCATGGACTGGTTGGGCCGAAAGGCCTGTTTCTGTGCTGTATATCCTATGCACTCCTATGAAACATCCCTCTGACCAAACTACACGTGACAGACATGCTTGTAAAGTGATGTCCAATTTTACATGAGAAAAAAGAAACACAAAGTCAAGCCAAGAGGAAGGATGAATAAGAGTTACCTTCTGCCCTGTTTCAGGCAGAACTCCTCCGCAGTTCCGCCTTCCATAAACATGAGCTCATCCAAAATTCTGCTGCCCATATCGTAACTCACACCAAGTCCCGTTCACCCATTACCCCTGCACTCGATGGCCTACATTGGTTCCCGGTCCAGCAACGCCTTGATTTAAAAATTCTCATCCTTGTTTTGAAATCCCTCCATGGCCTCCTCGCCCACTCCCCATCTCTGTAACCATCTCCAGCCCTCCGAGATATCTGCACTCTTGCGCATCCCTGATTTTAATGGCTCCACCATTGGCAGCCGTGCCTTCAGCTGCCTAGTGCCTCTGTAAACCTCTCCGCCTCTCTACCTCCCTCTGCTCCTTTAAGACGCTCCTTAAAACCTGCTTCTTTGACCAAGCTTTTGATCACCTGCCCTAATATCTCCTTATGTGGCTCGGTGTCAAATTTTGTTTCACAATCACTCCTGTGAGGCGCCTTGGGACGTTTTAGCCCATTAAAGGCTCCATAACAATGCAAGATGTTGTTGTATCCTTCTCGTCTCCAACAGTGCCATAGATAAGAAGATACGAAGAACTGAACAGATAAGAATGAGCTGAAGGCACAGGTAGATACTTGGGACTATGATATTATAGCTATTACAGAGACGTGGCTGAAAGAGGGGCTGGTATGGCAGCTCAACATTCCTGGTTACAGGATTTGCAGACGGGATAGAGAGGGAGGTAAAAAGGGAGGGGGGGTCGCGGTATTGATTAAAGAAACTATTACAGCTGTGAGGAGGGATGATATGTTGGCGGGATCATCAAACGAGGCCCTATGGGTCGAATTGAAAAACAAAAAAGGGGCGATCACACTGCTGGGAGTGTACTGGGAGTGTAGACCCCCAAACAGTGAGAGGGAGATAGAAGAGCAAATATGTAGAGAAATCTCTGAGAAGTGTAAAATCTATAGGGCAGTAATAGTAGGGGATTTCAACTGCCTTAATATTAACTGGGGTAAAATTAGTGTGAAGGGTATAGAGGGTGCGGAATTCCTAAAATGCATCCAGGAGAACTTTTTTAGCCGGTATGCAGCAAGCCCAACAAGGGAGGGGCGGTTCTGGACTTAGTTTTAGGGAATGAAGCTGGGCAGGTAGAAGGCGTATCAGTGGGGGAGCATTTTGGTGCTAATGACCATAATTCAGTTAGATTTAAGGTAGTTATGGAAAAGGACAAGGATAGACCAGGAATAAAACTTCTAAATTGGGGAAAAGCAAATTTTGCTAAGCTCAGAGGAGGTTTAGCCATAGTGGACTGGAAACAGCTACTTGAAGGTAAATCAGTGTCAGAGCAGTGGGAGGCATTCAAGGAGGAGATCCGGAGGGTTCAGACCAAATATGTGCCCTTAAAAAAAAAGGTGGGACTAACAAATCTAGAGCCCCCCGGATGCCGAGGGACATACAGGGTAGGATAAAAAAAAGGGAGGCGCATGACAGATACCGAGGGCTAAATACTCCAGAATCTTTAGAGGAGTACAGAAAGTGCAGGGGTGCAATTAAAAAGGATAATAGGAAAGCAAAGAGCATGAAAAATTCTTGGCAAGTAAAATCAAGGAAAACCCAAAGATGTTTTATAAAGATATTAAGAGTAAGAGGATAACTAAAGAAAGGGTAGGTCCTATTAGACATCATGAGGGTAATATGTGTGTGGAGGCGGGAGACGTCGGTAGGGTTCTTAATGAATACTTTGCACCTGTTTTCACAAAGGAGAGGGGCGAAGCAGACATTGCTATCAGGGAGGAGAAGTGTGAAATATTAAATGAAATAAACATAGTGAGAGAGGAAGTATTAAGGGGTTTAGCAGCTTTAAAAGTGGATAAATCCCCAGGCTCGGATGAAATGTACCCTAGGCTGTTAAGCGAAGCAAAAGAGGAAATAGCAGAGGCCCTGACCATCATTTTTCAATCCTCTCTGGCTTCAGGTGTGGTGCCGGAGGACTGGAGGACTGCTAATGTGGTACCCTTGTTTAAAAAGGGAGAAAAGGATCGACTGAGTAATTACAGGCCAGTCAGCCTAACCTCGGTGGATATTCAAATTATTGGAAAGAATTCTGAAGGACAGGATAAATCTTCATTTAGAAAGACACAGATTAATCAAGGATAGTCAGCACGGATTTGTTAAGGGAAGGTCGTGTCTGACAAACTTGATTGAATTTTTTGAGGCGGTAACAAGATGAGGGTAGTGCGTTTGATGTAGTGTATATGGACTTTAGCAAGGCTTTTGATAAGGTTCCACATGGCAGACTGGTCACGAAGTTAAAAGCCCATGGGATCCAGGGCAAAGTGTCAAGTTGGATTCTAAACTGGCTCGGAGACAGAAAGCAGGGGGTAATGGTTGATGGGTGTTTTTGTGATTGGAAGGCTGTTTCCAGTGGGGTTCCACAGGGCTCAGTACCAGGTCCCTTGCTTTTTGTGGTATATATCAATGATCTAGACTTGAATATAGGGGGTATGATTAAGAAGTTTGCAGATGATACTAAAATCGGCTGTGTGGTTGATACTGAAGAAGGAAGCTGTAGACTGCAGGAAGATATCAATAAATTGGTCAGGTGGGCAGAACAGTGGCAAATGGAATTCAATCCGGAGAAGTGTGAGGTAATGCATTTGGGGAGGGCTAACAAGGAAAGGGAATACACATTAAATGCTAGGACACTGAGTAGTGTAGAGGAACAAAGGGACTTTGGAGTGCATGTCCACAGATCCCTGAAGGTAGCAGGCCAGGTAGATAAGGTGGTTAACAAGGCATACAGAATGCTTGCCTTTATTAGCTGTGGCATAGAATACAAGAGCTAGGGGATTATGCTTCAACTGTATAAAACACTAGTTAGGCCTCAGCTAGAGTACTGCATGCAGTTCTGGTCACCACATTACAGGAAAGATGTGATTGCACTAGAGAGGGTACAGAGGAGATTTACAAGGATGTTGCCGGGAGTAGAGAATCTTAGCTATGAGGAAAGACTGGATAGGCTGGGTCTGTTTTCCTTGGAACAGAGGAGGCTGAGGGGAGACCTTATTGAGGTGTATAAAATTATGAGGGGCCTAGATAAAGTGGATAGGAAGGACCTATTTCCCTTAGCAGAGGGGTCAAAACCAGGGGGCACAGATTTAAAGTAATTGGGGGAAGGTTTAGAGGGGATTTGAGGGGAAATTTCTTCACCCAGAGGGTTGTGGGGGTCTGGAACTCACTGCCTGAAAGGGTGGTAGAGGCAGGAACCCTAACCACATTTAAAAAGTACTTGGATGTGCACTTGGGATGCTGTAACCTGCAGGGCTACGGACCAAGAACTGGGAAGTGGGATTAGGCTGGAGAGCTCTTTGTTGGCCGGCGCAGACATGATGGGCCAAAATGGCCTCCTTCCGTGCTGTAACTTTCTATGATTCTATGAATCTCTATGATTCTAATTAGGAATTAGAGAAGGCCACTCAACATAGTGAAGCTCATTCTTCCAGTATCGGGACTCTCTCTCAGTATCTAACATGCATTTTGAACCGACAAGTCTGTGTCTACTGCCCTGTCTGTTAGATCAGTCTAAACATTTATCACTGTTTCAGTACAGAAATTCTTGCTGAGATCTGTTTTAAATCTACTTCTCATTAAATTCCATTCATGTTCTTCTATTCTGACTTTCCTGGCCATTCGCATTACTCAATATTCTACATAAATTCAAGGAGAACACCTCCCTCCAGGCCATAAGACCATAGTTCCTCCCATCCTTTCCCATAACCCATCCCCAACCCTCCCTGCACACTCTGCAATGCATCCCATAAGTGCAGTCCAACCAGCACAATGCAACGCCCTAGCACAAACCCAGCATATCCATACTGCACTGCTCTGGATGCACCCAGCACTGCACCTCTCCCCTCGAGTGCTGCAATCCCGGTGCTTTATTCTCTTGGTTTTTGCAGATGATACTTCACAGACAGTGAATATCTGGCGTGAGTGATCACAAGGCTGTGACAGGCTTTGCACATGGGGTGGAAGGAGAAGTGCTGAGGGCTGATATGTGTCAGAGAAGTCGCCGCCAAGGAGAAGGCACTGGGGATTCATTCAGGATTTACCAGGGATGAGGGAATTCAGTTATGTGGAGAGAGGAGAGAGTGGAGAACCTGGAATTCAACTCCCCCACCCCCCCCACCTCCCACCAGACTTATCCCCTCTCTTGCATCGATATATTAAAGCAGCATTGGAATAGAGGCCAGGAGATGAGAGGAAAATGAGTCAGGAACATTCCCAGCTCTTGGAGGAGCGTCAGCCAGAGACTGACGCAATGGAGAGAAAGGTGGAGACGGAGAGCGAAATGAAAGAGCAGAGCGAAGGTCGAGAAGTAGTGATGAGAGAAGATAAATGAAGAGGGAGAGGGAGAGAGAGAAAAGCACGAGAGACGAACAAGCTCAAATGTAAGAAGTGTGAGGTTATGCATTTGGGGAGGGCTAACAATGCAAGGGAATACACAATAAATGGTAGGACACTGAGAAGTGCAGAAGATCAGAGGGACCTTGGAGTGTATGTCCACAGATCACTGAAGGTAGCAGGACAGGTAGATAAGGTGGTTAAGGGTGGTACGGGATACTTTCCTTTATTAGCCGAGGCATAGAACATAAGAGCGGGGGGGTTATGCTTGAACTGTATAAAACACTAGTTAGACCACAGCTAGAGTACTGCGTACAGTTCTGGTCACCACATTACAGGAAAGATGTGATTGCACTAGAGAGGGTACAGAGGAGATTTACAAGGATGTTGCCAGGAGTGGAGAATTTTAGCTATGAGAAAGATTGGATAGACTGGGGTTGTTTTCTTTGGAACAGAGGAGGCTGAGGGGAGATTTGATTGAGGTGTATAAAATGATGAGGGGCCTAGATAGAGTGGATAGGAAGCACCTATTTCCCTTAGCAGAGAGGTCAATAACCAGGGGGCATAGGTTTAAAGTAATTGGTAGAAGGATTAGAGGGGAGTTGAGGAGAACTTAATTCACCCAGAGGGTGGTGGGGGTCTGGAACTCACTGCCTGAAAGGGTGGTAGAGGCAGAAACCCTCATTGCATTTATGTTCTTGAAGTGCTGTAACCTACAGGGCTACGGACCAAGAGCTGGAAAGTGGGATTAGGCTGGATAGCTCTTTTTTGGCCGAAACAGACACGATGGTCCGAATGGCCTCCTTCTGTGCTGTAAATTTCTACGATTCCATGATGATGTATGGTACTGTCCCAAGTAGCTGCCATGAATACATCAGTGACAGACACAGTTACCAACCCCCTCCCCACATTTGTGCCACTGGAGTGGGGAACTTCAACTGTGACATCTAAATCCTGACCAACAACTCAAACCTCAATGAGAGTTCAAGATCCTCAGGACCAGAAACTGAAGGGTGAGCTCCTAAAGAACAACTATTGCATTTGAAGCAGCAATTATCCAAAGGCCTTAGCTATAAATTTATGGTCAACCTGGCCACTATTCTTCAATGCCAATTAGAACTTCTCTGTTGAGATGTCTTAGACCAACAAGTTGCCAACTACAGGATTTCTCCGAGTTACTGTAAAACATAGATTACCTAGTAATGTTAATAGTTAACTTCTGAGAATGTGGCCAATCTCATAAGATTTGCCCTTTGGATTCCACATTGGGTCGTTTTATCGCATACCTGGCAATCACCTCCTCGGGGCTGGATCGACAGTAGAGGTTGCAGTCTGGAGTAACAATGTGCAGGTCCTCTTGGTTAACTGCACTGGCACATAGATTCAGGCTGAGACTGTCATACTGCAGCTAGACGGAATTAGACAGAGAAATCAACATCGCATATCTGCTCTTCTTCACTCCAAACAGCCAATCTATGCCCCCACCCCTCACCCCACCACCCTCTGAATGAGATGATCAATCTAGGCTCTCCAGGCCGGCCTGCCATCTTGCATCCTCCGTAAACTTGAGCTCATCCAAAACTCTGTTGCCCCGTGTCCTAACTCGCACCACGTCCCATTCACCGATCTCCCCCTGTGCTCACTGACCTACACTGTGTCCCGGTCCGGCCTCAAATTTAAAATACTCAGCCTTGTTTTCAAATCCCTCCATGGCCTTGCAACTCCCTGGGCTCGAATTTCATTGGGCCGTTGAGGCGGGATTGGAGGCGTGTGGGGGGTTGAAATCGCGAAATCGGGGGGCACGAACCCATCCCGCCCCCAACCCACCTCCATGCCCGTTTCCCAGGAGGCGGGTACCCGATCTGTGCTGGGAGCCGCCTCCCTGAGGCAGGAAGGGGATTAGTGCCAATTAACTGCCTGTTAACAGGTAGTTAACAGGCAGTTTTTAGCCTAGTCCCTATTTTTATCCCTGAAGTGTGGGCTTCCCGACGGCTCCAAACCACGCCAAGTTAGCGAGGCGGACCGTCGGGCTGAAGGGCTTGGAGGGTTCGAGATGTCCGGTGTTCAGGTGAGTAATGGGCGCATGAGTGCAGAGGTAAGTGTGTTTGGTGTGTGTAAAGTGTTTACCTTTACTTAATAATGCAGCCTTCCTTCCTTCAGGTCTCGGGAGTCCCTCATCTCACCGGCACAGAAAGCAGAGTGGCCGCGAGCTGTCAAAATCTGCAGCCTCTGCTTTCTGTTCTGGAGAGATCTCTAAATCAGCCTGAGAGGAAGGAATTAACTAAGAGTACAGATTGTCAGTGTTTGACACCTGTTGCCAGGTGGCCCTTAATTGGCCTGCTGAGCCCGCTGGGCAGGCTCAACAAGGTCAATCAGGGGAAAATCGCGTGGGTTGGCCACAACCCGATGGAGGCGGGACTACACCCCCAAAAGCGGGAGTCCCACCTCCTACACGCCTTCATTGATAAAATCCAGCCCCCTATCTCTGTAACCACCTCCAGCTCCGGTCTTTTCAGCAGCCCCGATTTTAATTGCTCCACCATTGGCGGCCGTGCCTTCAGCTGCCTGGGCCCTAAGCTCTGGAATTCCCTCCCTAAACCTCTCCGTCTCTCTCTCTTCCTTTTAAGACGCTTCTTAAAACCTACCTCTTTGACCAAGCTTTTGGTCAGATGTCCGAATGTGGCTGGGCGTCAAATGTTGTTTGATAACGCTCCTGTGAAGCGCCTTGGGACGTTTTACTATGTTAAAGGTGCTATACAAATGCAAGTGTTGTTGTTTTGTTGTAGGCTGACACTCCAGTGCCAAGGAGTGCTTCCTTGTTAGGGTGATGTCCTTCAGTGAAATGTTAATCCTAGGTCTTCTCTGTCTGTTCAAGTAGGCATTAAAAGAAGCCTTAGCACTATCCAAAGAACGACAGGTAGTTTCTGACCTCCCTCAACCAACAGCCATTTTTTTTAATGTGCATTTTTCCAAATGCATATTTCTAGATAAATATCCATATTTAAGGTCCCTAGTTTTGGTCTCCGCCACAAATCTCTGCCAATATCTCTGTGGAATAGCCACTAGAAGAGGTGCAAAGCAGTCTTTTTTTTAAGTAGTTCATGAGATGTAGGCGTCGCTGGCAAAGCCAGCATTTATTGCCCATCCCTAGTTGCCCTTGAGAAGGTGGTGGTGAGCTGCCTTTTTGAACCGCTGCAGTCTGTGTGGTGAAGGTACTCCCACAGTGCTGTTAGGGAGGGAGTTCTAGGATTCTGACCCAGCGACGATGAAGGATCGGCGATATACTTCCAAGTCAGGATGGTGTGTGACTTGGAGGGGAACTTGGAGGTGGTGGTGTTCCCATGTGCCTGCTGCCCTTGTCCTTCTAGGTGGAAGAGGTCGCGGGTTTGGGAGGTGCTGCCGAAGAAGCCTTGGCAAGTTGCTGCAGTGCACCTTGTAGATGGTACACATTGCATCCACGGTACGCTGGTCGTGGACGGAGTGAATGTTTAAGGTGGTGGATGGGGTGCCAATCAAGCGGGCTGCTTTGTCCTGGATGGTGTCAAGCTACTTGAGTGTTGTTGGAGCTGCACTCATCCAGGCAAGTGGAGAGTATTCCATCACAATCCTGACTTGTGCCTTGTAAAAAGGCTGTGTGGAGTCAGGAGGTGAGACACTCGCCGCAGAATACCCAGCCTCTGACCTGCTCTTGTTGCCACAGTATTTATGTGGCTGGTCAAGTTAAGTTTCTGGTCAATGGTGACCCCCAGGATGTTGATGGTGCGGGATTCGGTGATGGTAATGCCATTAAATGTCAAGGGGCGGTGGTTAGCCTCTCGCTTGTTGGAGATAGTCATTGCCTGGTACTTGTGTGGCGCAAATGTTACCTGCCACTTATCAGCCCAAGCCTGAATGTTGTCCAGGTCTTGCTGCATGCGGGCATGGACTGCTTCATTATCTGAGGAGTTGCAAATGGAACTGAACACTGTGCAGTCATCAGCGAACATCCCCACTTCTGACCTTATGATGGAGGGAAGGTCATTAATGAAGCAGCTGAAGGTGGTTGGGCCTAGGACACTGCCCTGAGGAACTCCTGCAGCGATGACCTTGGGCTTTGATGATTGACCTCCAACCACCACACCATCTTCCTTTGTGCTAGGTATGACTCCAGCCAGTGGAGAGCTTTCCCCCCCGATTCCCATTGGCTTCAGTTTTACTAGGGCTCCTTGATGTCAAGGGCAGTCACTCTCACCTCAACTCTGGAATTCAGCTCCTTTGTCCATGTTTGGACCAAGGCTGTAATGAGGTCTGGAGCCGAGTGGTCCTGGCGGAACCCAAACTGGGCATCGGTGAGCAGGTTATTGGTGAGTAAGTGCTGCTTGATAGCACTGTCGACAACACCTTCCATCACTTTGCTGATGATTGAGAGTAGACTGATGGGGCGGTAATTGGCCGGATTGGATTTGTCCTGCTTTTTGTGGACAGGACATACCTGGGCAGTTTTCCACATTGTCGGGTAGATGCCAGTGTTGTAGCTGTACTGGAACAGCTTGGCTAGAGGCGCGGCTAGTTCTGGAGCACAAGTCTTCAGCACGATAGCCGGGATGTTGTCGGGGCCCATAGCCTTTGCTGTATCCAGTGCGCTCAGCCATTTCTTGATATCACGTGGAGTGAATCGAATTGGCTGAAGACTGGCTTATGTGATGGTGGGGACCTCGGGAGGAGCCTGATATGGATCATCCACTCGACACTTCTGGCTGAAGATGGTTGCAAATGCTTCAGCCTTGTCTTTTGCACTTAGCTGAGGGAGCGTGGTAGGTGGTAATCAGCAGGAGGTTTCCTTGCCCATGCTTGACCTGATGCCATGAGACTTCATGGGGTCCAGAGTCAATGTTGAGGACTCCCAGGGCCACTCCTTCCCGACTTTATACCACTGTGCCACCGCCCCTGGTGGGTCTGTCCTGCCGGTGGTAATGGAGGAGTTTGGGATATTGGCTGAAAGGTATGATTCTGTGAGTATGACTATGTCAGGCTGTTGCTTGGCTAGTCTGTGGGACAGCTCTCCCAATTTTGGCACAAGTCCCCAGATGTTGGCGAGGAGGACTTTGCAGGGTCGGCTGGGCTGGGTGTACCGTTGTCGTGTCCGTAGCCAGTGCCGAGGTCAATGCCGGGTGGCCCGCCCGGTTTTATTCTTGTTTCTCATGGCAGTTTTTTACAACTGAGTGGTTTGCTAGGCCATTTCAGAGTGCAGTTAAGAGTCAACCACATTGCTGTGGGTCTGGAGTCACATATAGGCCAGACCAGGTAAGGGCGGCAGATTTCCTTCCCTAAAGAACATTAGTGAACCAGATGGGTTTTTACGACAATCCGATAGTCACCATTACTGATACTAGCTTTTTATTCCAGATTTATTCACTAAAACATTTAAATTTAAATTCCCCAGCTGCCGTGGCGGGATTTGAATTCACGTTTCCGAATCATTCGTCCAAGTCTCTGAATTACTAGTCCAGTCACATAACCACTATGCTACCGTTCCCATAGTCTGCGTTGACCATTGCTTTAGCTCCTCAGCAAGGTTGACACCCATCTAGGTTTAAACTGGATCAGTCTGGTTTTTGAGTACATTGTCTATAAAATGTAAACTGGACACCAAGGATGTCATTTTAAGCTAACTCACCAAGTGGCAAACCCACGGGATCGGGTGGAACACCCCTCAATGGAGAAGGGTATCAAATCAGCGTTGCACCCAATCCCGCCACTTTCCCAACAGGACGCTTCAGTTAAAATGGCCCCCTTGTCTGTTCTCTTAAAAAAAACAGAAGTCAATTTTTCTCACACGAGCGTGTTCAATGGTGCGGAGTTCCAGAAAGGGAAGATTTTTTTTTCTTTCCCAACCTCCTTGACATTTCCGAGGAAGTGGGCTGTTGGAAGCCTCAACTTCCAAAATACCCTTAACAGAGTTCCACACAAAACGTTATTACTCAAGCTGAAAGATTCCAGGTAAAACCTGGAAATTGATCGGAAATTACATTGACGTTACAACACAGGAACAGGCTGTTCGGTCCGTGCCAGTGTTTATGCACCACGCGAGCCTCCTCCCACCCTACTTCATCTCACCTTATCAGTATATGCTTCTCAGATGAAAACTGAGAATTTATTTTTTTCAGTAAAATCTTGCATTTATATAGCGCCTTTCGCAACCTCAGGACATCCCAAAGTGCTTTACAGCTTAAGATGGGCGAAAGAAGTCAAATAATAAAGTATTATTATATCAAGAACTCGCTTTGTACTGAGTTGTATAACTTAGCTGGCACAAGGATATGTATGAACTTGTCTAACTAGAGTTATAAAGTTATTATAAGTTATTAAAGCAGCGAGTACCTCAGAAACTCAAAATAATCAGATTCACTGACAATAATACTGCAATATTTGGAACAGCAAATGTACATTTTTAGAAAGAACAGTACATGTAAATAAGCAGGGTTAATTAATTAAAGTTTTAAATAGTTTTTAAATTTGTAAACGGCTAGAGAAGGTCTGTTCCCAAAGTGTATCTCGCTGACCTACATTGGCTCCCGGTTAAGCAGCACCTCGATTTTAAAATTCTCATCCTTGTTTTCAAATTCCTCAATGGCCTCGCTCCCTCCTTACCTCTGTAATCTCCTCCAGCCCTATAATCCCCCGAGACCTCTGCGCTCCGCCTATTCTGGCCTTTTGAGCACCCCCGATTTTAATCGCTCTACCTTTGGTGGCCGTGCCTTCAGATGCCGAGGCCCTAAGCTCTGGAATTCCCTCCCTAAATCTCTCCGCCTCGCTTCCTCTCTCTCCTCCTCTAAGACGCTCCTTAAAACCTACCTCTTTGACCAAGCTTTTGGTCACCTGCCCTAATATCTCCTCATGTGGCTCGTTGTCAAATTTTGTTTTTTTTTGATAACACTCCTGTGAAACGCCTTGGGACATTTTATTACGTCCCACATTACAACAGTGACTCCACTTCAAAAGTACTTCATTGGCTGTAAAGCGTTTTGAGACGTCCGGTGGTCATGAAAGGCGCTATAGAAATGCAAGTCTTTCTTTCTTCTTTCTTTCTTAAAGGTGCTATATAAATACAAGTTGTTATTGTATAGAGAGAAGAAACTTTTTTTTAAAAAGAGAAAATTAAATCACTGGTGATGTAGAGGGCAGGGTGACAGTACAGAGATGAGCTCAAAAGTACTGATTTTATCTGTGACGTTTTTAGTCTGATTCCAAATTATTGAGAATATTTTAAATTATACGTGTTATATTCATTATAAAGTGGCTGCTTAAGCACTTTAAGTACTGGACCTACGAGCTGAGTTAGAAAGACACTAAGTGGGCTAGCCAAAGGCAAATTAAAGTAAGTGTGAAGGGAGAAAGGAAAAATGGGTGACATATGAAAGGATTTTAGGAAAGATGACAAAACCTTGGAGAGGCTGCAGTGGAGATTTACCAGAATAATACCAGGGATGAGGGGTTTCAGTTACGTGGAGAGACCAGAGAAGCTGGGATTGTTCTCCTTAGAGCACAGAAGCTTAAGGGGAGATTTACTAGAGGTGTTCACAGTGACGAGGGGTTTTGATAGAGTAGAGAGGGAGAAACTGTTTCCACTGGCAGGAGGGTCGGTAACCAAACTACCTGAAAGGGTGGTGGAAGCAGATTCATAGGAACATAAGAACACTGTAACAGGAGGAGGCCATTGAGCTCCTCGAGCCTGTTCCGCCATTCAATTAGATCATGGCTGATCTACGACCTAACTCCATATAGCCGCCTTTGGCCAATATCCCTTAATACCTTTGGTTAATAAAAAGCTATCAATCGCCGATTTAAAATTAACAGTTGATCCAGCATCAGTTGCCATTTGCGGAAGAGAGTTCCAAACTTCTACCACCCTCTGTGTGTAGAAGTGTTTCCTAATTTTATTCCCGAAAGGTCTGGCTTTAATTTTTAGACTATGCCCCCTAGTCCTCGACTCCCCAACCAGCAGAAATAGTTTCTCTCTATCCACCCTATCTGTTCCCCTCATATCTTGAAAACCAATCAGATCACCTTCTAACTTCTAGGGAATACACCCCTAATTTGAGCAATCTCTCCTTGTGTCTTAACCCTTGAAGTCCGGGTATCATTCTGGTAAACCTACAATTCAATAATAACTTTCAAAAGGGAATTGGATAAATACTTAAAAAGGAAAACTTTGTCAGGCTTTGGGGAAAGAGCGGGGGACTGGGACTAATTGGACAGCTCTTTCAAAGAGCCGGCACAGGCACGATGGGCCGAATGGCCTCCTTTCGTGTTGTATGATTCTGTAATTCTATGTACTCCATGAGTGATGTCAAAATAGATAAGGGTGGAGCTGGCCGAGATCTAGGGTGTTAGTAGATTAGGCATTTAACATGTCCAGTCACTACAGACCTACAATCAACATAGGAAATGGAGTGCTGAGCAATGCAGCCAAATGTCTGAGGGTGTCAATGCTAAAATTGCACAGTGCTACAGGCAGAGCACATCTTAAGTACTATGCTTATGCCACACTCAAAGTATCCATTTTGATCACCAAAATACAACAACAACTTGCATTGCTATAGCACCTTTGACGTAGTAAAACATTTGACACCGAGCCACATAAGGAGATGTTAGAATAGGTGACTAAAAGCTTGGTCAAAGAGGTAAGTTTTAAGGAGAGTCTTAAAGGAGGAGAGGTAGACAAACGGAGAAGTTTAGGGAGGGAATTCCAGAGCTTAGGGCCTAGGCAGCTGAAGGCAGGGCCGCCAGTGGTGGAGCGATTAAAATCGGGGATGCGCAAGAGGCCAGAATTGGGGGAGTGCAGAGATCTCGGAGGGTTGTGGGGCTGGAGGAGATTACAGAGATAGGGAGGGGCGAGACCCTGGAAGGATTTGAAAACACGGATGAGAATTTTAAAATCGAGGTGTTGGCGGACCAGGGGCCAACGTAGGTCATCGAGCACAGGTGAACGGGACCTGGTGCGGGATAGGATACGGGCAGCTGAGCTCAAGTTGACGGAGGGTGGGGGATGGGAGGCCGGCCAGGAGAGTATTGGAATAGTCAAGTCTGGAGGTAACAAGGGCATGGATGAGGGTTTCAGCAGCAGACCAGCTGAAAGCTTAGAGAGCAAGGGGGATAAATTCAGTTGATTTGCGCCTCCCGTTAGTGCCTTAAGAGGGTACTAATGGGGTGCAAGGCAATTAGCGCCCGTGCGCGGCGATGTTTGCTAAACACTACCGCCACGATCTCCTGCGCCGGCAGATTGTGACGTCAGTCGAGTGTGCAACGCCCCGGTAGTGCCCCGGACCGGATATTGAGTGGCGCCCCCTGCCTTACCGCCTGCCGCTTGCAACGACAGGTTGAGGGGAGCGTTTTGCAGTCAGGAAGAGACTGGGGGAGCGCTATTTAAAGGCGACCGCTTCCTGCCTTTTTTTGTTGGTGATATTTTTGCACCACGCATTCTGAGAGAGAGAGAGACTTCTGGAGAGAATCTCGGAGGGTTGTGGGGCTGGAGGAGATTACAGAGATAGGGAGGGGCGAGACCCTGGAAGGATTTGAAAACACGGATGAGAATTTTAAAATCTCATTTGGCAATATGGTTCTCTGTAAACTTTCATGCCAATAAAGCATTTTAATTGGAATAATAATTGGATTCAACGCTGTGTGAAGGAGTTTTGGGTACTGAGCAGCACTTTGCAGGTTCATTTTGATTTGACCTTCCTTGTATCGATTTAGAAGAGACTGTGGGGGCTGCACTCTGAGCTCTTTCCCTGGGCCTCTCCATTGTTCTTTCCAGCAGATTTGATGTACAGGTCTCGCCAGGCCGAGATTCAAGGCTGCAATGAGCAGGATGTGGATGGAGAGCAAGTTCAACCCTCTCCTTTAAGAACTGGCCAGCGCCATTGTGTCTGTGTTCCATTGCTGACTGACATCACATGAGCTTCGCCAGCGCTCTGAGGTAGCGCCTCGCTCCTCGGCCTTTGCACCTTAAGACAGGTGTGAAGTGCCTGATTTAGCGCTCCAATCACCTCCAGGGGCAATAAAAGCCAAGTTTGCAGTCGGAGGCGATAATTAGCGTCAGGCGCTAATCTTTGCGCCCGGCCGATAATCGCGCCCCAAATAGGGCGATACCGAATTTCTCCCCCCAAGTCTTTTTCGCTGGAAAAGTGCAGACTTCGGGGAGATTTGATTGAGGTCTTCACAATAATGAAGGGACTGGAATGTGTCCATGTGGACGGGTAGCCTAGTGAGAACCGGGGGACATGCGTATATAATTAGATATAAATGTGTTTTCCATATTATAGGATATAGAGGCACTGGAGAAGGTGCAAAAAATATTCACAAGGATGATAGCACAGCTGAGAGGTTATATTTATCAGGAAAGGCTGAACAGGTTGGGGCTCTTTTCGCTAGAAAAGAGAAGGCTGAGGGATGACCTGATAGAGGTCTTTAAAATTATGAAGGGGTTTGATAGGGTAGACGTAGAGAAGATGTTTCCACTTGTGGGGCAAGACCAGAACTAGGGGCCATCAATATAAGACAGTCAGTAATAAATTCAATAAGGAATTCAGGAGAAACTTCTTTACCCAGAGAGTGGTGAGAATGTAAAACTCGCTACCACAGGGAGTGGTTGAGGTGAATAGCATAGAAGCATTGAAGGGAAGATAGATAAACACATGAGAGAGAAAGGAATAGAAGGTTATGCTGATAGAGTGAGATGAAGTAAGGTGGGTGGAGGTTCGTGTGGAGCATAAACACCGGCACAGACCAGTTGTGCCAAATAGCCTGTTTCTGTGCTGTAAATTCGATGGCTCCGATATTTATGAGGAGGCCGAAAACGGCCTAAGGACCCGGCAATGCCGAAGATGCGGAGGTCCTGCCGAACTTAACGGCAGGACCTCCTCATCATTTTCTGGATCTGTTTCCCGCCCAGCAGCCGGTCAAATTGACAGCCTGGCCAGTGGGCTGAAGGGAACGGTCAACCTTTGGGGAAGGTCTCAGGCAATCGGGAGGGGAGAAGGGAACGGTCAACCTTTGGGGATGGTCCCTGGCAATCGGGAGGGGAGAAGGTTGGCAAACGAAGCTGGAGGGGAGGTCGGCGATCAACAGCGGCGAGGCCTAAGGCTTCCTTGAGATGTCTAGAGGGAGCACTCCTGCTGCTCCTGGCCCACAAGGAATGCTGAAACAGCCTTGTGGAGCCGGCAGCTCCCGCCTCCCTTTCACTGCCAGGTTTCCCAACCCCCGGGAAAGCAACAGTAAATTTCAAATCGGGCTCCCAAATGGACTGTGGGAGCATGTTGGGGTCGCGTTCCCCATAGTTACGTCTTAAACCACGCCCCTCCTTCTCAACCCTCTCTCGTCCGTCGTGGGCATGGGTTTAACATCGAGACCAATTCTATGTAAAAATGGGCACAAATTTTTCCTTAGAAACCCAGGTGATGAGCTGAGGTCCATAATATAGAAACATAGAAGATAGGAGCAGGAGTAGGCTATTCGGCCCCTCGAGCCTGCTCCGCCATTCAATGCGATCATGGCTGATCATCCAAATTCAGTACCCGGTCCCTGCTTTCTCCCCATACCCCTTGATCTCTTTAGCCTTAAGAAATATATCCAACTCCTTCTTGAATATATTTAATGAATTGGCCTCTACTGCCTTCTGTGGTAGAGAATTCCACAGGTTCACCACTCTCTGGGTGAAGAAATTCCTCCTAATCTCTGTCCTAAATGGCTTACCTCTTATCCTTAGACTGTGACCCCTGGTTCTGGACACCCCGACCATCGGGAACATCCTTCCTGCATCTAGTCTGTCTAGTCCTGTTAGAATTTTATAAGTTTCAATGAGATCCCCTTTCATTCTTCTAAACTCCAGCGAGTATAAGCCCAATCGACCCAATCTCTCCTCATACGTCATTCCTGCCATCCCAGGTATCAGTCTGGTGAATCTTGCAAGGCACCATCAAGGTTGAAAAGAGCTGGGTTGAAAAGGCAAATGAAGAAGTAATTGTTAGATAACACCAAAGTTGAGTTTTAAGTGTCTGTAGATGGTAAGAGGACGGAGTGAGAGAGTTAAGGAGTTCCACAGTTCTGAGGTCCTGTGACGGCATGCGTTAGAAAGGGAGATGGTACACTCGGCCTGGATTTCGACACAAAGAGGATATAAACAACATATAAGCCAACGGAGGGCGGGGGTGGAGCTGTGGGTGGGAGGGAGAGGGTGGAGAAAAATAGCTTTTAAGATATATTTGTGCTTAACACTGAAGCGGAGTAAACTGCGTATTAAACACGGTACTTTAGTTACAGGTAATCCTTGTAGATTCTGAAGATAAAACAGACCAGCCCTGACTGCTACACTTCAGCCACACAAGGCACAGACCTGCAGACACATGTAATCTTACTCGTCACAATCTGCCCTGCTCCGAATATTAGTTAGAAATACTAACCTGGCATACATCGTTCAACAGCGTCCATTGTCCCACCCAAAGCTGTGAGATATCAGGCTTTGAACAATACTGTAATCCAATAGGGCCATCGCTGACTCAGATGTAGGTCATGACTATTTTATAACTCGCCTATCCAAGTGCTGGGTAGGTTTCTAAAGGAAAATTAAACCCAAACTCCAACTGTGCATAAACCCGAAAGGTCAAATACTTTTCCCTGTCTCTACCGAGCGGCTTAATCCTGCTGAGTGACTGAGTTGGTTTGAAAAACTTGTCAGATATACCAATTGACAGGATCCCTGGTGAAGGGGTGAGTTTCCACCACGACAGTCAGACGCAGGAGTCTAATACTGCCTGCTCCATCCTCCCTCGTCAGCCGTGGCTCAGTGGGCAGCACTCTCACCTATGAGTGAGAAGGTGTTGTGGGTTCCAGGTCCCACTCCAGAGACTTGAGCACAAAATCCAGGCTGACACTCCCAGTGCAGTACTGAGGGAGTGCTGCACTGTCAGAGGTGCCGTCTTTCAGATGAGACGTTAAACTGAAGGCCTGTCTGCTCTCTGAGGTGGATGTAAAAGACCCCACTGGCACAATTCAAATAAGAGGAGTCCTGGGGCCAATATTTATGCCTCAACCAACATCACTAAAACAGATTATCTGGTCATTGTCACACCGCTGCTTGTGGGATCTTACTGTGCGCAAATTATCGGCCACGTTTCCTACATTACAACAGTGACTACGCTTCATTGGCTGTAAAGCGCTTTGGGACGTGATAGGGGCTGTATGAATGCAAGCCTTTCTTTCTTTTTCTTTACTGCGACCCGCACACCGCCCCCCGGCCCCCCGCCCCGTCAGCTGAGCTCAGGGCCCGGAGGAGGGCCAGCCTGGTCTCCCAATGGAAGAGCGATGAGAGTCAGGAGGCCATGTTGCAGGAGTGAGGGGATAAAACAGGTTCAGTTCAAAGGTATGAGTTAGCACCAGGGTCGGCAACGCTCCAGGATTGGCCCTGGAGTCTCCAGGAATTGAAGATTAATCTCCAGGACACTCGCTGGGAGCAACACCCGGGAGAAAAAGCACAGGGGCAATAAAAAAAATCCTAATTTTTTTTTTTTACTTTTCTGTGAACACTTTTGTTTGTTAGTTATAAAAATATTGAACGTGGGAAAATAGGCTGTTTGGCTGGCAGTGAAGTATCATCCAATCGGGTACTGAAGGGCTGGATTTTGTCAGCCCCGAGGAGGCGGGTATGGAGGCGGGTCTGCCGGTAATGTTGCAGAATTTAGGGGCGGGTGGCAAGCCCGCCCCCCAACCCACCTCCGTGCCCGCTTGCCAGGAGGCGGGAAGCTGTCCTGCCCCGGGTCCCGTCTCCTCGAGGTGGGAAAGGGATTAAATCCTATAAACTGCCTGTAGTTAACAGGTAGTTAACAGGCAGAAAATAGGATTAGCCCCATTTTTCCATCCGAAGTACAGGCTTCCCGACCTGGGGGAACCCCGCCAGGGTGTAGGAGACGAGTAGGAGGTCTGCGAGGGTTGGAGGGGTCTGAAAGTGCGATGTAGATGTGAGTGATGGGTGCAAGTGTGGAGTGGTAAGTATGTGAGGTGAGTGTAAAGTGTTAGAAAATGTTCACTTACCTTTGTTTCTGCCTACAGCCTTCAGCCACTGTGGAGCCGGTGCCCCGACATCTCCATTGTAGATTTCACAGACTGGCTGTTGGATCCTCTGAACCAACAGCCAGGTGATTTCTGCAAAGTTGAAAGGTTTGATGAGTCCTGAACACAATGACTCATCAAACTACACAGAATGTCAGTGTTTGACAGCTTCACAGAGCTGTCAAACGCTGACATTTCTTCTTTCAAGAAGTCTTGACAGATGGCACGTCAGACATTGACGTCCTCTGTCAGTGGCTTCCCCCTAATTGGCCTGCTGAGGCCACTGGGCAGGCTTAACAAGGTCAATCAGGGGAAAATCCCTTTGGTTGGCCAGAAGCTGATGGCGGCGGGATTGAAAGCCAGCACGCAGCAGTCCCGCCTCCAAAAGCTTCCCATTGACAAAATCCAGCCCGAAGAGTCTATTCCCTCTCCAATGGGCCGTGGGAAGGCGGGACGCCGCGAGGATTGACATGTCGGGCAACCAATGGCAGAAGTGTGGGGCGAGGAGACAGGAAGTCATGTGATAACACCTCCAGGAATACATCCAACCAGAGTGGGCAACCCGAGCTGGCACACTGAACTTTCACCTCTATGGTGAGACCACACCTTGAGTATTGTGTGCAGTTTTGGTCGCCTTACCTGAGGAAGGACGTTCTTGCCATGGAAGGAGTGCAGCGAAGATTCACCCGGCTGATACCTGGGATGGCAGGAATGACGTATGAGGAGAGATTGTGTCGATTGGGCTTATACTCACTAGAGTTTAGAAGATTGAGAGGGGATCTCATCGAAACCTATAAAATTCTGTCAGGCCTGGACAGACTAGATGCAGGAAGGATGTTTCTGATGGCGGGAGAGTCCAGAACCAGGGGTCATAGTCTAAGGATAAGGGGTAAGCCATTTAGGACTGAAATGAGGAGGAATTTCTTCACCCAGAGTGGTGAACCTGTGGAATTCTCTGCCGCAGAGGGCGGTGGAGGCCAGTTCATTAAGTATATTCAAGAAGGAGTTGGATATATTTCTTAAGGCTAAAGGGATCAAGGGATATGGGGAGAAGGCAGGGGCAGGGTACTGAATTTGGATGATCAGCCATGATCTCATTGAATGGCGGAGCAGGCTCGAAGGGCCGAATGGCCTACTCCTGCTCCTATCTTCTATGTTTCTATGTATGACCACGCTTCAGATCCAACCCAGACAGATGGGTTGTCCGTTAGGATCATTCATGAAATGTGCAATAGCAAAATACTGCGGATGCTGGAAATCTGAAATAACAACAGAAAACGCTGGAAACACTCAGCAGGTCGGGCAGCATCGAGGAGAGAGAAACAGAGTCAACATTTCGAGTTGGGGGACCCTTCGGTCAGAACTGGAAAAGGTTAGAGAAGAGAGATTTTTGAGCAGGGGCAGGGAGGAGGGGAGGAAAGAACAAAGGGAAGGTCTGTACTGGGATGGAAGGCAGGAGCAATGAAGATGAACAAGGTGAAGAGACAAACGGAAATCCCGTCGGAGAGAAGAGCAGAACTTCTTCAAGGTGGGCATTCCTAGGAGAGAAGTGGCAGTGAACCAAACGCTAATACAGTAGCAAAATACTGCGGATGCTGGAAATCTGAAATAACAACAGAAAATGCTGGAAACGCCCGACCCAGCCCCTTGTGGACAAAGTATCCCCAGTTCACCACTAAAATTGGCAGTTTTACTGAGAAAGGCTGCAGGATGGTTGGTTGGGAAATGCAGTAGAAGGTGCTCTTTTGAGGTTGGGGCTGGGGCTCGTGGTTTGAACAGAGTAGAGGGTGCTTTACTGTGCATCTAACTAAGCTATATTTGTAAATACGCATGGTCCAATATTTGCATGTCCAATTTTCTGGAGCTTGACACTGGATTCCAAGAGTTAATGTAGGAACAAAAGTTAATGCACTAATTCAGTACAGTAAGTTAGTGTCCTAAATAACAACAGAAAATGCTGGAAATACTCAGCAGGCCAGGCAGCATCTGTGGAGAGAGAAACAGAGTTAACGTTTCAGGTCTGGGACCCTTCATCAGAACTGGAAAAAGCTGGAGATGTAACAGATATTAAACAGGTGCAGAGACAGGAGGGGGGGCGGTTTAGGAGGGGAGGAAGGAATTGAAAGAACATCCTGTACTTTTGTAAGAGGCAGGAAAGATAAAATGTTGCAAATGGGAATGGCAAAAATCATACAGCATGAAAAATGGGGGCAGGGATAATTATCTGAAATTGTTGAACTCGATGTTGAGGCCGGCAGGCTGTAAAGTGCCTAATCGAAAGATGAGGTGCTGTTCCTCGAGCGGAGGTGTTCCACAAAGCGGTCGCCCAATCTGCGTTTGGTCTCCCCAACATAGAGGAGACCGCATCGTGAGCAGCGAATACAGTATACTAAATTGCAACAAGTACAAGTAAATCGCTGTTTCACCTCATCCACCTCCGTTCAGTCTGTAAGGGTGACCCAGAGCTTCCGGTCGCCTGTCACTTTAATTCTCCGCTCCACTCCCACTCTGATCTCTCTGTCCTCAGCCTATTACATTGTTCCAATGAAGCTCAACGTAAGCTCGAGGAACAGCACCTCATCTTTCGATTGGGCACTTTGCAGTCTGCCGGACTCAACATCGAGTTCAACAATTTCAGATAATTATCCCTGCCCCCATTTTTCATGCTGTATGATTTTTGCCATTCCCATTTGCAACATTTTATCTTTCCTGCCTCTTACAAAAGTACAGGATGTTCTTTCAATTCCTTCCTCCCCTCCTAAACCGCCCCCCCCCCCCCCACTGTCTCTGCACCTGCTTAATATCTGTTACATTTCCAGCTTTTTCCAGTTCTGATGAAGGGTCCCAGACCTGAAACGTTAACTCTGTTTCTCTCTCCACGGATGCTGCCTGGCCTGCTGAGTATTTCCAGCATTTTCTGTTGTTATTTCAGATTTACAGCATCCGCAGTATTTTGCTATTAAGTTAGTGTCCTAAATGGGTGCAGCACTTTGGTGCATCAAAGCAACTAGATTAAGTCAGCATCGATCTATAATATTTAAAAAGCTGTGCACATTCTTATCAACTTTTCCCATTATTAATTCCTATGTGGAGGTGCTGCAGCACTCCCCTAACAGGAGGGCAGACTTACAACAGACACAAGTTTACAGAGTTTCCATTATAAATATGGGCCCAGGAATTTGTTAAGGGAAATACAAAAATAAGGAAAGAATGTCTGACTTGACACTGGCGAGCACCTCAGAAGTCAGAGCAAGGACTAGAGCAGCCTGCCTCTTTTCTGCAGAAGCCACAGGGATTGCATTGCGTAGGAGTGGAAGTAATAGCAAGAGAAAAGCTTTATAGTTCACCCAGGGTAAGCACAAAGGGTGTTTTGTGATATTTGTTATTCCGATTAATTTTTTTCATCACCTGAAATTTATCAATGTCGCACCACTTTCCCGTGTTCCCCATTCTTCAATGGCGAGTACCAATTTTGCTTTCCATTTGTTTGATGCTGAAGGTGTAGAGATGAATTGAGTGAGATCCATTGGTGGATCTGGAACCAGCGGATGAATGTTTACAGGGCTGCTCGTGTGAGGGGGGTGGGGAAATTTTAATAACCCTACAGTGTCAGCTGTGGCTCAGGGGGCGGCACCCTCACCTCTGGGTCAGGAGGTTGTGGGTTCAAGTCCCACTCCAGAGACTTGAGGTCGAAAATCTAGGACTGACACTCCAGTGCAGTGCTGAGGGAGTGCTACACTGTCGGAGGTGCCGTCTAACTGAGGTGGATGTAAAAGATTCCATAGCAAAGTAGGGAAGTTATACCCTGGTGTCCAATATTTATCGCTCAATCAACATCACTAAAACAGATTATCTGGTCCTTATCACATTGCTGTTTGTGGGAGCTTGCTGTGCGCAAATTGGCTGCCTCGTTTCCTACATTACAACAGTGACCACACTTCAAAAAGTATTTCATTGGCTGTAAAGCGCTTTGGGACATCCTACAGTCATGAAAGGCTTTTTTTTTCTTTACATTCTTACAAACACAAAACTTGGACTGTAATTTCACCACTGGGATCGGAGTTTCAATCCAGCACGACTGATGGGATGCAAAGTCTCGTCCACTACTGACTGGAAGGGCCCTGTATGAAATAAGTTTTGGGCAACTTGAACCCAGTTCTGGAGGGTTTGAGTCTATAGTGTTAACTTAGTAATCTCAAAAATGGCTACTAGGATGACTAGTTTGGGCAATAGAACAATTTATGAGGTGCCCTTCAAATTGGGGACCAGGATTACATTGTTGGGACAGAACAGATGGTGCTTTACTTTGCATCCAACCGCGCTGTATTTGCCCCAGGTGCCTGAAATGGGAAAGTACTCAATTTTAATTTTATATCAGTAGCTCAGTACAAGAAGAACTGTGAGAAACATAGAAAAATAGGAGCAGGAGTCGGCCATTCGGCCCTTCGAGCCTGCTCCGCCATTCAATATGATAATGGCTGATCCTCTATCTCAATACCATATTCCTGCTCTCTCCCCATACCCCTTGATGCCTTTTGTGTCTAGAAATCCATCTACCTCCTTCTTAAATATATTCAGTGACTTGGCCTCCACAGCCTTCTGTGGTAGAGAATTCCACAGGTTCACCACCCTCTGAGTGAAGAAATTTCTCCTCATCTCAGTCCTAAATGTCCTAACCCGTATCCTGAGACTGTGACCCCTCGTTCTAGACCTCCCAGCCAGGGGAAACATCCTCCCTTCATCCAGTCTGTCTAGCCCTGTCAGAATGTTATATGTTTCAATGAGATCCCCTCTCATTCTTCTAAACTCTAGTGAATACAGGCCTAGTCGACCCAATCTCTCCTCATACGACAGTACTGCCATCCCAGGAATCAGTCTGGTGAACCTTCGCTGCACTCCCTCTATGACAAGTATATCCTTTCTTAGGTAAGGAGACCAAAACTGCACACAGTGTGGTCTCACCAAGGCCCTGTACAACTGTAGTAAGGCATCCTTGCTCCTGTACTCAAAGCCTCTTGCAATGAAGGCCAACATACCATTTGCCTTCCTAACTGCTGCTGCACCTGCTTGTTTGCTTTCAGTGACTAGTGTACAAGGACACCCAGGTCCCTTTGTACATCAATATTTCCCAATCTATCACCATTTAAATAATACTCTGCCTTTCTGTTTTTCCTACCGAAGTGGATAACTTCACATTTATCCACGTTATACTGCATCTACCATGTATTTGCCCACTCATTCAACTTGTCTAAATCGCCTTGAAGCCTCTTTGCATCCTCCTCACAACTCACAACCCCACCTAGTTTCGTGTCGTCAGCAAACTTGGAAATATTACATTTGGTTCCCTCATCCAAATCATTGATATATATTGTGAATAGCTGGGGCCCAAGCACTGATCCCTGTGGTACCCTACTAGTCACCGCCTGCCACCCTGAAAAAGACCCATTTATTCCTACTCTCTGTTTCCTGTCTGTTAACTCATTTTCAATCCATGCCAGTATATTACCTCCAATCCCATGTGCTTTAATTTTGCACACTAACCTCTTATGTGGGACTTTATCAAAGGCCTTTTGAAAATCCAAATACATCACATCCACTGGTTCTCCCTTATCTATTCTACCAGTTACATCCTCAAAAAACTCCAGTAGGTTTGTCAAACACGATTTCCCTTTCATAAATCTATGTTGACTTTGTCTAATCCCGTTGATATTTTCTAAGTGACCTGTTATCACATCCTTTATAATAGACTCTACGGGCTGGATTTTCCTAAGCCACTGGAGTCGGTTTGGAGGCGTGCGGGCGATAAAAATCGGAGATCCGGGGGTCCCGACCCCATCCCGCCTCCAACCCGCCTCCATGTCAATTTCATAGGAGTCGGGTTCCCGACAAGTGCTGGAACCCGACTCCCAGAGGCGGGAAGGGATTAAAGGCAATTAAACTGCCTGTTAACAGGTAGTTAACAGGTAGTTTTTTGCCTATTCGCGATTTTTATTGCAGGTTTGTGGGCTTCCCGACGGCTCCAAACCACGAAAAGTTTTCGAGGCGGGACGTGGGTCTGAGGTCTTGGAGGGGTCGAGATGCCCAGTGTTCAGGTGAGTGAGGGGTGCAGGAGTGCAAAGGTAAGTGTTTTGCAAGTGTTTAAATAAGTTTAACTTACTTTTACTTACCTTTACAGGAGTCCTGCATTCCGGTGTCGGGAGTCGGCTGCAAGAACCACAGAAGCTCCGATTTTTAAAAAAAAATCAGCTTCTTTGTTTCTACAGCAAAATGATTTTAAAGTTATCCTGAGAAAGGACTGAGGCTGAATTAGCAGTTTTTCAGTGCTTGACAGCTTCAAACAGCTGTTAAACACTGATATTTCATGTGCCAAAAGCTTTTGACAGATGAAATGTCAATCTCTGACGTCACCTGTTGCCGGGTGGCCCTTAATTGGCCTGCTGAGCCCACAGGGCAGGCTCAACAAGGTCAATCAGAGGAAAATCCAGTGGGTTGGCCACATCTCCATGGAGGCGGGACAACAAGCCCGAATGTGGGTTTCCCACCTCCAACCCGCCCCCGTAGCAAAATCCAGCCCTACCTCTTTCCCTACTACTGATGTTAGGCTAACCGGTCTGTAGTTCCCTGTTTTCTCTCTCCCTCCTTTTTTAAATAGTGGGGTTACATTTGCCACCCTCCAATCTGCAGGAACTGCTCCATAATCTATAGAATTTTGGAAGATGACAACCAATGCATCCACTATTTTCATGGCTACCTCTTTTAGTACTCTGGGATGCAGATTATCAGGCCCTGGGGATTTATCAGCTTTCCGTCCCATTAATTTCTCCAGCACTATTTTTTTACTAATACTAATTTCCTTTGATTCCTCCTTCTCACTAGACCCTTGGTTCCCTAGCATTTCTGGGAAGTTATTTGTGTCCTCTTCTGTGAAGACAGAACCAAAGAGCTCGAATTTCCAAGACACGTGGAGGCGGGAGTGGTGGGAAAATTGCAGAAACAGGGGGCAGGAACCCATCCTGCCCCCAACCCGCCTCCGTGCCAATGTCCCAGGAGGCGGGTATCCGACCTGTGCTGGGAGCCGCCTCCCCGAGGCAGGAAGGGGATTAGTGCCAATTAACTGCCTGTTAACAGATAGTTAACAGGCAGTTTTTTGCCTGATCTCTATTTTTAGCCCTGAAGTGTGGGCTTCCCGACGGCTCCGAACCACGCCAAGTTAGCGAGGCGGACCATCGGTCTGAAGGGGTTGGAGGGGTCGAGATGTCCATTGTGCAGGTGAGTGATGGGTGCATGTGTGCAGAGGTAAGTGTGTGAGGTAAGTGTAAAGTGTTTTAATAAGTTTTACTTACCTTTACTTTCTCCTGCAGGCTTCCTCCCTTCAGTTCTCGGGAGTCCCTCAGTTCACCGGCACAGAAAGCAGAATGGCCGCTGAACTGTCAAAAGTTGCAGCATTCTGCTTTCTGGTCTGGAGAGATCTCTAACTGAGTCTGAGTAGAAGGACTTAAGTTAGAAGACAGATTGTCAGTGACATGAATCTTGTCATTCATGTGGAAATGACTTATGAAGTAATACTGGGCAGCCTGCTGGTGGCGCTGTCCAGGGAGAGTATAAATACTCGGGCATGGACACAGCTTGCTCAGGACATTCTTTAACAGGAACTAGTAAAGGACACAACTAGATCTCCATGTTGAAAAACAGTTGATTAAAGTCTTGTTTAATACTCAGACCAAGTGCCTAGTAGTTTTCTTACGTCAGTCAGTGTGATGAAATGTCAATCACTGACGTCACCATGTGTCCCTTAATTGGCCTGCTGAGCCCGCTGGGTGGGCTTAACAAGGTAATCAAGGGAAAATAGCATGGGTTGGCCACAAGTCGATGGAGGCGGGACTACAACCCAAAAAGTGGGAGTCCCACCTCCATCACGTCCCCATTGACAAAATCCAGCCCAAAGTATTTGTTTAATTGCTCTTCCATTTCCTTGTTCCCCATTATAAATTCTTCCGTTTCTGACTGTAAGGGACCTATGTTTGCCTTCACTAATCTTTTTCTTTTTACATACTTGTAGAAGCTTTTACAATCCGCTTTTACGTTCCTTGCAAGTTTACTCTCATACTCTATTTTTCCCCTCTTAATCAATCTCTTGGTCCTTTTTTGCTGAACTCTAAACTGCTCCCAATCCTCAGGCTTGCAACTTTTTCTGGCAACTTTACATGACTCCTCTTTGGATCTAACACTATCCTAAATTTATTTTGTTAGCCATGGTTGGGCCGCTTTTCCTTTTGTGTTTTTGCGCCAGAAAGGAATGTATAACTTGCAATTTATAACCGGAAACATTGGCCAAATCTTGCTGGGCTGTGCATCGCCATTAGTTAGACCTCTTCCTGCAACCTGGAAATCTTGTGCCCTGTAACTTGCTGGAAATGCGAGCTGATAACGAGGAGCGCAAAGGCAATGGGGCATCTGGGACCAGCTGTGTATCTCCTTAACCAATGAGATTTAAGGATTAAGAAAGAAACAGAGGAAGGACTGAGAAGGAAATAGGGTGAATTCGAGTCAAATCAGAGAGAGAAATAAAGGGAGGGGAAAGAAAGGTTGGATTAAGAGAGAGAGAATAAAGAGACAGAAAGGAAAAGTAAGAAAAAGAAAATTAAATTTAAAATTTGAAATGTTTTAAACCTCCAAGAAGAATTTACTACATGCAGGAATGAGCTCCATGGTTTAAATTGTTCCCTTTCTGGGCCGGAGAGTTTGATTGGCACTGCATTAACAATTATCACATTGTTAAAAGGGTGCTTAGTACAAGCCCTAACTTCCTGCAGCAGATTAATGAGCAATTAATGAGCAAATGCAGCAAGTTCTTAAAAATAACGGGGAGGCCAAGGGCGAGATGCTGTTTGTGGAATGCAAACGGCGTAAATCGACCAGCAAGTTCTGGAGATTCACAACTCTCAACGGCGTATCTCTTAATCCCCTGAACTTGCTGGCCGACTTGCGCATCAATAACGGCGTGCGTCGTCAACACGCCCCTAATTTTTCCAGCAAGATTTAGGTCAATAGGTTTCTAGTTAATCAGTTCTAATGTAATTTCTGCCCAGACTTGGATTCCATCACACTACTCTTTGCTTTTCAAGATTTCAATCTCCCATCCAAGTGCCACTTCCTGCTTAGCAAATGTAATTAGTATTTTATTCCTTTTACATAAGAATCTTAAAGCTGTGATTTGGCACATTTGCAGTACAGTATGCCAGCTCACACTAGGAGATTTTCCTGCGGATCTGCCTGATGAGGAACCCTTATTATTGTGCTCGATTCTTTGAGTGAGCAGGAGCGCAGCTCCATGCAGTCACACGCTAGGCTGTGCACTTTATTCAGTTCCAATTATTCAATTTAATTTGTAACTGGCTGTCACACACTTTAGGATTGTTCAAATTAACCCTGTATGACCCCTGTCTGGCCATAATGGAAAATGAGGTCGGGCAAATAGAAAAGTATTAGTCGAACGTCACTGTACTGAACTCCTCAGGGACCGGCAGAAAGATTGTTATGTGTGCAGTTTTGGTCGCCTTATCTGAGGAAGGATGTTCTTGCCATGGAGGGAGTGCAGCGAAGATTCACCAGACTGATACCTGGGATGGCAGGAATGACGTATGAGGAGAGATTGGGTCGATTGGGCTTATGCTCGCTGGAGTTTAGAAGAATGAGAGGGGATCTCATTGAAACTTATAAAATTCTAACAGGACTAGACAGACTAGATGCAGGAAGGATGTTCCCGATGGCGGGGGAGTCCAGAACCAGGGGTCACAGTCTAAAGATAAGGGGTAAGCCATTTAGGACAGAGATGAGGAGGAATTTCTTCACCCAGAGAGTGGTGAACCTGTGGAATTTTCTACCACACAAGGCAGTTGAGGCCAATTCATTAAATATATTCAAGAAGGAGTTAGATGTATTTCTTAAGGCTAAAGGGAGCAAGGGATATGGGGAGAAAGCAGGTACAGGGTACTGAATTTGGATGATCAGCCATGATCTCATTAAATGGCGGAGCAGGCTCGAGGGGCCGAATGGCCTACTCCTGCTCCTATCTTCTATGTTTCTATGTTTTTATGTCAGGGTGTTCACTATAGTTGGGTTTGGCGCATCAGAAAAATGAGGAAGCAGCCAATTTGAATTGAATATCATTTTATTCTGTTAAAAAAATCTATACAGCGTACACTGCTTCATATTATTCGTGCTTTTCTCAAGGCACACTGTTTCTATCTTGTTGTCCAGTCCAAAAAAGATCCCCTATCTAGGTAATGATGGTGTACAGTTGCGATCGTCTTTCTGAACTCATCCAGTGAAGGGATAACTGGTTCTGCGCCTCCCATGTCCTCATCACCAGCAATCTCCTCATCCTGTCCCGGCTCAATGTCACGGATTCAATAATGTCCTCGTCGCTCATTGTTGCTCGTGAAGGGTTTCCTTCAAATTCAATTTCCTGTCATTTTGTTTCTGAAATTCCCAGTGAGCCGCATTCCTCTCTAACAGACGGTATCTCCATCTTTTGATCACCATTTACTGCAGTCTATCCAGCAGGCCGGTTGCCCTGTCTGCAGTTACCTTCTCACACCCGTTGCCCTCATACCCATTGCCCTGGCTACCGTTGCCTCCTCACGGCTGTTGCCCTGGCTACCGTTGCCTCCTCACGCCCGTTGCCCTGGCTACCGTTGCCTCCTCACACCCGTTGCCCTGGCTACCATTGCCTCCTCACGCCCGTTGCCCTGGCTACCGTTGCCTCCTCACGCCTGTAGCCTCGTTGCAGCTTGTGTGTACACAAAGGGCCATCTTATCGGGCGCCTTGCACAGAGTAGTCACTCCCCTTCTCAATTTAAATAAATTTTTAAAGAAATATTTGTTTATTCATTTTCTTCCCTCCACAGGCACCACTCTTTGGAACTTGGCATACTTCCCAATATTACTCTGTGACCATATGCCCTTCCTGGAGCAGCCAAGAACGATTTGCTGAGTGCTGGCAATGCTCTACTACTTCATCAATGTGGCACAACCTCCTACTGCACCGAGTTTTTTCCCCAATTACCCACAACAGGCATCCTTGTGTCCACTTCATAGAATCATACAGCACAGAAAGAGGCCATTTGGCCCTTTGTGCCTGTGCTTGCTCTATGAAAGAGCGATCTGATTAGTTCCATTCCCCATAGCCCTGCAAATTTGTCAAATGTTTCCAAATTAAGGGCAGCTATGTTCTGTGGGCTCACTGGGAGCTGCACTGAACCGCTCCAATCTCACTTCATTCAAAGTCCTTACAATCAGCAGAAGGAGAGGTCACCCCATTAGTTTGGCCTGGATTTGAAACCCAAATGCCAGAGTTATAAAGACTAGCCCAGTCCCAATGCCTTGATAATTCAAATACCCACTTTAGCCTAACTTGTACCCCTCATTACCATTACTTCTATTTGTAACCCCAGTTACATATTAACATAAAAGATAGGAGCAGGAATAGGCCATTCGGCCCCTCGAGCCTGCTCCGCCATTCAATGCGATCATGGCTGATCATTCAAATTCAGTACCCGGTCCCTGCTTTCTCCCCATATCCCTTGATCCCTTTAACTTAAGAAATATATCCAACTCCTTCTTAAATATATTTAATGTATTGGCCTCTACTGCCTTCTGTGGTAGAGAATTCCACAGGTTCACCACTCTCTGGGTGAAGAAATTCCTCCTCATCTCTGTCCTAAATGGCTTACCCCTTATCCTTAGACTGTGACCTCTGGTTCTGGACTCCCCGACCATCGGGAACATCCTTCCTGCAGCTAGTCTGTCCAGTCCTGTCAGAATTTTATAAGTTTCAACGGCCTGTTTGATAGGGTAGACGTAGAGAACATGTTTCCACTTGTGGGGGAGGCTAAAACTAGGAGACATAAATATCAGTCACTAATAAATCCAATAGGAAATTCAGGAGAGACTTCTTTGCCCAGAGAGTGGTAGAATGTGGAACTCACTACCACAGGGAGTGGTTGAGGCGAATAGCACAGATGCATTTAAGAGGAAGCTAGATAATTACATAAGGGAGAAAGGAATAGAAGAATATGTTGATAGGGTGAGATGAAGGGTGGGAGGAGGCTCTGTGGAGCATAAACACCAGTACAGACCAGTTGGGCCGAATGGTCTGTTTCTGTGCTGTAATTTCTATGTAATTCCATTACAAGTATAAGGAGCTCATGGACTTCTCTGTCTCTAAGATTGAGACCATCCATTCAGCTGCCTCTGCCACTTCCCTTCCTTCCCCTAGCCCACTGGGCCAAACCTCCTCGACGGTTCCCCCCTGCCCTAGCCCTGAACTCACATCTTTCTCCAGTTTCTCTCCAATCTCCCCTCATGACCTCTCCGAGCTCATCTTGTCCACGAGACCCACTTCCTGCTCCCTCGACCCTATTCCCAGCAAACTGCTGACCACCCAACTTCCTTTTCTGGCTTCCATGTTAGCTGACATTTTTAACGGTTCTCTCTCCTCAGCTACTGTCCCCCTCTCCCTCAAATCTGTCGTCATCACCCCTCTCCTCAAAAAATCAACCCTTGACCCCCTCCGTCTTTGCAAACTATCGCCCCATCTCCAACCTCCCTTTCCTCTCCAAAGTCCTTGAACGTTTTGTTGCCTCCAAATCCGTGAATCCCTCCAATCAGGTTTCCGCCCCGCCACAGTACCGAAACGGCTCTCATCAAAGTCACAAATGACATCTTTTGTGACTGTGACAAAGGTAAACTATCCCTCCTCATCCTTCTCGACTTGTCTGCAGCCTTTGACACGGTTGACCACACCATCCTTCTCCAACACCTCTCCACCATCGTCCAGCTGGGTGGAACTGCACTCGCCTGGTTCCATTCTTATCTATCTAATCGTAGCCAGAGAATCTGGATCTAATTGGAGGCACTATCAGCGGCGGCAGTACTTAAAACAGCGGGAGACTGGGCAGCGTGGACCTAATTGGAGGCGGTATCAGCAGCAGCGGTACTTAAAACAGCGGGAGACCGGGCAGCGCGGACCTAATTGGAGGCGGTATCAGCAGCGGCGGAACCTTCTACGATTTCCAAAAAAACAAGGAGTGACGTCACAGGACAGCAAGGAGGTGACTGGTTGGTGAGTATTAAGGTTTTTCTCTCTTTTCTCTCTAACCTAGGACAGTGGTTTAAACTAGGTGCAGGAAACTACAAAGTACTGTATTAAATGTATAGCTTAATTAGTTAACCTAATTAATATAACTATAAATAATCGCTGAATAAAGACTTCAAGTAATTAAATAGAAATAAGGCTAGACTAAGATATGGCAGGGCAGGTTGTGTGTCTGGACTGCAGTATTTGGGAGTTTGTGGACAGCGAGGCTGTCCCGAGCGAACACGCCTGAAGAAGATGTCTTCATCTCGAATCTCTCCGGCTCAGAGTCATTGAGCTGGAATGCGAGTTGGAGACACTCCGACACATAAGGGAGAGGGAGGAATTTCCGGACAGTTTTATCCACAATACAGTCACATCCCAGAGGAAAGCACAGGTTCAGGAAGGGGAGGGTATGACTGCTAGAAAGCCAGGTAGTGGGGATTTAGGAGAGGTTGAGAAGGAGGTCCCTCAGACACTGGGCCTGTCCAACAGGTACGAAGTGCTCGCTACCTGTGAGGACAAGGAGAAGGACTGCAGGGAGGACAGCCACAATGCAGACCAAAGCACCGTGGCTCAGAAGGCTGTCCAAGGGGGTGGAAGAGAATAGAAATATGGTAGTGATAGGGGACTCTATAATTAGGGGGATAGTGTCCTCTGCAGCCAAGAACGAGAATCCCGAAGGGTGTGTTACCAACCGGTGCCAGGGTAAGGGATATCTCACGGCAGCTGGAGAGGAACGTGGAAAGGGAGAGGGTAAATCCAGTTGCCGTGGTCCATGTTGGAACAAACGACATAGGTGGGAACAAGGAGGAGGTCCTGCTGAAAGAGTATCAGGAGTTAGGCTCTAAGTTAAAAAGCAGGACCTCGAGGGTAATAATCTCTGGATTACTGCCTGAGCCACATGCAAATTGGCATAGAAGCAGACAGATCAGGAGAATTAACACGTGGCTAAAGGGCTGGTGTGGGAAAGAGGGGTTCCTTTTCATGGGACACTGACACCAGTTCTGGTATAGGAAGCAGCTGTACCGATGGGACGGGCTCCACCTGAACCGGGATGGGATCCGTGTCCTAGCGGAAAGGGTAAATAGGGAGATGGCAAAGGCTTTAAACTAGTAAGATGGAGGGAGGGATCGACAAGAAACGTACCAGCCTGATTATAAACAAAACAGGAAAAGAGAGCATAGGAAAGAATAAAGTAAGGGAGGACATTGATGGCAAGGGAATAGAGTTATAGAACAGGAGTCTAAAAAGATGGTTAAACATAAAGTGAGAGGAAATCCTATTAAAAATGAGTTAAACTGTCTGTAATGTACACAGTGTCCGTAATAAAACAGGAGAGCTGGAGGCAATCGTGCGTTGCAAGGAACCAGACATAGTAGGGATTACTGAGACATGGCTACAGAAAAATCAGGACTGGGAATTAAACATTTAAATATAACAGAAAAGATAGAGAGGGGAAAGGGGAGGTAGAGTAGCTGTACTTATTAGGGATAACATAATGGCAGCAGAAAAAAATGACGCAGATATCAGCAAGACAAAAATAGAATCCATATGGATAGAGATAACAGATAATAAAGGATCAATCACACTAATAGGTGTAGTCTACAGACCACCTAATAGTGGAAGGAAGGTGGAGGAAGAAATATGAAGACAAATTAGGGAAATGAGTAAAAAACATAGAATAATAATCATGGGGAATTTCAACTACCCTGATATTAATTGGACAGAAAAGGTAGGTAAAGGGGATAAGGGAATGGAGTTCCTACAATGTGTACAGGACTCCTTTCTAACCCAATATGTAAAATGCCCAACAGGGGAGGATTCATTATTGGATCTAGTAATGGGGAATGAACCAGAGCAGATAAGAGAAAAGTAAGGGAACATCTAGGCAATAGTGACCATAATAAAATACGCTTTAAGATGATAATTGAAAAGGACATAAGTATGACGAAAACCAGGGTAATAGATTGGAGAAAAACTGATTTTATGGGGCTGAGAATAGAGCTTGGGAAAATAAAATGGGCAACAATATTGGCAAACAACGATGTAGAACAGCAATGGGAAACATTTAAAATGGTGTTTAACAGAGTGCAGGAACAATATTTTCCACTAAATAGAAAGAACAAACTAAACACTAATGAGACTCCATGGATGAATAAAGCCATAAGGGAACAATTGAGGGCAAGGAAAGAGGCATACATTAAGGACATAGACAGCAGGGGAGTGCATGATAAGGGAGAATACGAAGAGATTAGGAGAGAAGTCAAAAAAACAATTAGGAAGGCAAAGAGGAACTATGAAATTAAATTATCAAGGAACATAAAACAAAATAGTAAAATATTTTACAGGCACATCAATAAAAAAAGGAAGGTTGGGATGGGAATAGGGCCATTAAGGGATAGACAGGATAATACCACAGGTAATGATAGATGGCAGAAATAGTAAATAATTATTTTGCTTCAGTATTTAACAAAGAGATAGAACAGGTGGATATGACATTGGATGATGAGATTAGTAATGAGATAAGTGCATTTAAAATAAAAAGAGGGGCTATATCAAATAAACTAATCAAACTCAAAGAGGCTAAAACCCCTGGTCCAGATGGATTACATCTGCGCATTTTAGAAGAATCTAGGGAAGAGATAGCAGAGGCATTACTACACATATTTAATAATTCGTTTGAAAAAGTGTAGTGCCAGAGGACTGGTGGATAGCTAACGTAATACCTATATTTAAGGGGGATAGAACATGTCCAAGGAATTATTAACATCGGTGGTAGAAAAAATAATGGAATCCCTACTAAAGGAGAAAATAGAAGAACATCTAGAAACCAAAAACATAGTAATGAATAGTCAGTATGGATTTCAAAAGGGAAAGTCTTCCTTGACCAACTTCATTGAATTTTTTGAAGACATTACAGAGAGAGTAGACAATGGTAATGCAGTGGATGTAATTTATCTAGATTTTCAAAAGGCCTTCGCTAAGGTACCCCATAATAGACTGATGAGCAAGGTCAGAGAATGCGGAGTCAGGGGACAAGTAGTAAAATAGATTGCTAGCTGGCTTCAAGACAGAAAACAGAGAGTAGGGGTAAAAGGTAGCTATTCACAGTGGCAGAAGGTGGGTAGTGGTGTTCCACCAGGATCAGTGCTGGGGCCACTGTTAGTCACAATTTATATTAACGATTTAGACTTTGGAATCAAAAGCACAATTTCTAAATTTGCGGATGACACCAAATTGTGGGAGATGGTCAATACCGAGGAGGACTGCAACAAATTATAGGAGGACATTAATAAGCTTGAAGAATGGGCAGTTCAACACAGATAAATGTGAGGTATTACATTTTGGTAGGAAGAATAGGGGGGTCACTTATTACTTGCAGGGTGCGAGTCTGGGTGGGGTAGAAAAACAAAGGGATCTCAGAGTACAAATACACAAATGACTAAAACTTGCGACACAGGTTAGCAAGGCCATAAAAAAAGCAAACCAAGCACTAGGGCTTAACTCTAGAGGTATAGAATTGAAAACTAGGGAAGTTATGCTAAACCTGTATCAGATCCCATAGGATGGGAGGAAATCTCTTCTCCCTTGTTTACAAACAGGTAACCAAATGAGCTAAATAGTGTCAAAACACAACATTGGCATGATGTTGTCATGATAAAAGCAGTCACTGTCTCTCTCTCCCCCAAAATGGTTTGTTAAATATTTAATTGTGAAGAGTACCTCAGCTTGCAAGAGGGAAGTACAGTGAGTGATGTGCATTGATCCCTGTATCAGACCTTTAGTACAGGGGTAACTGCAGTGAGTGATGTGCATTGATCTCTGTATCAGGCCTTTAGTACAGGCGTAACTGCAGTGAGTGATGTGCATTGATCGCTGTATCAGGCCTTTAGTACAGGGGTAACTGCAGTGAGTGATGTGCATTGATCCCTGTATCAGGCCTTTAGTACAGGGGTAACTGCAGTGAGTGATGTGCATTGATCCCTGTATCAGGCCTTTAGTACAGGGGTAACTGCAGTGAGTGATGTGCATTGATCCCTGTATCAGGCCTTTAGTACAGGGGTAACTGCAGTGAGTGATGTGCATTGATCTCTGTATCAGGCCTTTAGTACAGGGGTAACTGCAGTGAGTGATGTGCATTGATCCCTGTATCAGGCCTTTAGTACAGGGGTAACTGCAGTGAGTGATGTGCATTGATCCCTGTATCAGGCCTTTAGTACAGGGGTAACTGCAGTGAGTGATGTGCATTGATCGCTGTATCAGGCCTTTAGTACAGGGGTAACTGCAGTGAGTGATGTGCACTGATCCCTGTATCAGGCCTTTAGTACAGGGGTAACTGCAGTGAGTGATGTGCATTGATCCCTGTATCAGGCCTTTAGTACAGGGGTAACTGCAGTGAGTGATGTGCATTGATCGCTGTATCAGGCCTTTAGTACAGGGGTAACTGCAGTGAATGATGTGCACTGATCCCTGTATCAGGCCTTTAGTACAGGGGTAACTGCAGTGAGTGATGTGCATTGATCCCTGTATCAGGCCTTTAGTACAGGGGTAACTGCAGTGAGTGATGTGCATTGATCGCTGTATCAGGCCTTTAGTACAGGGGTAACTGCAGTGAGTGATGTGCACTGATCCCTGTATCAGGCCTTTAGTAGAGGGGTAACTGCAGTGAATGATGTGCATTGATCCCTGTATCAGGCCTTTAGTACAGGGGTAACTGCAGTGAGTGATGTGCATTGCTGAAAACACTCCCAGGTGACCGCAGGTGTCAGCCATGGCTCAGTGTTAACACTCTTGCCGAAGTCAGAAGGTTGGGGGTTCAAGTCCCACTCCAGGAAGGTGAGCACAAAAATCCAGGCTGACACTCCAGTGCAGTACTGAGGGAGTGCTGCACTGTCGGACGTGCCATCTTTCAGATGAGACATTAAACCGAGGCCCCATCTGCCCTCTCAGAGAAGAGCAGGGGAGTTATCCCCGGTGTCCTGGCCAATATTTATCCCTCAATCAAAATCACTAAAACAGATTATCTGGTCATTATCATGTTGCTGTTTGTGGGAGCTTGCTGTGCGCAAATTGGCTGCTGCATTTCCTACATTACAACAGTGGCTACACTTCAAAAGTACTTCATTGGCTGTAAAGCGCTTTGGGACGTCCAGAGGTTGTGAAAGACGCTACAGAAATGCAAGTTTTTTCTTTCTTATGGGCATAGCTGCTGCATTCAAAGAGCAATGAGCTAGAGGAGCAGAAAGGGACTAATGCAGTTTGGTGAAATCAGTCACAGCCTGAACTCAATGCTCCTCAGGGATAAGTTTCACAGCAGGTCATTACAACACAGACTGTTATCAATGTGCCTGTGGTAAACCACTGTTATACCTGCCTGTGTGGGTGTTTGTATTCCACTGTGTACATGTCTGTACATGCCTCGGCTGACTCCTCCCACGAGTCCAGGTATAAAGGTGACTGCTCCACAGTCCCTCTGTATTCTGGACTGGTCGACCACTCGAGGTACACCTTCATTCTCTTGTTAATAAAAGCCTGTTAGTTACTCGCTTAACCTCAGTCTTTTGAGTAATTGATAGCGCATCAATTTTATTAACAAGTTTTTTTATAATGGAGAAGATCCTCACACCAGCATGCCTGGACTTAGACCATCGGGAGGCGGACGCATCCACCAAGTTTGCTCACTGGCTTAGGTGCTTTGAAAGATTCCTGATCGCCTCTGCTGCAACGGTCAAATCGGATGAGGACAAACTGGATGTCCTGACCTCCAAAGTGAACCACCGAGCGTACTCGGTCATCCAGGACGCGACCTCGTACACGGCTGCTCTCAAGCTCCTCAAGGACCAGTACACGCGCCCAGTGAACGAGGTGTACGCCAGGCACCTCCTGGGGAGTCGTAAACAACAACCTGGGGAATCGACCGAGGGATACCTTCAGGCACTGTCTGTGCTTGGCCGGGCCTGTGGTTGTAAGGATGTAAAGGCCGCCGTGTACACAGAGGAACTTATCCGGGACGCTTTTGTAGCGGGCCACAGGTCCAATTACACCCGACAGCGACTGTTGGAGCAGAGTGACCTCGATCTCAACAAGGCCTCTGAACTCGCACTATCATTGGACGCAGCCTATCGGGGCATAGATGCCTACTCCTCTGCACCGTGGACGCCGCGGGGAACGACAGCCTGGGACACGGTAGGACCGTCTCATAGCGCCGTGCCACCCCAGCCCTGTTCCTGGGACTAGGGACAGGGTCACTGGCAAGGCTTGGAAGCTAAGCAGAGCCAGGCCTGGTTAGTACCTGGAGGGGTGACCATCAGGGAAGACCAGGTGCAGAAGGTCACGGAAGGAGCCCCGAGGAGGGGCGGTTGGTGAGAAGGTCACGGAAGGAGCCCCGGGAGGGGCGGCTGGTGAGCAGGCCCGGGCGTTGGGCTGAAGATTGTCGGACAGGAGGAATGGTGGAAATGGAATGGCGGCGCGCACAGACGCAGCGGCTTTGCTTCTCCCAGGACGGTGCTATTTACGTTTAATGTTAATGTTATTTGTACTGGACTCATGGGAGCTTGCAAGATCACATTTCGTTGTTCATGTACTTGTGCATTGTACAATGACAATAAAGTTGAATTATTATTATTATTATTATTATTATCCCAGCAACGGCCCAACTATCGCAGCAGTGTCCCAAGGCCAGAAATGTTACTTCTGTGGCCAGGCCAAACACCCCAGAGCGCGCTGCCCGGCGAAAAATGCGATCTGCTCGGGCTGCGGGAAGAAGGGACACTACGCCAGCGTCTGCAGGGCCAAAGCCACCCCGAACCCCAGCAGCGCCGCGTGTGGGCCGTGCGGGCCGCTATCTTGGGCCTCCCCAGCCATGTGCGAACCACCGGAACAGCAGCCATTTTGGACGCCTCCAGCCACATGGGGATCATGGACGCCGCCATCTTGGACGCCAGCTGGGACGCAGCAGGCCCCCAACACCGCCTCATCTGATACCCGCAGCGACACACCGACCCCTACGCTGGCCTCCGTTACGCTGGACCAAGCGAGACCGCACCAACTGGCCCGGTCCACAATGGACATTAAGGTAAATGGTCACGAAACAACCTGCCTTTTTGACTCTGGGAGCACGGAGAGCTTCATCCACCCCGACACGGTGCGGCGTTGCTCTCTCCCAGTCCTGC
Source organism: Somniosus microcephalus (assembly GCF_052327205.1). Classification (NCBI taxonomy): domain Eukaryota; kingdom Metazoa; phylum Chordata; class Chondrichthyes; order Squaliformes; family Somniosidae; genus Somniosus; species Somniosus microcephalus. The sequence continues at coordinate 14,249,530 of NC_141014.1, read as the reverse complement.
CTGCGCACCAGCGGATTTCTATGGCCTCCGAGTCCCAGTCGGCGGACATTGGCGGCTACTGCGTGGTGACACTCTTAGTAGACGGGACTGTGTACGATAATTTTAAACTTCTGGTCCTGCCCCACCTCTGCGCTGCCGTTCTACTGGGGTTAGATTTTCAGTGCCACCTTAAAAGTGTTACGATGGCGTACGGTGGACCCCTCCCCCCACTCACAGTCCGCAGCCAGCAGCTTCCAAATTGCCCGCCGCGCACCAGGTGCAACCTCTCCACACTCAGAGTCACCCCCCCACCCCCCCCCACCCCACTGTTTGCTAACCTCACCCCCGACTGTAAGCCCATCGCCACAAAGAGCAGGCGATACAGTGCCAGGGACAGGGTTTTCATTAAAACCGAAGTGGAGCGGCTCCTGAAGGAGGGGATTATTGAGGGCAGCACCAGCCCCTGGCGAGCCCAGGTTGTGGTCGTTAAGACCGGCGAGAAGCAGCGCCTGGTCATCGACTACAGCCAGACAATAAATCGCTACACCCTGCTGGACGCTTACCCACTCCCCCGCATAGCTGATATGGTCAACCAGATCACACAGTACCGCGTCTTCTCGACCATTGACCTGAAATCAGCGTACCACCAGCTCCCTATCCGCCCTGAGGACCGCCAGTATACTGCCTTTGAGGCAAACGGCCGCCTCTATCACTTCCTTAGGGTTCCCTTTGGCGTCACCAACGGGGTCTCCGTCTTCCAAAGGGAGATGGACCGGATGGTCGATCAAAATGCGTTGCAGGCCACTTTCCCATATCTGGACAATGTGACCATCTGCGGCCATGACTTGCAGGACCATGACGCAAACCTCGAAAAATTCCTCTGCACCGCCCAACTCCTGAACCTGACATATAACAAGGAGAAGTGCATATTCTGCACAACCCGCCTCGCCATCCTTGGCTGTGTTGTGGAACATGGAGTCATCGGTCCCGACCCGGACGCGTCCCCTTATGGAACTCCCACTGCCCCAAGGCCCTGAAGAGGTGCCTAGGGTTTTTCTCCTATTACGCCCAGTGGGTCCCCTACTATGCGGACAAGGCCCGTCTGCTGATCAAGTCCACCTCTTTTCCCTTGACGGCAGAGGCCCGCTTAGCCTTCCACCGTATCAAGGAAGACATTGCCAAAGCTACCATGCACGCAGTGGACGAATCCATCCCCTTCCAGGTGGAAAGCGACGCGTCCGACTTTGCCCTGGCCGCTACCCTTAATCAGGCGGGGAGACCCGTGGCCTTCTTTTCACGAACCCTCCAGGGCCCGGAGACCAGACACTCCGCTGTTGAGAAGGAGGCCCAGGCTATTGTGGAGGCTGTGCGTCATTGGAGGCGCTACCTGGCCGGAAAACGATTTACCCTGCTCATTGACCAGCGTTCAGTTGCTTTTATGTTTAACAACAAGCAGAGGGGCAAAATCAAAAACGACAAGATCTTGAGGTGGAGAATCGAACTTTCCACCTACAATTACGAGATCTTGTACCGGCCCGGGAAGCTCAATGAACCCCCGGATGCTCTAACGCGTGGCACCTGCGCCAGCGCGCAGATCGATAGACTGCGGGCCCTCCACAATGACCTCTGCCACCCGGGGGTCACCAGGTTCTTCCACTTCATCAAGGCCCGCAACCTGCCTTACTCCATTGAGGAGGTCAGGACCATGACCAGGAACTGCCAAGTCTGCGCTGAGTGCAAACCGCACTTTTATAGACCAGACAGGGCTCACCTGATAAAAGCCACTCGCCCCTTCGAGCGCCTGAGCATTGATTTTAAAGGGCCTCTCCCCTCCTCCAACCGCAATGTGTACTTCCTCAACATTATTGATGAATACTCCCGTTTCCCGTTCGCCATCCCCTGCCCGGACATGACCAGTGCCACGGTCATTAAATGTCTGAACGACCTCTTCACCCTGTTCGGTTTCCCCAGCTATATTCATAGCGACCGGGGCTCATCGTTTATGAGCGACGAACTCCGCCAGTACCTGCTCGCTAGGGGTATTGCCACAAGCAGGACCACCAGTTACAACCCCCGGGGAAATGGACAGGTGGAAAGAGAGAATACGACAGTTTGGAAGGCCGCCCTGCTAGCCTTAAAGTCTAGGGGCCTTCCGACCTCCCGCTGGCAGGATGTGCTCCCCGATGCGCTCCACTCTATTCGGTCACTGCTCTGCACTGCCACTAACGCCACCCCTCATGAGAAAATGTTTGTCTTCCCAAGGAAGTCCACATCGGGGACATCGCTACCGCCATGGCTGATGTCCCCAGGGCCGGTCCTACTGAGAAGACACGTGAGGACCCATAAAACGGACCCCCTGGTCGAGAGGGTCGACCTCCTCCATGCCAACCCCCAGTATGCTTAAATTGCGTACCCGGACGGGCGGGAGGACACAGTCTCCATACGAGACCTCGCACCCTCGGGGGCCCCAGTAACCCACTACCCCCGATCCAATATCCAACCCCAGCAGACGGCACGCCTGGGCCCCGCGACCCGCTCGACACCCACGAGGACTACACACCAGTGCCCCAGCCTACGCGGGACTCGACGCCGGAAGCTTCACTACCCCTGCCGTCACCACGTCGATCACAGCGGCAGACAAAACCTCCGGAGAGACTCCAATACACAAACTTTTAATACACTTCACCCCGCCGGACTCATTTTTAAACAAGGGGTGAATGTGGTAAACCACTGTTATACCTGCCTGTGTGGGTGTTTGTATTCCACTGTGTACATGTCTGTACATGCCTCGGCTGACTCCTCCCACGAGTCCAGGTATAAAGGTGACTGCTCCACAGTCCCTCTGTATTCTGGACTGGTCGACCACTCGAGGCACACCTTCATTCTCTTGTTAATAAAAGCCTGTTAGTTACTCGCTTAACCTCAGTCTTTTAAGTAATTGATAGCGCATCAGTGCCGTTGCAGCTGCATAAGAATTTCTTGCAAAATGGGTACATGGCAGGCAAATAAAATACCATGCAGCACTGTAAAATGAGGCAGGCCTGGAACTGGCCACACACCAGTTAAAAATGTAGTAGCTTCATGTGAAAGTGTTTGAGCTTCTGCCTGTCCAGAAAATTTGCTAAACGGGTCATTTTGCTACAAGGGACCAGTTAATAATTTTGATGCGCTTTGCTTCACTGCATTGCACATATGCAAGATGCCACGTGATTTACTGGAAGTCATTGCCCCTTTAAGGAAGGATTCTGCATAAACGTGATAAGAGATTGGCCTGGATTTTACAGTGGTAATGACGGCGAAACTTTCAGCGTTCGCCATCGCTACCCCTCTGAAACTGACCATAACTTCAGGAATTAGCACATGCGCAGATAAACATGGAAATTCCTTGTGGGCAGCTTTCTTCAAGGTCAGCAGCAATCGCCGTCGCTTTGCCACTGACCGCATATTCCAGGCTGTTATGTTTAGAAACATAGAAAAATAGGAACAGGCGTAGGCCATTCGGCCCTTCGAGCCTGCTCCGCCATTCAATATGATCATGGCTGATCCTTTATCTCAATACCATATTCCCGCTCTCTCCCCATACCCCTTGATGTCCTTTGTGTCTAGAAATCTAAATCTATCTCCTTCTTAAATATATTCAGTGACTTGGCCTCCACAGCCTTCAGTGGTAGAGAATTTCACAGGTTCACCACCCACTGAGTGAAGAAATTTCTCATCTCAGTCTTAAATGTCCTACCCTGTATCCTGAGACTGTGACCCCTCGTTCTAGACCCCCCAGCCAAGGAAAACATCCTCCCCGCATCCAGTCTGTCTAGCCCTGTCAGAATTTTATACGTTTCAATGAGATCCCCTCATTCTTCTAAACTCTAGTGCACACAGTACTCCAGGTGTGGTCTTACCAAGGTCCTGTATAACGGTAGTAAGACATCCTTGCTCCTGTACTCAAATCCTCTTGCAATGAAGGCCAACATACCATTTGCCTTCCTAACTGCTTGCTGCACCTGCATGTTTGCTTTCAGTGACTGGTGTACAAGGACACCCAGGTCCCTTTGTACATCAACATTTCCCAATCTATCACCATTTAAATGGTTTAACTTGTATACAAACTTGGTTGGACCACACTTAAGAGTACTGTGCAGTGTTCTGGTCTCCATATTACAAAAAGGATATAGAGGCACTGGAGAAGGTGAAAAAAAGATTTACAAGGATGAACTGAGAGGTTACACCTATCAGGAAGGACTGAACAGGCTGGGCTTTTCTCTAGAAATGAGAAGACTGAGGGATGACCTAATAGAGGTCTATAAGATTATGAAGGGGTTTGATAGGGTAGACGTAGAGAAATTGTTTCCACTTGTGGGGGAGTCCAAAACTTTGGTCATAAATATAAGATAGTCACTAATAAATCCAGTAGGGAATTCAGGAGAAACTTCTTTACCCAGAGAGTGGTGAGAATGTGGAACTCACTACCACAGGGAGTGGTTGAGTCGAATAATATAGATGCATTTAAAGGGAAGCTGGATAAACACGAGGGAGAAAGGAATAGAAGGTTATGCTGTTAGGGTGAAGAGGGATGGGAGGAGGCTTGTGTGGAGCATAAGCACTTTAAATTAAAAGGTATGACTGTAGATAAGCAGTGGCAAACATTTAAAGAAATATTCCAAAATTCTCAATATACATTGCATTGAGAAATAAAAACTCGACGGGAAAAGTGATCCATCCATGGCAAACTAAAGGAGTTAAGGATAGTAATAGGTTACATAGAAACATAGAAGATAGGAGCAGGAGTAGGCCATTCGGCCCCTCAAGCCTGCTCCGCCATTCAATGCGATCATGGCTGATCATCCAAATTCAGTACCCGGTCCCTGCTTTCTCCCCATACCCCTTGATCCCTTTAGCCTTAAGAAATATATCCAACTCCTTCTTAAATATATTTAATGTATTGGCCTCTACTGCCTTCTGTGGTAGAGAATTCCACAGGTTCACCACTCTCTGGGTGAAGAAATTCCTCCTCATCTCAGTCCTAAATGGCCTACCCCTTATCCTTAGACTGTGACCCCTGGTTCTGGACTCCCCGACCATCGGGAACATCCTTCCTGCATCTAGTCTGTCCAGTCCTGTCAGAATTTTATAAGTTTCAATGAGATCCCCTCTCATTCTTCTAAACTCCCGTGAGTACAAGCCCAATCGACCCAATCTCTCCTCATACGTCATTCCTGCCATCCCAGGTATCAGCCTGGTGAATCTTCGCTGAACTCTCGTTAAAAGAGGCTAACAATGTTGTGATGAATAGTAGTAAGCCTGAGGATTGAGAGAGCTTTAGAAACCAGCAAAGGATGACCAAAAAACTGATAAAAAGGGAGAAAATAAAAATGAGAGTCAACTTGCAAGAAATATAAAAACAGATTGTAAGATCTTCTACAAGTATGTAAAAAGGAAGAGAGTAGCAAAAGTAAGCATTGGTCCCTTAGAGGCTGAAACAGGAGAAATTATAATGAAATGGCAGACACTTTAAGCAAATATTTTGTATTTGTCTTCACAGTAGAAGACACAAAAAGCATACCAAAACTAGTGGGGAACCAAGAAGCTAATGAGGAACTTAAAGTAGAGAAAAAGTACTTGAGAAAGTAATGGGAATCAAAGCTGACAAATCCCCTGGGCCTGACGGCCTACATCCTAGGTTTCTAAAAGAGGCGGCTGCAGAGATAGTGGATGCATTGGTTACGATCTTCCAAGATTCTCTGGATTTTGGAACGGTCCCAGCAGATAGGAAGGTAGCAAATGTAACCCCGCTATTCAAGAAAGAAGGGAGAGAAAAAAACGGGGAACTACAGGCCAGTAAACCGGATGTCAGTTGTCGGGAAAATGCTAGAATCTATTATTAAGGAAATGGTAACAGGGCATTTAGAAAATCATAAAATTAGGCAGACTCAACGTGGTTTTATGAAAGGGAAATCGTGTTCAACAAATTTATTCGAATTTTTTGAGGATGTAACTAGCAGGGGAACTAAAGGGGAACCAGCGGATGTAGTATATTTGGATTTCCAAAAGGCATTCAATAAGGTGCCACATAAAAGGATGTTATGCAAGATAAGAGCTCATGGGGTTAGGGGTAATATATTAGCACGAACAGAAAACAGAAACTAGGGATGGACAGGTCATTTTCAGGTTGGCAGGCTGTAACTAGTGGGATGCCGCAAGGATCAGTGCTTGGGCCTCAGCTATTTAGTTTATATTAATGACTTAGGTGAACAGACCAAATGCATGTTCCAAGTTTGCTGCTGATACAAAGCTAGGTGGGAAAGTAAGCTGGGAGAAGGGCACAAAGAGGCTGCAAGGGGATCTAGACAGATTAAATGAGTGGGCAATAAGGTGGCAGATGGAGTATAATGTGGGGAAATGGGAGGTTATTCACTTTGGTAGGAAGAATCGAAACACAGAATATTTTTTAAATGGTGAGGAACTATTAAATGTTGGTGTTCAGAGAGACGTGGGTGTCCTCGTACAGGAAACACAGAGTTAGCATGCAGGTACAGCAAGCAATTAGGAAGGCAAATAGCATGTTGGCCTTTATTGCAAGGGGGTTGGAGTGCAAGTAGGGGGCATGATAAAGAATTTACAGATGATACAAAAATTGGCCATGTGGTTGACAGGAAGAGGAAAGCTTTAGACTGCAGGAAGATATCAATGAACTGGTCAGTTGGGCAGAAAAGTAGCAAATGGAATTCAATCTGGAAAAGTGTGAGGTAATGCTTTTGGGGAGGGGCAACAAGGCAAGGGAATACACAATTCACGGGAGGATATTGAGAGGTGTGGAGGAACAGAGGGACCTCGGAGTGTATGTCCACAGATCCTTAAAGGTAGGAGAGGTCGACAAAGTAGTTAAAAAGGCGTGCGGAATGTTTTCCTTTATTAGCCGAGGCATAGAATATAAGAGCAGGGAAGTTATGCTTGAACTGTATAAAACACTAGTTAGGCCACAGCTAGAGTACTGCGTGCAGTTCTGGTCACCACATCACAGGAAGGATGTGATTGCACTAGAGAGGGTACAGAGGAGATTTATGAGGATGTTGTCAGGACTGGAGAGTTTTACCTATGAGGAAAGATTGGATAGGCTGAGGTTGTTTTCTTTGGAACAGAGGAGGCTGAGGGGAGATTTAATTGAGATGTATAAAATTATGAGGGGCCTAGATAGATTGGATAGGAAGGACTTATTTCCCTTAGCAGAGAGGTCAATAACCAGGGGGCATAGATTTAAAGTAATTGGTAGAAGGATTAGAGGGGAGATGAGGGAAAAAAATTCACCCAGAAGGTGGTGGGGGTCTGGAACTCACTGCCCGAAAGGGTGGTGGAGGCAGAAACCCTCATCACATTTAAAAAGTACTTGGATGTGCACTTGAAGAGCCGTAACCTACAGGGCTACGGACCGAGTGCTGGAAAGTGGGATTAGGCTGGATAGCTCTTTTCCGAACGGCACAGACACGATGGGCCGAATGGCTTCCTTCTGTGTCGTAATTTTTCTATGATTCTAAGAGTAAAGAAGTCTTGCTACAATTGTACTGTGCACAGTTTTGGTCCTCTTATCTGAGGAACGATAAACTTGCCTTAGAGGCAGTGCAACAAAGGTTCACTAGATTGATTCCTGGTATGAGAGAGGAGAGATTGAGCCTATTACTCTCAAGTTTAAAAGAATGAGGGGTGATTTAATTGAAACATACAAGGTTCTGAGGAGGATTGGCAGGGTAGATGCTGAGAGGTTGTTTCCCCTGGCTGGAGGCATAGTCTCAGGATAAGGGGTCGTCCATTTAAGGATGAGATGAGGAGGAATTTCTTCACTCAAAGGGTTGTGAATTTTTGGAATTCTCTACCCCAAAGGGCTGTGATTGCTCAGTTGTTGAGTATATTCAAGGCCTAGATAGATTTTTGGACTCTAGGGGAATGGAGTGATATGGGGATTTGGGGGGGGGGGGGGGGGGTAGGGTAGGGGGGAAAGTGGAGTTGAGGTTAAAGATCAGCCATGATCTTATTGAATGGCGGAGCAGACCAGAGGGGCCATATGGCCTACTCTTGCTCCTAATTTGTATGTTCTTATGCCACCGGCATGGATCACTTGGCCCGAATGGCCTGTTTCTGTGCTGTTCCCTGTATAAACTCACAGGCTGTGTGTAATTTCAATCTTTGTTAGAAATTTGTGACAATACTGCACCCTTTAATCAATTTTTTTGCACAGTGTTCCCAATCCTTTCAAGGAATAAAGAATATTTTTAAAATGCATGAACTGAAAGTTTTAAACCCAATCATAAATTTCCACAAATTAAAATGCATTTTCCGTCGGCCATACTGGGTAATTGCGCGGTCTTCTGAACCTCTTTGAATGCTGGCCACCTGGTGCTTTCAGATAATATACAAAATAAAACATCAATTATTAAAGCTGGACTCTTGTTTCACCTGGTTGTCATCGCGACTGTAGTCTTTCCGATGTAGATCAAAGGCTTTGAAACAATTCTGGCACCTGCTCCTGTCAAAAACATTTGCTTCGAACTTCAAGCAGGCCAGTGGGTTGACAACAAACATGATCCCCGAATACTCACTCGGAGCCATCAAAACAAAAAGTTGGAAATTGCTTCGAAACAATAAATGCACGGTTGTACTTTCTTTGCAGTGTCCGATGATCTTGCCTCATGTCACTCCAACCGAGGACCCCAACAGCAAACTCCCTGCAGTCCACACCAGAGGCCAGTTACACAAATATCAACAAAAGATTTGCATCCTAGGCTCAATTTCTGAATCATTCGCCCAGAAATGCAGCAAGTCAGTAACTGTCCGTGTGGAAAACCCGTTGCAAACACTGAATCCTGAGAACAGTCCCGCACCATTCAGAAGCAACAATATTCCGACTGTGAAGTCTTGCCAAGAAATCCCCAACATTCTAAAATGCAGTTATTTAAAAGGCATTATTTTATTCTCTGTATTTGCTAAAGTCCGTGGTGAAAGAGATTTTTGTCGCCAAAAGAAATTAATTGCTGCAAACATTCATAAAGTCTAGGTTTCCAGTAAATTGCATTGCATAAAGTTGCCCGAGGCTCCTCCTGCAAAGACCCGGCATCTTTCGTTGTGCTTTCCAGACAGATTTTTAACAAGTTCTGACCTGACACAAACTTGCAGCTCACAGTACCTGTCGGTGCGGTGCGGCTCCGTCAGTGACTGTCAATCACCCGGCAGGACAGGACAGGGCTGGCCCACACTCATCCTCCTTGGCTGCCTGTGCTGTCCATGAGAGAACCGCCCCCGCCAGCCACGGAGCACGTCAGTGGGCGACGCTGGTGAGGTGGGGTGAAGTCTCCCGTTGTGCAGATGTTAAAGGGGCAGCGAAAAACTTGCTTTACACGACCTCAGGACCTCCCAAAGCACTTTACAGCCAATGAAGTACTTTTGAAGTGTAGTCACTGTAGGAAAGGCAGCAATCAACTTGCAAGCTCCTACAAACAGCAATGAGATAATGACCAGATAATTTTTTTGTGAGATGTTGGTTGAGGGATAAATATTGGCCAGGACAAGGGGGTTAACTCCCCTGCTCTCCTTCTTAACTGTGCCATGGGCTCTTTCACGTCCACCTGAGAGAGTAGACGGGGCCTCGGTTTAACGTCTCATCTGAAAGACGGCACCTCCGACAGTGCGGCACTCCCTCAGCACTGCGCTGGACGTCACCCTAGATTTTTGTGCTCAAGTCTATGGTGCGGGACTTGAACTACACAACCTTCTGACTCAGAGGCGAGGGTGCTGACGCTCCAACAGCATCTCCAATAGTGCAGCCCTCCCTCAGTACTGCACAGGAGTGAAGCAGGAGTGTGCTCAAGTCTCTCGAGTGGGACAGGAGACCAATTCAAAAAAAATGGCAACTACCCAATACCAATTCTTGTAGGTAAAACAGGCATTTAGGACTTGGGAAATGTTTGGTGTTGCTGCTGGGTGAAGATAGCAGGGAAATGATTCATTGTGAAACATGTAACTTCTTTTGGGGTGAGGGAAGTCACAAGAACATAAGATGTAGGAGCAGGAGTAGGTCATTCCGCCCCTCGAGCCTGCTCCGCCATTCAATAAGATCATGGCTGATCTGATCTTGGCCTCAATGCCACTTCCCTGCCCGCTCCCCATAACCCTCGACTCCCTTACCTTTCAAAAACCTGTCTATCTCCACCTTAAATATATTCAGTGACCCAGCCTCCACAGCTCTCTGGGGAAGAGAATTCCAAAGATTCACGACCCTCAGAGAAGAAATTCCTCCTCATTTCCGATTTAAAAGGGCGACCCCTTATTCTGAAATTATGCCCCCTAGTTCTAGATTCCCCCACGAGGGGAAACATCCTCTCTGCATCTACCCTGTCAAGCCCCTTCCGAATCTTACATGTTTCAATAAGATCCCCTCTCATTGCTCCAATGAGTATAGGCCCAACCTGCTCAACCTTTCTTCATAAGACAACCCCTTCATCTCCGGAATCCACCTCGTGAACCTTCTCTGAACTGCAATCTTCAAACAAAAACCTAGGGATTTAATGGCTCAGCACGACACTGACGCAGCAGAATAATTTTGTGCGCGTAATTCTGTACAACCGCGCTCATAGCAGGGAGCAAGAAAACATTACGTGTAGTTTTTCTATTAATGAGAAGAAATCAAGTGATCACAGCAAGTCTCTTGGTGTAGCAGGGTATTAAGTGAGAGGATTACTATACATCAAAATCACTTTGCAAGACATTTCCACACATCTTGCTTTGATTCTGTGAATACAGGTGCTGTAAACCTCTGCAGCTGATGCAGTGCTGAACCAAATCGTGTGGGTTGCCCAATGCGGATTCACATCGGTGAAACAGATGCACCGTCTGCAGAAGGATCAAATCCATTTGAGGAACAGATCAGCTACTAGGTGTGGACTGCAGCACGCGGCTAAAGCGAGTCGACATCTTGCTGCTGTTCAGCCGTGAAGCTTCAAAGCTCTGCCAGCCGATATGGGAAAATCAGTGGAGTCACATAGAAACATAGAAGATAGGAGCAGGAGTCGGCCATTTGGCCCCTCGAGCCTGCTCCACCATTCAATGCGATCATGGCTGATCATCCAAATTCAGTACCCTGTCCCTGCTTTCTCCCCATATCCCTTGATCCCCTTAGCCTTAAGAAATATATCCAACTCCTTCTTGAATATATTTAATGAATTGGCCTCAACTGTCTTCTGTGGTAGAGAATTCCCCAGGTTCACCACTCTCTGGGTGAAGAAATTCCTCCTCATCTCAGTCCTAAATGGCTTACCCCTTATCCTTAGACTGTGACCCCTGGTTCTGGACTCCCCCGCCATCGGGAACAGCCTTCCTGCATCTAGTCTGTCTAGTCCTGTTAGAATTTTATAAGTTTAAATGAGATCCCCTCTCATTCTTCTAAACTCTAGCGTGTGAGACGCGCACGCGGGTGCATACACAGGTGCACACACTAGGAGATGTAATAGTCACACAGACAGACCACAGAAGAACCTTACTCCATTTCGGTCAAGACAATAAACATGTTTACAAAAAGGAACAATGTTTGCCCAATAGCTTGAAACAATGGACGGTACAGATCAGGTCGAAGTAAGCAAGCAATGTAACTTGCACAATGAGCAATAGGCTAAGGATGCAGATACTAAATTCTCAAGCCTGGAGCAAGAATATATTAGAAAACATCTCCCCCCAACACAATAATGGATTCCTAGATTCAAGTTTAATTGGTGCCTTCACAAGTGAGCTGGATCAATATGTGTTGAGAAAGGGGGACTGAAAGTTACATAGGTATTATTAATAGAACTGTTCAATATTTCAAGAGGAGGTCAGGGAACTTAAGTGTGTATTTAAGGATCTACATGTGGGGGTAAGATGGAGGAGGGAGTCCAAATCAGAACAACCATGACTGAGCAGAGCAGGCTAGGTGGGCCGAATGGCCTTTCCTCACTGCAGACTTTTGTTTTTGTGCAGTTGTCCAAGAGGTGCTCAAGCTCCTGTAAGATGTACATGAATCGTAGCAACAGATTTCAGACGTACCACAGTACCCAGAAGATGAAGATCACATGAACGTGGTGCAGCGCACTGAAGAATTTTACTGACTGAAGAAAAATCTAGCTTAGCAAAACATCAGATGCCACAGTCCTGTCTTAGAAGCAACGGGTTACTAAACAAATGATCTCTCAGGACATCCCACCATTGCTTATTAGTCCCAGTATCTTCTTAAAAGAAGCTAGTGTGACTTAAGTGGAGTGATCTGGTGATGTCCAAGCATGGCACACCACGATCAACCCACTTCCAGCAAAACTGCCTCCCTGTTTATAAACAGGTCCAGGATTGTTGGTCATTCAGTTCCAACACTAATGTCACTCAGGCACCACATTATTCAGAGGATAGTAAAGTCTGAGAGAACGGGCTTTCTGTGATTCACCGCTCCCCCCCTGGTTTCCCTGTCCGTTTTCTTCTCTGTGATTTTGTGGTCTTGCCTTTCAGGAGTTTTTTGACCTGATCGTGAGAACCTTTCCACTTCTTTCCTTTCTGATTTTTGACACTGGAGGAATGCAGCGCCGATGTCAGGGAAGAGATTCTGGAAAACAAAAAGGAGGGACAGATGCTTCAGAGTCCAGGACATTGTCAGGAGGCCTCAATCTATTAACGGGGATCTTGAAATGCGGTCTACTTAGCGTAATTCAAAATCGACTCGTTTCAATTATCTGACAACGGTGTTATTCACATTGCTTAATTCAAATTACTGGATAATGTAACTTTTTAATGCAGTGTGGAGTTATAGATTATAATACACTTCTGCACAGAAACCTTAAAGGGGAAAGTAGGGACAATACTTTTTTTAATTCAAATTATTAAACCATTAATAATTAATAAGGAGATTTAATAAAGGCATTCAAAATCATGAAGGGTTTTGATAGAGTAAATAAGCAGACACTGTTTCCAGTGGCAGGAGGGTCGGTAACCAGAGGTCACAGATTTAAGGTCATTGGCAAAGGTGCCAGAGATGAGATGAGAATTGCTTTTACGCAGTGAGTTATTGTGATCTGGAACGCGCTGCCTGACAGGATTCAAGCAGATTCAATAGTAACTTTCAAAGGGAATTGGATAAACACTTGAAGGGGAGAAAATTCCAGGGCTGTGGGCCTAATTAGATAGCTCTTTCAAAGAGCCTGCATAGGCGCAATGGGCCGAATGGCCTCCTTCTGTGCTGTAAGATTCTATGATTTTGCGGAAGAAAATATCAGCTTCAAGAGAAATTGTCTTACCAGCATGGAGACCGTCAATGTGACCAATGGGGAATAATCTCACAACAGCTCCTTAGAAAATGCCAAGCCACAACCAGAACTTGCATATTTATATAGTGCACTTAACGTAGAAAAACATACCAAAAAATCCGCCTTGAACATGATTTCTAGATGGGTCCAGAGCAGCTTTTAGGTCATTTTGAAGTCATGTTCAAACTATTAATGTGGTACCCTTGTTTAAAAAGGGAGAAAAGGATAGACCGAGTAATTACAGGCCAGTCAGCCTAACCTCGGTGGTGGGAAAATTATTGGAAAGAATTCTGAAGGACAGGATAAATCTTCATTAAGAAAGACACGGATTAATCAAGGATAGTCAGCACGGATTTGTTAAGGGACGGTCGTGTCTGACAAACCTGATTGAATTTTATGAGGGTAGTGCGTTTGATGTAGTGTATATGGACTTTAGCAAGGCTTTTGATAAGGTTCCACATGGCAGACTGGTCACGAAGTTAAAAGCCCATGGGATCCAGGGCAAAGTGTCAAGTTGGATTCAAAACTGGCTCGGAGGCAGGAAGCAGAGGGTAATGGTTGATGGGTGTTTTTGTGACTGGAAGGCTGTTTCCAGTGGGGTTCCGCAGGGGCAATACTAGGTCCCTTGCTTTTTGTGGTATATATCAATGATCTAGACTTGAATATAGGGGGTATGATTAAGAAGTTTGCAGATGATACTAAAATCGGCTGTGTGGTTGATACTGAAGAAAGCAGCTGTAGACTGCAGGAAGATATCAATAAATTGGTCAGGTGGGCAGAACAGTGGCAAATGGAATTCAATCCGGAGAAGTGTGAGGTAATGCATTTGGGGAGGGCTAACAAGGAAAGGGAATACACATTAAATGGTAGGACACTGAGTAGTGTAGAGGAACAAAGGGACCTTGGAGTGTATGTCCACAGATCCCTGAAGGTAGCAGGCCAGGTAGATAATGTGGTTAAGAAGGCATACGGAATGCTTGCCTTTATTAGCCGTGGCATAGAATACAAGAACAGGGGGGTTATGCTTCAACTGTATAAAACACTAGTTAGGCCTCAGCTAGAGTACTGCATGCAGTTCTGGTCACCACATTACAGGAAAGATGTGATTGCACTAGAGAGGGTACAGAGGAGATTTACAAGGATGTTGCCAGGAGTAGAGAATCTTGGCCATGAGGAAAGACTGGATAGGCTGGGTCTGTTTTCCTTGGAACAGAGGAGGCTGAGGGGAGACCTTATTGAGGTGTATAAAATTATGAGGGGCCTAGATAAAGTGGATAGAATGGACCTATTTCCCTTAGCAAAGGGGTCAAAAACCAGGAGGCAGATTTAAAGTAATTGGTGGAAGGTTTAGAGGGGATTTATGGGGAAATTTCTTCACCCAGAGGGTTGTGGGGGGTCTGGAACTCTCTGCCTGAAAGGGTGGTAGAGGCAGGAGCCCTAACCACATTTAAAAAGTGCTTGGATGTGCACTTGGGATGCAGGGCTACGGACCAAGAGCTGGGAAGTGGGATTAGGCTGGATAGCTCTTTGTTGGCCGGCGCGGACACGATGGGCCGAAATGGCCTCCTTATGTGCTGTAACTTTCTATGATTCTATTAACGGTGGAGCAGCTCCGGGGCCATATATAGGCTTTCTAGAAGTTTACAACACAGAAGGCAACCATTCGGCCCATTGTCTCTTTGCTGGAGCAATCCAAAACTAATAACTCTGTCCTGGTCTCTCCATAACCCTATATCTTTCTCTGCTTCAATTATTTATCCAATTTTCTTTTAAAAGGTGCAATGGTCTCTGCCTCAACCACTCCATGGCAAAACATACCAAGCTCCAACAATCCACCAAGTGAAGACATTTCTTCTAACTTCTACATAAGAAATAGGAGTCGTTGGCCATTTGACCCTTCGAGCCTGCTCCGCCATTCAATAAGATCATGGCTGATCTTCGACCTCATTTCCACTTTCCTGCATTATCCCCATATCCCTTGATTCCCTTAATATTCAAAAATCTATCGATCTTGGTCTGAATATACTCAACGACTGAGCCTCCACAGCCCTCTGGGGTAGAGAATTCCAAAGATTCACCACCCTCTGAATGAAGGAATTTCTCCTCATCTCAGTCCTAAATGGCCGACCCCTTATTCTGAGACTCTGACCCCTGGTTCTAGACTCCCCAGCCAGGGGGAAACATCCTTCCTGCATCTACCCTGTCAAGTCTCTCCGTGATCATTTTACATTGATGACCACCACCACCACCACATCCCCACCCACTAGAGAAAATTGTCTTTCCCTATTCACTCTTATAAAAAGCCCCTAGTAACTGTAAAGATTTGTTAAATCTCCAGTGGAAATAGTCTCTCTTCAGAACAAGTTTCCCATCCCTTGGCATTATCCTATTTAATATAACTTCACTACTTTTGAAGTCCTTACCCCAAAAAATGAATCCCAGGGCTCTGTTAGCCTTTTTAAGTGTTTTTCTGACTTGCGATGCTGCTTTTGTTCACCTGTATCCCTAGATCCTTTGCTCTTCTACCCCATTCAGTTTATTTTCTAAGGTGCAGGTGATGTTTCTATTTTTCCTACCAAAGTGCATCGCCTCACATTCATGTATGTTAAAGTTAATTTCCCACTTAACTGCCCAGTCTGCAAGTTTTCCGATGCCTTCTTGTACTATGTTGCCTTCTTCCTCAGTGTTAGCTATATCCCCCAGTTTGGTATCATCTGCAAATTTTGCAATTGAGTTACTTATTCTTAAGTCCAAGTCATTAATGTAAATTATGAGTAACAGTGCTCCCAGCACTGATCCTTGTGGAACACCGCTTTCTACCATCCTCCAATCTGAATAACTACCTGTTAAACCTACTCTCTCGCTTTCTTTATTTTAGTCAAGTTGCTATCCATTCAGCTATTTGTCCCGACTCCACATGCCCTAAACCTTTGTCATGAGCCTACTGTGTGGTATCTCATCAAAGGCCTTTGGAAAATCTAAGTACAGGAAACTTTTTTTTTATCCGGCACGAACAGGACCGACGTGGTGCCGATTCATCAAAAATTCCGGATAACCGAACGCTATAGTAAAAGATACGGAGAGCTGACAGCTCCGTATAAAGCAACAAACCCTGTTGCTTAGCAACAAGTTCAGAACAATGGCCACAAGTTGCAAGCGTCTCTGTAGCTTAGCAACAGCTGCAGCCACACCCTTGCACAGCAACAGATGAAGGAACGCAAGTCAATATGAAGTAAAACCTACTGAATTTTGCCGGTTAACCAAGATTTCCGGTTATTTAGGTGCCGGTAAATCGAAAGTTTCCTGTATATGACATCTACTGCATAATTAAGGGTCTTTATGGTGCTAAGAAAATTAAATGTTTGTTTTTTTTATTCAAAATTCTCCTGAGGCTGGTACAGTCATACACATCACCGAGGCCATCACAACCAAGTCTGAGCCTCATCTGATGCCCACAAATGTGTACTTCCAAGGGTCACGGGATTGCAATCAGGAGCAGAAACCTGGGTCCATTTCACTTTCCCTCAACCAGGATGATACTGATTGTAATGCCTCTAATGAACTGTAACCTTCCAAATCAGTATCTCTAAGCCACCAGGGAAGCTCCAAACAGAGTATTTGACGGGGCTAAAAAGGGTTAAATTATGAGGACAGGGTGCATAAACTAGGCTTGTATTCCATGGAGTATAGAAGGTTAAGGGGTGATCTAATTGAGGTGTAGGATAATTAAAGGAGTTGACAGGGTAGAGAGAAACTATTTCCTCTGGTGTGTTGGGGGGGGGGGGGGGGGGGGTTTAGAGTGGGGAGTCCAGAACAAGGGGGCATAATCTTAAAATTAGGGCCATTCAGGAGTGATGTCAGGAAGCACTTCTTCACACAAAGGGTAGTGGAAATCTGGAACTCTCTCCCCCAAAAAGCTGTTGAGGCCGGGGGGTCAATTGAAACTTTCAAAACTGAGATTGATAATATTTTGTTAGGCAATGGTATTAAGAATCATGGAACCAAGGCGGATAAATGGAGTTAAGATACAGATCAGCCATGATCTAATTGAATGACGCAACATAGAAACATAGAAGATAGGAGCAGGAGTAGGCCATTCGGCCCCTCGAGCCTGCTCCGCCATTCAATGAGATCATGGCTGATCATCCAAATTCAGTACCCTGTCCCTGCCTTCTCCCCATATCCCTTGATCCCTTTAGCCTTAAGAAATATATCCAACTACTCCTTGAATATATTTAACGAACTGGCCTCCACCGCCCTCTGTGGCAGAGAATTCCACAGGTTCACCACTCTCTGGGTGAAGAAATTCCTCCTCATCTCTGTCCTAAATGGCTTACCCCTTATCCTTAGACTATGACCCCTGGTTCTGGACTCCCCGACCATCGGGAACATTCTTCCTGCATCTAGTCTGTCCAGACCTGACAGAATTTTATAGGTTTCGATGAGGTCCCCTCTCAATCTTCTAAACTCCAGTGAGTATAAGCCCAATTGACACAATCTCTCCTCATACGTCATTCTTGCCATCCCAGGTATCAGCCTGGTGAATCTTTGCTGCACTCCTTCCATGGCAAGAATGTCCTTCCTCAGATAAGGCGACCAAAACTGCACACAATACTCAAGGTGCGGTCTCACCAAGGTCCTGTACAACTGCAGCAAGACAGCCTTGTTCCTGTACTCGAACCCTCTCGCTACGAAGGCTACCAGTTGCCTTCTTAACCGCCTGCTGCACCTGCATGATTACCTTCAGCGACTGGTGCACAAGGACACCCAGGTCTCTTTGCACTTCCCCTTCTCCCAATCTATTGCCATTCAAATAATAATCTGCCTTCCTGTTTTTGCCACCAAAGTGGATAACCTCACATTTATCCACATTATAGTGCATTTGCCACATGCCCAATCACCTAACCTGTCCAAATCGTACTGGAGTTTCACGATATCCTCCTCACAGCATACCCTCCCACCCAGCTTTGTGTCGTCTGCAAATTTGGAGATATTACATCCAATTCCCTCGTCCAGATCATTAATATATATTGTGAACAGCTGGGGTCCTAGGACCGATCCTTGCGGTACCCCACTAGTCACTGCCTGCCACTTGGAAAACGAACCGTTTATTCCAACTCTTTGCTTTCTATCCGCCAACCAGTTCTCTATCCAAGTAAATACCTTGCCCCCAATCCCATGTGCCTTAATTTTGCACGCTAATCTCTTATGCGGGACCTTATTGAAAGCCTTCTGAAAGTCCAAATACACCACATCCACTGGTTCTCCCTTATCTATTTTACCAGTTGCATCCTCAAAAAATTCCAGTAGATTAGTCAAACACGATTTACAGGCTCGAGGGGCTCAATGTCCTACTACTGTTTCTATGACTGCTGGTCCGTTGCAGTGGTTATATATTGAGTGAGTTTTTGACTTCACTCTGCCTACTTTTAGATCGTGTACATGTGTTGAACATAGCTTTGTTAGCTATAGACACATGACACTACACGGCACGAGGAATGGTGAACGGGGATCAATTTATAGTTTGCGATTTTACAGGGCACCACAGATTCAGACCGGCCACATCTCTCCTCTGGACCCATTAAAAGTTTACCACCTGGTCACATCCTCAAATATTCCACCTACTTTGTAGACATGATGGGTTCCACTCCTTTTCTTGGTAGAGGGTTGTCCCTTTTCACGGGCAATTCTTCTTCCACATCATTCTTCACTGCCTGCGATTCCTCAACCTCTTCGGGCTTCAAAAACGAACAACAAAAAATCCACTTACTCCTAGTTATTGAGACGAGGACAAAAATCACACTGGCACCCACTAACTCAACACTCAGTTTCTGGGAGCAAGAGGTAAATCATAATCTCCAACATCCAAGTGTAAATTCTTCAATTCTGTGCTTGAAGTCTGGCAGAAGAGTAAAACTGCTTTAGAGATCTGCTCCATTTCAGAAAAAAATTAGAGGCAGGATAAAGCACACAAAACATCAACAACAACCTGCAATTATATAGCACCTTTAACATAGTAAAACATCCCGAGGCACTTCACAGGACGGTTATCAAACAAAATTTGACACCGAGCTACATCAGGAGATAATAGGACAGGTGACCAAAAGATTGGTCAAAGAGGTAGGTTTTAAGAAGCCTCTTAAAGGAGAGAGAGGTAGGCCTTAAGCTTTGGAATTCCCTCCCTCAGCCTCTCCACCTCTCTCTCCTCCTTTAAGACACTCCTTAAAACCTACCTCTTCGACCAAACTTTTGGTCACCTGTCCTAATAGCTCATGTGGCTCAGTGTCAAATATTGTCTGAGAACGCTCCTGTGCAGCGCCGTGGGCCATTTTACTACGTTAAAGGCACTATATAAATGCAAGTTGTTGTTGTCCACGCAGTGTAGTCAAATCAAAGTTCCTACTGTATATTCAAATATACATTCAGAAAATTTCTACTTCACATTTGAAAGATTAAAAAAAGGCTTCCATTTATGTAGCGCTTTTCATGGCGTTTCAAAGCGCTCTACAGCCACTTTTGAAGTGGTGTCACTGCATTTAGGGTTAGGGTTAGGGAAACACAAAAGCCAATTTGTGCACAAGATCCCATTAACAGCAATGAGATAAACGGATAATCTATTTCAGGGAAGCTGCTCAAGAGATAAGTGCCGTGGGATCTTCTACGTCCACCTGAGAAGGCAGCCAGGGGCTTAGGTTTAACATCTCATCTGAAAGACGGCACCCACAGTGCTCCTTAGTACTGCACTGAAGTTTAAAATTGAAAAGACAGTGTCAAATCTTTGTCTCCAGCAGATCGCCAGTGAGATCTCCTTACTCTGGTGACATCACAGACAGGGAGGTGCCCTGAGCAACTGCAGTTTTGGCAGTGGGAGCTGCAACTTCAGACTAAGAGCCAAACGGAGCCACCCAATCATGGGAGGTTATTGGCTAGGTACTCTGCTTATACTTCCTGGTTACTTTGAATCCAGGACAAAGCAGCCCGCTTGATTGGCACCCCATCCACCACTTAAACATTCACTCCATCCACCACCGGCGCACCGTGGCTGCAGTGTGTACCATCTACAAGATGCACTGCAGCAACTCGCCAAGGCTACTTTGGCAGCAACTCCCAAACCCGCCACCGCCACCGTCTAGAAGGACAAGGGCAGCAGGCGCTTGGGAACACCACCACCTCCAAGTTCCTCTCCAAATCACACATCATCCTGACTTGGAAACATATCACCGTTCCTTCATCGTTGCTGGGTCAAAATCCTGGAACTCCCTCCCTAACAGCACTGTGGGAGCACCTTCACCACACGGACTGCAGCGGCTCAAGACAGCTCACCATCAACTTCTCAAGGGCAATTAGGGATGGGCAATAAATACTGGCCTTTGCCAGCAACGCCCACATCCCAGGAGCAAATAAAAAAATAAGTTTGTCAGAGCAGTCTAAATAAAAAGTACTCCCCCACCCACCCCCCCCCTCAAACTGGTATAGCAGTGTAATGGAATGGTGCCATATCAGACCTCTGCCTGTAGAGGCCCTCAATGGACTGCCTGTAGCGGAAGAATGAAAAGGAAAACTGCAGTCAGAAATAATGCAGTTCAGACAATGGCTGAAAAGACAGTTTATGATGTTCCGGTGTGCACCCTTCATCAGAACAGAATACAATTTTGGCAGCAAATACCATGAAGCGAGGGATTTTCAATTCTGCTCAAACATTCGACGATACCATTTTAAAAAAGTTAGCAATTTCTTGCCAGCGATATACTTTTGTGGCATTTTGCCTGGGCCTATCCTTCAATTTCAACCGTTTACCCACCTGGTCCACACCAAGGTTGAACAAATGGGCGCCAGTCAGATCGAGACTGCTGACCGTTGTCACGGTGACAGTGTGGTTTGGATGGTCGTACTGAATGGACTCTCTCTTGGAGGTTGTCAGTTGATCCAATTCATCAGCTTCCTCTGTAAGGAAACAGGAAACAATGCAATCATGCTGGAGCATGCATATTCCTAGCCAGAAGTGGCCACACATCAGCCAGATTCAAAACACTCCGATGAGTTGCATAAAAAGTCCTTCATTGACAGTAAAGCGCTTTGGGACATCCTGAGATCCTGAAAGGTGCTATGAGAACAACTTGCATTGATAATAGCGCCTTTAGCGTAGTAAAATGTCCCAAGGCGCTTCGCGGAATGTAATCAAACAAAATCTGGCGCCAAGCCACATAAGGAGATATTAGGACAGGGCTTGGTCAAAGCGGTAGGTTTTAAGGAGCATCTTAAAGGAGGGGAGAGAGGTAGCGAGGTTTAGGGAGAGAATTCTCGCGCTTAGGGCCTAGGCAGCTGATGCAAGTGAATATATAAATCCAAGTTCTTTTCTTGTACACACATCAGATGAGATCTCTCTCTCTCTAGTGGCTGTCAGAGGCACAATGTGCAATACTGGATACTCCCGATTCAGTTCCTAACGGACACAAATTCGCAATGCAAAACAGCTATGCATCCAATGTCAACGTGAGTGACACTGACCAGGAGGTCGCAGGTTTGAGCTTCAGTCTGTGTTAGTAAGAGGTCAATCGTGGCTCAGTGGTAGTACTCTCGCCTCTGGGCGAGGAAAAACCGCCCCTTGGCTATGTAGATTTACAAGAAATTAAGCCCAGAGGTTTAAGCTTGCAGCCAGCTCAATCACACTAGAAGATGAAAGTTACCTAAAGCTTCTTGTCTTTCCTTGAACATCTTCACATATTCTTTATGTCTCTGTAAGTCAAGAAAAAGTGTAGGTTAGGAAATATTACGGCATAGTTGTATTGCGCCTCCCCAATTTTCATCGCTCTACCATTGGCGGCCGTGCCTTCAGCTGCCTTGGCCCCAAGCTCTGGAATTCTCTCCCTAAACAAAATTTCTTGTCCATGCTGCCATTCTTGATGGATCCTTACACTAAACATCTGTAAGACAAAGGTCCTCAACCGACCTGCCCCTGCCACAGTACTGCCCCCCGATTATTAAAATCCACGACAAGGCCTTGGACAACGTGGACCACTTTTCATACCTCGGGAGCCTACGGTCAACAAGGGCAGACGTCGACGACGAAGTCCAACACCGCCTTCAGTGTGCCAGTGCAGCCTTCGGTCGCCTGAGGAAGAGTGTTTGAAAACCAGGACCTCAAACCCGGCACTAAGCTCATGGTCTACAGAGCAGCAGTCCCTGGCCCAAGACTGCACAAAGTGGAGGAGAAGCATCCAGGAAGGCGCCGAACACCTCGAGTCTCTTCGCCTGGAGCAAGCGGAAGCCAAGTGCAAGCAGCGCACGTCAACCCAAGCACCCCACCAACCCGCCCCTTCAACCACCGTCTGCCCCACAGTGTGTAGGTCCCGCATTGGACTCATCAGTCACCTGAGAACTCATTTTTAATATGGAAGCAAGTCATCCTCGGTTGTGAGGCATTGCCTAAGAGAGAGAGAGAGATGAGCCTGGATTCAGGGAGACCAGAACTAGGGGTCATAAATATAAGATAGTCACTAATAAATCCAATAGGGAATTCAGGGGAAACATCTTTACCTGGAGAGTGGTTAGAATGTGGAACTCGCTACCACAAGGAGTAGTTGAGGCGACGAGCATAGAATAGTGAAAGGCCAGAGGATTGGGAAATTTTTAAAAAGCAGCAAAAGGTCGACTAAAAAAATGATAAGGCGAAAGAAGATAGCTTGAGAGAGTAAGCTAGCAAGAAATATAAAAACAGACAGCAAGAGCTTCTACAGATATATAAAAAGGAAGAGAGTAGCTAAAGTAAACGTTGGTCCCCTAGAGGATGAGTCTGGGGAATTAATAATGGGAAACAGGGAAATGGTGAAGACCTTGAACAAATATTTTGTATCGGTCTTCACGGTAGAAGACACTAAAAGCATCCCAATAATGGATAATCAAGGGGCTATTGGGGTGGACTTAAAACAATCACTATCACTAGAAAGTACTAGGCAAACTAATGGGACTAAAGGTGGACAAGTCCCCTGGACCCGATGGCCTGCATCCTAGAGTCTTAAAAGAGGTGGCAGCAGAGATAGTGGTTGTAATCTACCAAAATTCCCTGGATTCTGGAGAGGTCCCAGCGGACTGGAAAACCGCAAATGTAACACCCCTATTTAAGAAAGGAGGGAGACAGAAAGCAGACAACTATCGACCAGTTAGCCTAACATCTGTCATTGGGAAAATGCTGGAGTCCATCATTAAGAAAGTGATAGGACATTTAGAAAATCATAATATAGTCAAGCAGAGTCAGCATGGTTTTATGAAAGGGAAATCATGTTTGACAAATTTGCTGGAGTTCTTTGAGGATGTAACGAGCAGGGTGGATAAAGGGGAACCAGTAGATGTAGTGTATTTGGATTTCCAGAAGGCATTCGATAAGGTGCCACATAAAAGGTTACTACACAAGATAAGAGCTCACGGAGTTGGGGTATTAGCATGGATAGAGGATTGGCTAACTAACAGAAAACAGAGAGTTGGGATAAATGGGTCATTTTCAGGTTGGCAAACTGTAACTAATGGGGTACCACAGGGATCAGTGCTGGGGCCTCAACTATTTACAATCTAGATTAATGACTTAAATGAAGGGACTGAGTGTAATGTAGCCAAATTTGCTGATGATACAAAGATAGGTGGGAAAGCAAATTGTGTGGAGGACGCAAAGAATCTCCAAAGGGATATAGACAGGCTCAGTGAGTGGGCAACAATCTGGCAGATGGAGTATAAATAGGAAAATGCGAGGTTATCCACTTTGGTAGAAAAAATAAAAAAGCAAATTATTATTTAAATGGGGAGAGATTACAAAATGCTGAGGTACAGAGAGCTCTGGGGGTCCTAGTACATGAATCACAAAAATTAGCATGCAGGTACAGCAAGTAATTAGGAAGGCAAATAGAGTGTTGGCCTTTATTGCAAAGGGAATGGAGTATAAAAATAGGGAAGTCCTGTTACAACTGTACAACTGTGTGGTGAGACCACACCTGGAGTACTGCGTAGAGTTTTGGTCTCCTTATTTAAGGAGGGATATACTTGCATTGGAATCAGTTCAGAGAAGGTTCACGAGGTTGATTCCTGGGATGAAGGGGTTGTCTTATGAAGAAAGGTTGAGCAGGTTGGGCCTATACTCATTGGAGTTTAGAAGAATGAGAGGAGATCTTATTGAAACATAAAAGGATCTGAAGGGGCTTGACAGGGTAGATGCAGAGAGGATGTCTCCCCTCATGCAGGAATCTAGAACTAGGGGGCATATATTCAGAATAAGGGGGCACCCATTTAAATTGGAAATGAGGAGGAATTTCTTCTCTCAGAGGGTCGTGAATCTTTGGAATTCTCTTCCCCAGAGAGCTGTGGAGGCTGGGTCACTGAATATATTTAAGGTGGAGATAGGCAGATTTTTGAACGATAAGGGAGCCAAGGGTTATGGGGAGCGGGCAGGGAAGTGGAGTTGAGGCCAAGATCAGATCAGCCATGATCTTATTGAATGGCGGAGCAGGCTCGAGGGGCCAAATGACCTACTCCTGCTCCTACGTCTTATACTCTTATAGATGCATTTAAGGGGAAACTAGATCAACGTGAATGAAAGGTCATCGACCTGAAACGTTAACTCTGTTTCTCTCTTCACAGCTGCCGCCTGACCTGCTGCGTATTTCCAGCATTTTCTGTCTTTATTTCAGATTTCCAGCATCCACAGTATTTTGCTTTTGATGTTGTTATCACCTGGCGTCCACAGGGGCGCGCTTTTCCAGCAGGAATAAGCAAATGGTCGTTCTGGCTCTTCCTTCCCAACCCCTAAGCCAAGCCCAAATGTACCAGGCAAGGATTGAACGCGACTTCCCTGCCCCGCCATAGCCGAGACCGGCAAACTCAGCAGAGAGTGGGACTGAACCTGAGACAGTCATGACCAATGGGAAGTCAATTTACCAGCAGCTCGCAAATGAGAACAAAAATATATTTCTGTTGGCTGCTAAACCACAATTCTGTTGCCAATAATGGTCAAAGAGGCAAATTGCTCGTACATTAGAAATTACAAATGCAAAACTATGGGAATTAAAAATAGATGGTGTCAGATTTATGTTGCATGCCATTTTGGAAGTAATTGCTCTTCACTTGACGTATACAGACAGGTAGACTTTAATTTGTAGAGCTTAATTATTAATGACGGCTTCCTGGCAATATGAAAGATACCACACACACTCACTGACTCCAGAATGAAGAAAATTAGCAGAACAGAACAAGCTTTAGAATGTAGACTAATACATATTTAACGTACATGAATAATTGAAGTTTGGTTTCCATTTAGATAGGATGTGAGGTGTAATCGGTTTTTAAGGAGTGGCTCTGGTGTGAATTATTGGCACCATATGCTCCCCATTAGTCAGGGGAAATGGTGTGCCTTTTCGCTGTGTGTTATAACACTACCCCGCGGAACAAGTAATAACAACACGCCCTCTCATAACAGTCACAGTCCGAACAACCCAAAACAGCTGAAGGATTTTATGCTGTTACATGCGGCTCATGGGCTTCAATGGTACACACTCAAGGGGCCTATTAAGCCAAACAGTTTTGGGCCTTCCTGTTCTAGAGCAATGGCGCCGTCTTTTCAATCACCGTTCTCACCTCCTCTTTCACACGCTTCTGTTCCTCCTTCAGTTTCACTTTAATTTCTTCCAGAGCCTTTTTCCTCCTCTCCACCTTCCGCTTGTGAAAGCCAGTCAGAAACTCCCTTCAAAAGAAATAAAACAGAATTTTCTTTTAAACTGCCAAGATCTTTTTATAGAATCATAAAATGATACAGCAGAAGAGGAGGCCATTCAGCCCATCTTTGAAAGAGCGGTCCAATTAGTCCCACTCCTACTGCTCTTTCCCCATAGGCCTGAAAATCTTACCTTTTTAAGTACATATCCAATTCCCTTTTGAAAGTCACTGTTGAATCTGCTTCCACCACCCTGTCAGGCAGCGCATTCCAGATCACAACAACTCGCTACGTAAAAAAAATTCTCTTCCTCTCGCCTCTGGTTCTTTTGCCAGTTACTTTAAATCTGCGTCCTCTGGTTACCGACCATTCTGCCAGTGGAAATAGTTTCCCCTTATTTACTCTATCAAAACCGTTCATGATTTTGAACACCTCTATTAAATCTTCCCTTAACCTTCTCTGCTCTGAAGAGAATAATCCTAGCTTCTCTAGTCTCCCCACATCACTGAAGTCCCTCATCCCTGGTACCATTCTAGTTAATCTCCTCTGCACCCTCTCCAAGGCCTTGACATCCTTTCTAAAGTGTGGTGTCCAGAATAGGACACAATACTCCAGCTGAGGCCTAACCGGTGATTTATGGCCTGCTCTGAAAGCGGCTCAACCCTCAATTGACAACTAAGCGCACATTATTCATAATTGCGGTAGTAATCACAAGTTACAAACCCAGATTCGGTCCCCATCAACCACATTGCAGAGTGCAGTTGTTTTATTATTCCAACTTTCTCCCTTTCTGATTCTTGGTGATGTTCATAGAACTGCCTTCTTGTATTTTGTCGCAGTCTTCCTCAGTATTAATTTGGTGTCATCCGCAAATTTTGAAATTGTATTTCCGATTCCCGAGTCAAAATCATTTATTTAAATGGTGAACAACAGTGGTCCCAGCACCACTTCCCAATAACTACCTTTAACCCCTGCTCTCCGTTTTCTGTTCAGCAAGAAAGATTTGCATTTCTGTAGCGCCTTTCACAAACTCAGGATGCCCCAAAGCGCTTTACAGCCAATGAAGTACTGTTTGAAGTGCAGTCACTGTTGTAATGTAGGAAACGCGGCAGTCAATTTGCACACAGCAAGCTCCCACAAACAGCAATGAGATAATGATGGTAGTGGAGGAATAAATATTAGCCAAAACACTGGGGGGGAACGCCCCTGTTCTTCTTTATGGGATGTGTCATGGGATCTTTTGCGTCAACCTGAGAGGGCAGACGGGGCCTCAGTTTAAAGTCTCATCCGAAAGACGGCACCTCCGACAGTATAGCACGGCACTGTAGTGTCAGCCTAGTTTTCTGGAGTGGGATGGAACCCACAATCTTCTGACTCAAGAGATTGCTACCAACGAAGCCACAGCTGACACCCAGCTGTGACCAGTTTGTTATCCATTCCTCGACTTGTTCCCTGACTCCATATGCTCTGACCCTAGTCATGAGTCTACTATGTGGAACTTTACATAGAATGTACAGCACAGAAACAGGCCATTCGACCCAACTGGTCTATGCCGGTGTTTCTGTTCCACACGAGCCTCCTCTCACCCCATCAGAATATCCTTCTATTCCTTTCTCCCTCATGTGTTTATCTAGCT
The DNA here is from genome assembly GCF_052327205.1 of Somniosus microcephalus. Lineage (NCBI taxonomy): Eukaryota > Metazoa > Chordata > Chondrichthyes > Squaliformes > Somniosidae > Somniosus > Somniosus microcephalus. Next base: position 14,221,917 of record NC_141014.1, on the reverse strand, counting down.
TCCCCTTAAAACGCATCTATGCTCCATGCCTCAACTATTCTATGTGATAGTAAGTTCCACATTCTACCGCTCTCAGGGTAAAGAAGTTTCAACTAAACATTCCTCACTTGTCCCTCCACAGAGGTCCTACACACACACACAGTGCCCGCTGACTGCGTGGAGGACATGAAGCCAAAGGCCATGAAAAGTTCGGCTGGTGCATCGAACCTGTCCCTAGGGCAATGACCTCCCCCCCATCATCATAGGAACAAGAGGAGGCCATTCAGCCCCTGGAGCCTGTTCTGACATTCAATGAGATCACGGCTGATCTGTATCCTAACCCCATTTACCCGCCGTAGCTCCACCTCCCTCGATTCCCTCACCAACAAAAATCCATCCATCCCTTCACTGAGAGCCTTTTGAAAATCCAAACATATTATTGAGGAAACCCGGGGTGTCGTTCCCTCTGACTGAGCCACACCTTCAGGGGCACTTCGGTCTGCGCTCAGTTATTGAGTATATTCAAGGCAGAGATCGATAGATTATTATGAATATTAAGGGACTCAAGGGATAGAGCAGGAAAGTGGAGATGAGGTCGAAGATCAGCCCTAATCTTATTGAATGGCGGAGCAGGCTCGAGGGGCCGTATGGCCGACTCCTGCTCCTAATTCTTATTTAAAGGCCGCTGTTAAAGCTCCGGGTTAAAATTGGAGAGAAATGCATTTGACCCCAACAGGTGAACCGGTGCAGTGCCGGGGGGAGCGCGGCCTCACCTCCTGTTGTCCTCGCTGAAGGTCAGCACACACCGCCCGCGGCTCCGGCCGCGACTCCCTCCCCGGCCCCGGCTCCGACCGCGACTACCTCCCCGGCCCCGGCTCAGCCCGCGGCCGCCGGCCCGGCGATCCTGTCCCTCCATTTTCTTCCCCCGCCGTCTCCACGCGTTGCTATGAACGACACTGAAAGCCGTCCGGGCGGCTGAAGCGGAAACCCCGCGCCACGCACAAACGTTCCACCTCGCGCTCAATCCCCACAGTGCGTTCCGGACCCGTGACTGAGTGGGGGGGAGTCACTCTGATTGACTGAGGGGGCCACTCTGTCTGAGGGGGGTCACTCTGTCTGATTGAGGGGGGGGTCACTCTGTCTGAGGGGGGGTTCACCCAGACTATCTGAGGGGTGTCACTCTGTCTGTCTGAGGGTGGTCACTGACTGAGGGGGGTCACTCTGACTGAGTGGGGGGCACTCTGACTGAGGGGGGGCACACTGACTGGGGGTCACTCTGACTGACTGGGGGGGTCACTCTGACTGACTGGGGGGGGCACTCTGACTGAGGGGGGGCACACTGACTGGGGGTCACTCTGACTGACTGGGGGGCACTCTGTCTGAGGGGGGTCACTCTGAGGGGGGCACTCTGTCTGAGGGGGGCACTCTGACTGACTGGGGGGCACTCTGACTGACTGGGGGGCACTCTGACTGACTGGGGGGCACTCTGTTTGAGGGGGGGTCACTGTCTGTGGGGGTCACTCTGAGGGTGGTCACTGACTGAGGGGGAGTCACTGTCTGTCTGTGGGGGGTCACTCGTGGGTCTCTGGTGATTAATGCTGTGATAAATGGGTAAATGGTAAGAATTAGTCAACTACATTATTATAAGGGGATAAAAGGAGCCGCCGGCAGCTGCGTGTACCGACGTGAGAGGGGGCGGCTGTTGTGTATGTACCTTTAAGGGAATAACTGGTCTTAGACTGCAGTACCGGCAGTGACCACCCCTGTATAAAAGGCCCTAGCAGGCTTCTGTAGTTTCAGTTTCAAGCTGCCTCTTGTTCAGTAAAGTACCTGTTAAACTGTTCTCCCGAAGTCCGTGTATTATTGAGGCGCGGACTTTACAGTGGCGACGAGTAAGTTCGAACTCACCTGCAGTGTGGCATCATCTCACGGGGATCTCGCCTGAAAGGAAGGTCCTAGAAGGTCGTAGTCTGAGCAACGGGCGTCGACCGAGGGCAACCGCCCAAAGAATCCATCGGTGTTTGGAGATTTGCGGGAGAGATTGTGGTTCCAGCGAATCGTGCTGGTAGCAGGTAGCACGCTGACCTTTCCGGACTGCGGCGGGCTCAAGCTCGATCGAGCGGCTCTACAAATCGGGCCGCGCAGCGTCGCCGGGAAAAGAAAACAAGAGAGAGAGGGTGGAGCGCACAGGGCGCGGTCGGTGCTCGAGAACAGGACAGCGGAGAGAAACCAAACGGAGGGGGGAAGGAAAGCGAGACGCGCCGAAGCTGCGGGTCGCCGCCATTACCCCGTAGAACGCTAGGAGCAGCGTGGCAGTAAGGCGAAGAAGCAAAAGCGTGGGAGGCGTCATTTTATTCCATTGGGGAAGAAGCAAAAGCGCGGGAGGCGCCATCTTAAATCGCCCAAGATGCCGAAAAGTGGCAGGATCACTGCTTTCGACAACGAGGTAGAAGACTGGACCACGTATGTAGAAAGAATCGAAGTGTACTGCAAGGCAAATGAGGTGGCCGATGGAAAGAGGGCGTCGGTATTATTAAATCTGATGGGTGTGAATACGTACGGCCTATTGCGGAATTTAATTACCCCAGCTAAACCAATAGAGAAAACTTTTGAGGAGATTGTTCATATCTTACAGGAACACCTAAGCCCTACACCACTGCTGATAGCAGAAAGATTCAAGTTCCATAAAAGAAACCAGCACAAAGATGAGAGCAATGCTGACTATCTCACGGAACTACGCAAGTTATCGAAGCACTGCCAGTTCGGAGCAGGACTGGCAGACACCTTACGGGATAAGTTTGTCTGCGGGCTCCAGAGTGAAGGAACCCAGAAACGACTACTTTCAAAAAAGGACCTGACGCTAGAACAGGCTTTCAGCGTGGCAGTATCCTACGAAGCAGCAGCACAGGGAGCTGCGGAAATACAACAGAAACCACAAGAATACAGCGCTAAGGAAATGGCGTATGGAGCCGAAAAGTGCTATCGCTGCGGCAGAACAACCCATGAGCAGAAGGACTGCTGGTTTAAAGACAAAATATGCAGGCAATGCGGAAAAATGGGACATATAGCAAGAGTCTGCAGGTCGGGAAAGAAGACCAACACGACAAGAACCACTAAGGAACAGTACAGGAAAGTAAAGAAACTGACAGATAGTAGTTCCGAAGATCAGGAGAGTGATAAGGACTCCGGGAGCAGGCGACTAAGTTGTTTAAAATTACACAACGTGATCGCAAAAGAAGATCACCGAACCATTTGGGTCACCCTCATGATAGCAGGGTCCCCAGTGAAGATGGAATTGGACACAGGATCAGCCCTAACTGTCATGAATCGACAAGACTATGAGCGGCTATTCTCACACATACCCTTAAAGGACACGTCCATTGTATTGAAGACATACACGAGGCAAAAGGTCTACCCCAGAGGAAAAATAAGGGTGCCAGTTGAATATAACGGAAAGGAAACACAGAAACTATACTTGTATATACTACGAGATGGAGGACCACCATTATTGGGACGTGAATGGATCCGAAGACTACAATTGGATTGGCATTCCATTCTGGCACTAACTGTGACTGACAAAAAAGATGATGACGTCGCACCTGGACGTCTGTCACAAATTCTCTCTGACGCGGAAGAGGTGTTCCAACAAGGACTTGGGACTCTAAAAGGAGTAAAGGCAACCATAAAGATTGAGGATAACGCAACCCCAAAAGTTTTCACGGCCAGACCGGTGCCATACGCGATACGCCCAGCTGTGGAAGCTGAACTGGAGAGTCTGGAGCGTTCAGGGGTGCTGTCTAAGGTGGACTGGAGCGAGTGGGCCACACCCATCGTTCCTGTAATGAAGAAAGCATTGAGCAGCACGCCTGGGGAGCCAATGAAGGTTCGCATCTGTGGGGACTACAAGGTGACTATGAACACAGTCCTGCACACAGTACAGTATCCGCTTCCGCGGATAGAAGATATTTTCGCCTCACTATCTGGAGGGAAACGTTGTACAAAGATTGACCTGGCTCAAGCGTATCTACAAATGGAGGTGGAAGAAGCATCTAGGAAATACCTCACGATAAACACTCACAAAGGCCTTTACCAGTACAATCGACTGGTATTTGGGGTAGCATCGGCCCCGGCTATGTGGCAGAGGGCAATGGAACAAGTCCTGCAAGGGATCCCGGGGACCCACTGTTATTTGGGCGACATCCTGGTTACGGGCGAAAATGACAATGAACACCTTGCCAACCTGGAACAGGTGCTCACGAGATTGCAGGAATATGGGCTACGAGCCAACCATCCCAAATGCGAGTTCTTCAGGAGACAAATCTCGTATTGTGGCCACATGATTGATGAGGAAGGGTTGCATAAGTCGCCGGACAAGATTGAGGCTGTAGTCAAGGCTCCAGCACCAGAAAATGTGTCGCAACTGAGGTCGTTCCTCGGGTTGGTGAACCACTACCATAAGTTCTTGCCGAATTTATCTACAATTCTGCACCCACTGAACGCCCTCCTTCAAACTGGTGTAACATGGAAATGGAGTGATGAGTGTAAGCGTGCCTTTCAGGAATGTAAATGCCAAATCACTTCAAAAGAAGTATTGGCCCACTACAACCCAACACTACCGATTCGGTTGGCATGTGATGCGTCACCTTACGGCATTGGAGCGGTGCTGTCACACAAATTCCGTGACGGTTCAGAGAGGCCAATAGCCTTTGCATCGCGCTCGCTAACCTCAGCCGAGCGTAACTACGCCCAGATTGACAGGGAGGCCCTCAGCCTGGTGTGGGGGGTGAAGAAGTTCAATCACTATCTGCACGGGCAGAAATTCACCCTACTGACTGATCATCAACCCCTGGTCTCAATTTTTAACCCAAAGAAGGGCGTTCCGGTGATGACGGCGCAACGGCTGCAGAGATGGTCACTTTTTCTAGGGGCACATCAGTATGACATAGAGTACAAAGGTACGAAACAACATGGAAACGCTGATGGGCTGTCGCGCCTACCGTTGCCTACGGCGGAAGAAGCATCTGCAGTGGACCCTGTGGAGCTATTCCATGCGACCACAGTCGAATGTTTGCCTGTTACAAACGCAAGTATTGAGAAGGAAACCCGAAATGACCCGACACTCTCTCGGGTCTATGATTTGATGGTGAAGGGATGGCCAGCATATGGCGACTCACTGTTGCCAGCATTCTCGCCAAGGAGGGAACAGCTGTCAGTGTGCCGGGGAACCTTGATGTGTGGATCCCGAGTGGTAATTCCACCCAAGTTGAGAGATAGAGTACTCAATGAGCTTCACGAGGGTCATCTGGGAGGGGTAAAAATGAAGAGCCTAGCCAGGGCGTTTGTGTGGTGGCCGGGAATCGATAAAGAAATCGAGGATATGACCAAGAGATGCACAGGATGCCAGAAGGTCCAAAACGCTCCACCACAGGCCCCGCTACACTCATGGGAGTGGCCCTCTTCTCCATGGCAATGGGTACACATTGATTTCGCTGGTCCATTTATGGACTCAATGTTTCTAATCGCTGTGGACGTCCATTCGAAATGGCCAGAGGTCATTAAAATGTCCTCCACCACCACGGAGAAAACTATTGCAGTCCTAATGACCATCTTCGCCAGGAATGGGTTACCAGAACAGATCTGTTCCGACAATGGCCCACAGTTTGTGTCCGAGGATTTCCGGAGGTTCCTGAAGAATAATGGGGTGAAACATTACACATCTGCCCCCTATCATCCAGCCACAAATGGATTGGCTGAGAGGTTTGTTCAGACCTTTAAAAAGGCCATAAAGGCAATGTATAATGACGACATACCACTGCAACACAAGGTGGATAACTTCCTGTTTGCTTACCGGAATGCGACACATGCAGTAACCAACCAAACTCCAGCCGTACTGTTTTTCAACCGGAGACTAAGATGTCGCTTGGATTTGCTCAAACCAAACATAAGACGAGATGTTGAGGATAAGCAGTTCCAGCACATAAATGGGAAGCCAACCAGGAGCTTCAAGATAGGGCAACCAGTCTTGGCCCGTGACTACCGAACAGAAAAATGGCAGGCAGGCACGATATGCACACAGCAGGGACCACTAATGTACACAGTGGACGTTGGAGAGAGCATTGTGAGACGCCATGCTGACCAGATTCTAGAGTCACAGGAACAAGCCAAACCTGTACCACAAGCATGTGCACCTGGTAATGAGCCCGAAGTACAGATTGCGTCTACCTCAGAAGCAGGGGTATTGGAAGCTGACGAACCAACCAATGACAATGAGCCAGAATTGACTCCACCGCCAGAACAGGATACTCGAGAAAGGCGCTAACCAGTCCGGATCAGGAAGCCTCCTCAAAGACTGAACTTATAAATGACTATTTCAGTTGATGTATATATTACTGAGGAAATTGTAATTGTAATTAGTTATTATTTAGTTGTTAAATGAATGTTATGTACTGTTTATCTAAAAGGGGAGGAATTGTTGTGTATGTACCTTTAAGGGAATAACTGGTCTTATACTGCAGTACCGGCAGTGACCACCCCTGTATAAAAGGCCCTAGCAGGCTTCTGTAGTTTCAGTTTCAAGCTGCCTCTTGTTCAGTAAAGTACCTGTTAAACTGTTCTCCCGAAGTCCGTGTATTATTGAGGCGCGGACTTTACAGCAGCGATGGGGTGAAATCAAAGTGTGACGTCACAGGAAAGCAGGTAAGTGATTGGTTGGTGAGTATTTCTCTCTTTTTTTTCTAAACTTGGGCATTCGTTTAAATTAAGAGCCGGGATTAAAAACTAAACATAAATAATTGATATTTCAAAACTTGAAAACCTAATTAATTAAATAAAATATAATACAAATGGCAGGGCAGGCGATGTGTTGCATGTGGGAGCTGGTGGACACCATTGAGGTCCAGGGCGACCACATCTGCAGCAAATGTTGGCTGCTCGAGGAACTTTGGCTCAGAGTTGATGAGCTGGAGTCCGAGCTTCAGACACTGCGATACATCAGGGAGGGGGCGAGATACTTGGACACTGTGTTCCAGGAGGCAGTCACACCCCTTAGGTTAAATAATTCAAATTTGATCCGTTGTCAGGGACAGGAGGGTGTGACTACGAGTGAGGCAGTTATGGGGATCCAGAAGGTAACATTGGAGGAGCCTCAGCCCTTGCACTTGTCCAACAGGTACGAGGTTCTTACTCCCTGTGTGGACGAGAGCAGGGACTGCAGGGAGGATGAGCAAACTGACCAGAGCACCGTGGTACAGGAGGCCATTCAAGTTGGGGGAGTAAAAAGAAATGTAGTAGTGGTAGGGGACAGTAGAGTTAGGGGGATAGATACTGTTCTCTGCAGCCGAGAACGTGAGTCCCGAAGGCTGTGTTGCCTGCCCGGTGCCAAGGTAATGACGTATGAGGAGAGATTGGGTCGATTGGACTTATACTCGCTGGAGTTTAGAAGAATGAGAGGGGATCTCGTTGAAACTTATAAAATTCTAACAGGACTAGACAGACTTGATGCAGGAAGGATGTCCCTGATGGCCGGGGAGTCCAGAACCAGGGGTCACAGTCTAAGGATAAGGGGTAAGCCATTTACGACTGAGATGAGGAGGAATTTCTTCACCCAAAGAGTGGTGAACCTGTGGAATTCTACCACAGAAGGCAGTGGAGGCCAATTCATTAAACATATTCAAGAAGGAGTTAGATATATTTCTTACGGCCAAAGGGATCAAGGGATATGGGGAGAAGGCAGAGACAGGGTACTGAATTTGGATGATCAGCCATGATCTCATTGAATGGCGGAGCAGGCTCGAGGGGCCGAATGGCCTACTCCTGCTCCTATCTTCTATGTTTCTATGTTAAGGACATCTCCTCTGGACTGGAGAGAAACTTGGAGTGGGAGGGGAAAGATCCAGTTGTTGTGGTCCACATAGGTACCAATGACATAGGTAGGACAAAGAAAGAGGTTCTGCTGAGGGAGTATAAGCAGCTAGGGAGTTGGCTTTCCCTACCCCCTCTCTGCCGATCACACCTCCCCAGAGGTCTGTGCCCTTTCCGTTAAAGTCGCCAAGGAGGATCAGCTTGTCGCCCGTTGGGACTCGGGACAGGGATTGTTCGAGGCTGGAGTAGAATTCCTCTTTGGTCCTGTCTGTGGCTTCCAGTGTTGGGGCGTACGCACTGATGACCGTAGCGCACTGGTTCCGGGCTAGGGTGAGCTGAAGAGTCATGAGGCGCCCGTTTATACCGCTAGGGGAGTCTCTGAGACGGCCAACTAGTTCATTTTCTATAGCGAAGCCTACCCCATGGAGGCGGCGTTATTCTTCATGTTTGCCTTTGCAGAAGAAGGTGTAACCACCGCCTTGCTCCCTGAGCTGGCCTTCCCCCTGCCCGCCGGGTCTCGCTTAGGGCAGCGATGTCAATGTCGAAACGTCTGAGCTCCCGGGCAACGATAGCAGTACGGCATTCTGGTCTGTCACTGTTGGGGTTGTCCATGAGGGTCCTGACGTTCCAGGTCCCGAACTTCATTTTAAAGGGTGGAAGATGCCTGAGCGCGAATTCTTTTAACATGGTGTGGCCGTTGCACACCAGCTACCACACGGGCTCGACAGAGCAAGGTCTTGGTCCAATGGTAAGGGGATCCAAGACGATTGGAGACCAGGCTCTGCTACATCAGCCGAGCATACACACACACAAACATACTGCGACTGTCCTCCTCCCTCCTTCCCGCAGGTCCTCTCTGCCTGGGTTTTGTAGGATGCATTGTGGTCCTCCTGACCTCGCTGTTAGCCTGTGCTGCACCTTCCCTGGGCCCCGATCCCACTGCAGGTCCATGCTGCGCCACTCCTGGGCCTTGATCTCACTGCTGGGCTTGTCCTCGCTCCTGGGTCCCGGCCTCGGACATGGATGATGTTGTCTCTCACAGGATCAAATTAGCACTGATAAGCCAACTCCAACGGTACCCTCCTCCTGTTGAAATGCTTAGAACATGGCCTTGTCATAACCAACACCTTGTTCCGTCAGAGAGACAAGTACAATGCTTCATGGCAGTACCCTCGCTCCAAGCACTGGCATCTGCTGGACTACGTCATCGTCCGAGCGAGGGACCGCAAGGACGTCTGCGTCACCCGTGCCATGACGAGCTGACGACTGCTGGACAGACCACCGCCTAATCTGCTCTGTCATCTCTGATGCGCTATCAATTACTCATAAAAGACTGAGAGTTAAGAGAGTAACTAAAGGCTTTTATGAACAAAAGAATGAAGGTCTGCCTCGAGTGGTCGACCGGTCCAGAATACAAAGGGCTGGGGAGCAGTCACCTTTATACTAGGACTTGTGGGAGGAGTCAGCCGAGGCATGTCCAGGCATGTACACAGTGGAATACAAACAGTGGTTTACCACATTCACCCCTTGTTTAAAATTGAGTCCGGCGAGGTGAAGTGTATTAAAAGTTAGTGTATTGGAGTCTCTCCGGAGGTCTTGTCTGCCGCTGTGATCGGCGTGGCGACGGCAGGGGTAGTGGAGCTTCCGGCGTCGAGTCCTGCGTAGGCTGTGGCACAGGCGTGTCGACCTCGTAGATGTCGAGCGGGTCGGGGCCCAGGCCTGCCGTCTGCTGGGGCTGGATATCGGATCGTGGGGGGGGGGGGTGGTAGTGAGTAGTGGGTTACTGCGGCCCCCGAGGGTGCAAGGTCTCTTATGGAGACTGTGTCCTCCCGCCCGTCCGGGTATGCAATGTAAGCATACTGGGGGTTGGCGTGGAGGAGGTCGACCCTCTCGACCAGGGGGTCCATTTTATGGGTCCTCACGTGTCTTCTCAGTAGGACCGGCCCTGGGGACGTCAGCCATGGCGGTAGCGATGTCCCCGATGTGGACTTCCTTGGGAAGACAAACATTTTCTCGTGAGGGGTGGCGTTAGTGGCAGTGCAGAGCAGTGACCGAATAGAGTGGAGCGCATCGGGGAGCACATCCTGCCAGCGGGAGGTTGGAAGGCCCCTAGACTTTAAGGCTAGCAGGGCGGCCTTCCAGACTGTCGCATTTTCTCTTTCCACCTGTCCGTTCCCCCGGGGATTGTAACTGGTGGTCCTGCTTGTGGCAATACCCCTAGTTAGCAGGTACTGACGGAGTTCGTCGCTCATAAACGATGAGCCCCGGTCGCTATGGATATAGCTGGGGAAACCGAACAGGGTGAAGAGGTCGTTCAGACATTTAATGACCGTGGCACTGGTCATGTCCGGGCAGGGGATGGCGAACGGGAAACGGGAGTACTCATCAATAATATTGAGGAAGTACACATTGCGGTCGGAGGAGGGGAGAGGCCCTTTAAAATCAACGCTCAGGCGCTCGAAGGGGCGAGTGGCTTTTATCAGGTGGGCCCTGTCTGGTCTATAAAAGTGCGGTTTGCACTCAGCGCAGACTTGGCAGTTCCTGGTCATGGTCCTGACCTCCTCAATAGAGTAAGGCAGGTTGCGGGCCTTGATGAAGTGGAAGAACCTGGTGACCCCCGGGTGGCAGAGGTCATTGTGGAGGGCCCGCAGTCTATCGATCTGCGCGCTGGCGCAGGTGCCACGCGATAGCGCATCCGGGGGTTCATTGAGCTTCCCGGGCCGGTACAAGATCTCGTAATTGTAGGTGGAAAGTTCGATTCTCCACCTCAAGATCTTGTCATTTTTGATTTTGCCCCTCTGCTTGTTGTTAAACATGAAAGCAACTGAACGCTGGTCAGTGAGCAGGGTAAATCGTTTTCCGGCCAGGTAGTGCCTCCAATGACGCACAGCCTCCACAATCGCCTGGGCCTCCTTCTCAACAGCGGAGTGTCTGGTCTCCGGGCCTTGGAGGGTTCGTGAAAAGAAGGCCACGGGTCTCCCCGCCTGATTGAGGGTAGCGGCCAGGGCAAAGTCGGACGCGTCGCTTTCCACCTGGAAGGGGATGGATTCGTCCACTGCGTGCATGGTGGCTTTGGCAATGTCCTCCTTGATACGGTGGAAGGCTAAGCGGGCCTCTGCCGTCAAGGGAAAAGAGGTGGACTTGATCAGCGGACGGGCCTTGTCCGCATAGTAGGGGACCCACTGGGCGTAATAGGAGAAAAACCCTAGGCACCTCTTCAGGGCCTTGAGGCAGTGGGAATTCCATAAGGGGACGCATCCGGTCGGGGTCGGGGCCGATGACTCCGTGTTCCACAACACAGCCAAGGATGGCGAGGTGGTTTGTGCGGAATATGCACTTCTCCTTGTTATATGTCAGGTTCAGGAGTTGGGCGGTGCGGAGGAATTTTTCGAGGTTTGCGTCATGGTCCTGCAAGTCACGGCCGCAGATGGTCACATTGTCCAGATATGGGAAAGTGGCCTGCAATGCATTTTGATCTACCATCCGGTCCATCTCCCTTTGGAAGACGGAGACCCCGTTGGTGACGCCAAAGGGAACCCTAAGGAAGTGATAGAGGCGGCCGTTTGCCTCAAAGGCAGTATACTGGCGGTCCTCAGGGTGGATAGGGAGCTGGTGGTACGCTGATTTCAGGTCAATGGTCGAGAAGACGCGGTACTGCGCGATCTGGTTGACCATATCAGCTATGCGGGGGAGTGGGTAGGCGTCCAGCAGGGTGTAGCGATTTATTGTCTGGCTGTAGTCGATGACCAGGCGCTGCTTCTCGCCGGTCTTAATGACCACAACCTGGGCTCGCCAGGGGCTGGTGCTGCCCTCAATAATCCCTTCCTTCAGGAGCCGCTCCACTTCGGTTTTAATGAAAACCCTGTCCCCGGCACTGTATCGCCTGCTCTTTGTGGCGATGGGCTTACAGTCGGGGGTGAGGTTAGCAAACAGTGGGAGTGGTGGGGGGGGGGGGTGTGTGACTCTGAGTGTGGAGAGGTTGCACCTGGTGTGCGGCGGGCAATTTGGAAGCTGCTGGCTGCGGACTGTGAGTGGGGGTAGGGGTCCACCGTACGCCATCGTAACACTTTTAAGGTGGCACTGAAAATCTAACCCCAGCAGGACGGCAGCGCAGAGGTCGGGCAGGACCAGAAGTTTAAAATGATCGTACACAGTCCCGTCTACTACGAGTGTCACCACGCAGTAGCCGCCGATGTCCGCCGACTGGGACTCGGAGGCCATAGAAATCCGCTGGTGCGCAGGCAGGACTGGGAGAGAGCAACGCCGCACCGTGTCGGGGTGGATGAAGCTCTCCGTGCTCCCAGAGTCAAAAAGGCAGATTGTATCGTGACCATTTACCTTAATGTCCATTGTGGAACTGGCCAGCTGGTGCGGTCTCGCTTGGTCCAGTGTAACGGATGCCAGCGTAGGGGTCGGTGTGTCGCTGCGGGTATCAGATGAGGCGGTGTTGGGGGCCTGCTGCGTTCCGGCTGTCGTCCAAGATGGCGGCGTCCATGATCCCCATGTGGCTGGAGGCGTCCAAAATGGCTGCTGTACCGGTGGTTCGCACATGGCCGGGGAGGCCCAAGATGGCGGCCCGCATGGCCCACACGCGGCGCTGCTGGGGTTCGGGGTGGCTTTGGCCCTGCAGATGCTAGCGTAGTGTCCCTTCTTCCCGCAGCCCGAGCAGATCGCGTTTTTCGCCGGGCAGCGCGCTCTGGGGTGTTCTGCCTGGCCACAGAAGTAGCATTTCTGGCCTTGGGGCACTGCTGTCTGACCTTGGGACGCTGCTGCGGTAGTTGGGCCGTTGCTGGGGTGTGGCTGGGGTGGCACGGCGCTATGAGGCGGTCCTACCGTGTCCCAGGCTGTCATTCCCCGCGGCATCCACGGTGCAGAGGAGTAGGCATCCATGCCCCGGTAGGCTGCATCCAATGATAGTGCGAGTTCAGAGGCCTTGTTGAGGTCGAGGTCACTCTGCTCCAACAGTCGCTGTCTGGTGTAATTGGATCTGTGGCCCACTACAAAAGCGTCCCGGATAAGTTCCTCTGTGTACACGGCGGCCTTTACATCCTTACAACCACAGGCCCGGCCAAGCACAGACAGTGCCTGAAGGTATTCCACGGTCAATTCCCCAGGTTGTTGTTTACGACTCCCCAGAAGGTGCCTGGCGTACACTTCGTTCACTGGGCGCGTGTACTGGTCCTTGAGGAGCTTGATAGCGTCCGTGTACGAGGTCGCGTCTTGGATGACCGAGTACACTCGGTGGTTCACTTTGGAGGTCAGGACATCCAGTTTGTCCTCGTCCGATTTGATTGCTGCGGAGGCAGTCAGGAATTTTTCGAAACACTTAAGCCAGTGAGTAAACTTGGTGGATGAGTCCGCCTCCCGATGATCTAAGTCCAGGCATGCTGGTGTGAGGATCTTCTCCATTATAAAAATTTTGTTAATAAAATTGATGCGCTATCAATTACTCATAAAAGACTGAGAGTTAAGAAAGTAACTAAAGGCTTTTATTAACAAAAGAATGAAGGTCTGCCTCGAGTGGTCGACCGGTCCAGAATACAAAGGGCTGGGGAGCAGTCACCTTTATACTAGGACTTGTGGGAGGAGTCAGCCGAGGCATGTCCAGGCATGTACACAGTGGAATACAAACAGTGGTTTACCACAATCTCCATCAATGTAGCCCCAAAACAGCGGCGCCAACAGTAACAATGCCGCAGGAAAATCAACGCTGGAGCACTCAAAGACCCCACTAAGAAAGCCCTATTCAGCCTGCGCCTCACAAACAACCTGACGACTCCCAGTGATTCAGAGACACAGAGTGTCCACAGCGCCTGGTCTGCACTCAAGGCCTTCATAATCAGCACCTGTGAAGAGACTCTCGGTCACTCGACCAGGAAACACCAAGACTGGTTCGACGAGAACGACCAGGAGATCCAGAAGCTAATAAGCCGCAAGCGCAAGGCATTCCTGATCTGGAAACAGCAACAGAGCTCGAGAGCAAGAAAGCAGCTCTACAGACGCCTGAAGGCCGAGATCCAACAAAAAACTCGCAACCTAAAGAACAGATGGTAGGTGGGGAAAGCGCAGGAGATCCAGCAGCTAGCCAACAACCATGACGTGCGTGGATTCTTTAGCGCAGTCAAGACCATCTGCAGCCCAAGCACCCAAGGCCTTACCCCACAATGGATATGATCTTCACCGCACGTCAATTACAAGAGAAATGCAGGGAACAGCACCAACCACTGTACATGGCCTTCTTTGATCTCACAAAAGCCTTCGACACTGTCAACCGTGAGGGATTATGGAGTGTCCTCCTCAAATTCGGCTGCCCTCAAAAGTTTGCCACCATCCTCCACCTGCTCAACGACCACATGCAAGCCACGATCCTGACCAACGGTTCCACCACAGACCCAATTCATATACGGACCGGGGACAAGCAAGGCTGTCATCGCACCAACACTCTTCTCGATCTTCCTTGCTGCAATGCTCCATCTCACCCTCAGTAAGCTCCCCGCTGGAGTGGAGCTAATTTACAGAACAAACAGGAAACTGTTCAACCTCCGTCGCCTCCAGTCCAGATCCAAGGTTGTCCCATCCTCTGTCGTCGAATTACAGTATGCAGACGACACTTGCGTCTGCGCTCACTCAGAGGTCGAACTCCAAACCATCGCCAACACCTTCACCGAAGCGTACGAGAGCATAGGCCTTACACTAAACATCCGTAAGACAAAGGTCCTCTACCAACCTGCCCCCGCCACACAGTACTGCCCCCCCGATTATCAAAATCGACGACAAGGCCTTGGACAACGTGTACCAGTTTCCATACCTCGGAAGCCTACTGTCAACAAGGGAAGACGTTGACGACGAAGTCCAACGCCGCCTTCAGTGTGCCAGTGCAGCCTTCGGTCACCTGAGGAAGAGTGTTTGAAGACCAGGACCTCAAACCCGGCACTAAGCTCATGGTCTACAGAGCAGCAGTGATACCCGCCCTGCTGTATGCCTCAGAGACATGGACCATGTACAGCAGGCACCTCAAAGAACTGGAGAGTTACCACCAACGCTGCCTCCTCAAGATCCTGCAAATCCATTGGCAGGATAGGCGCACCAACATCAGTGTTCTTGCTCAGGCAACATCCCCAGCATCGAAGCTTTGACCACGCTCGATCAGCTCCGATGGATGGGCCACATCGTCCGCATGCCCGCTACGAGACTCCCAAAACAAGCGCTCTACTCGGAGTTCCGACATGGCAAGAGAGCCCCAGGTGGGCAGAGGAAACGTTTCAAGGACACCCTCAAAGTCTCCTTGAAAAAGTGCAACATCCCCACTGACACCTGGGAATCCCTGGCCCAAGACCGCACAAAGTAGAGGAGCAGCATCCAGGAAGGCGCCGAACACCTCGAGTCTCTTCGCCGGGAGCAAGCGGAAGCCAAGCGCAAGCAGCGCAAGGAACGCATGTCAACCCAAGCACCCCACCCACCCGCCCCTTCAACCACCCTCTGCCCCTTCAACCACCCTCTGCCCCAACTGTGACAGAGACTGTAGGTCCCGCATTGGACTCATCAGTCACTTGAGAACTAATTTTTAATGTGGAAGCAAGTCATCCTCGGTTCCGAGGGACTGCCTAAGAAATGGATGAGCAGCTAGGGGCTAAATTAAAAAGCAGAACCACAAAGGTAATAATCTCTGGATTACTACCTGAGCCACGAGCGAATTTGCATAGGGTAAATAAGATCAGAGAGATGAACGCGTGGCTCAAAGACTGGTGTGGGAGAAATAGGTTTTGATTCATGGGGCACTGGCACCAGTACACCAACAAAGGCGAATCGAATAACTAGGGCTGTAGAGAGGGCTTTAAACTAAATAGTGGGGGGGAGGGTTCAGGTGGGCGGGAATTTAAAAAGTCAAAAGAGAAAGGAGAAGGCAATAGAGCAGGGTAGCGATGGGTGTAATGGTAACCAGAGTGTGACAGGAAGGGACAGAACATATAACAATAAGATTGCATCAGAAAGTGGGGTCAAAGCATGGAAAAATAGTAAAAAGACAAAATTAAACACTCTTTATCTGAATGCACGCAACATTCGTAACAAGATAGATGAGTTGACAGCACAAATAGATATAAATGGGTATGATCTGACAGCCATTACAGAGACGTGGTTGCAAGGTGACCAAGCACTGGGAACTGAATATTCAGGGATATTTGACATTTTGGAAGGATAGGCAGAAAGGAAAAGGTAGCTCTGTTAATAAAGGATGAGATCAGTGTAGTGGTGAGAAATGATATTGGCTCAGAAGATCAAGATGTAGAATCAGTTTGGGTGGAGATAAGAAATAATAAGGGAAAGAAGTCACTGGTGGTAGTAGTCTATCGGCCCCCTAACAGTAGCTACACTTTTGGACAGAGTATATATCAAGAAATAACGGAGGCTTGTAAGAAAGGTACAGCAATAATCATGGGCGATTTTAATCTTCATATTGATGGGACAAATCAAATTGGCCAAGGTAGCCTCGAGGAAGAGTTCTTGGAGTGTATCCGGGATACTTTCCTAGAACAATACATTGTGGAACTAACCAGGGAGCAAGCTATCTTAGATCTGTTACTGTGTAATGAGACAGAATTAATAAATGATCTCATAGTAAAGGATCCTCTTGGAAAGAGTGATCATAGCATGGTTGAATTTCAAATTCAATTGGAGGGTGAGAAAGTTGGGTCTCAAACCAGTGTCCTGATCTTAAATAAAGGCAATTACAAAGGTATGAAGGCAGAGTTGGCTAAAGTGGACTGGGAAAATAGATTAAAGGATAAGATGGTTGATAAGCAATGGCAGACATTTAAGGAGATATTTCATAACTCTCAACAAAAATATATTCCAGTGAGAAGGAAAGACTTTAAGAGAAGGAAGAACCATCCGTGGCTAACTAAGGAAGTAAAGGATGGTATCAAATTGAAAACAAAGGCATACAATGTTGCCAAGATTAGTGGGAGGCCAGAGGATTGGGACATTTTTTTAAACCAGCAAAGGACAACTAAAATAATAATAAAGAGAGAGAAGATGGATTATGAATGTAAACTAGCAAGAAATATAAAAACAGATAATAAGAGCTTCTACAGGTATATAAAAAGGAAGAGAGTAGCTAAAGTAAATGTTGGTCCCTTAGAGGATGAGACTGGGGAATTAATAATGGGGAACAGGGAAATGGCAGAGATGTTGAACAAATATTTTGTATCAGTCTTCATGGTAGAAGACACTAAAACCATCCCAATAATACATAATCAAGGGGCTATAGGGAGGGGGGAACTTAAAACAATCACTATCACTAAAGAAAAAGTACTCGCTAAAATAATGGGACTAAAGGTGGACAAAACCCCTGGACCTGATGGCCTGCCTCCTAGGGTATTAAAAGAAGTGGCTGCAGAGATAGTGGATGCATTGTTACCAAAATTCCCTAGATTCTGGAGAGGTCCCAGCGAATTGGAAAACGGCAAATGTAACACCCTTATTTAAGAAGGGAGGGAGACAGAAAGCAGGAAAATATAGACCAGTTAGCCTAACATCTGTCATTGGGAAAATGCTGGAGTCCATTATTAAGGAAGCAGTAGCAGGACATTTAGAAAATCATAATATAGTCTAGCAGAGTCAGCATGGTTTTATGAAAGGGAAATCATGTTTGACAAATTTGCTGCAGTTCTTTGAGGATGTAACGAGCAGGGTGGATAAAGGGGAACCAGTGGATGTGGATTTCCAGAAGGCATTCGATAAGGTGCCACATAAAAGGTTACTGCACAAGATAAGAGCTCACGGGGTTGGGGGTAATATATTGGCATGGATAGAGGATTGGCTAACTAACAGAAAACAGAGAGTCGAGATAAATGGGTCATTTTCCGGTTGGCAAACGGTAACTAGTGGGGTGCCACAGGGATCAGTGCTGGGGCCTCAACTATTTACAATCTACATTAATGACTTGGATGAAGGGACCGAGTGTAATGTAGCCAAATTTGCTGATGATACAAAGATGGGTGGGAAAGCAAATTGTGAAGAGGAGTCAAAGAACCTGCAAAGGGATATAGACAGGCTAAGTGAGTGGGCAAACATTTGGCAGATGGAGTATAATGTGAGAAAGTGTGAGGTTATCCACTTTGGTAGGAAAAATAAAAAAGCAAATTATTATTTAAATGGAGAGAGATTACAAAATGCTGCAGCACAGAGGGACCTGGGGGTCCTTGTGCATGAAACACAAAATGTTAGCATGCAGGTACAGCAAGTAATTAAAAAGGCAAATGGAATGTTGGCCTTTATTGCAAGGGGGTTGGAGTATAAAAGTAGGGAAGTCCTGTTACAACTGTACAGGGTATTGGTGAGACCACACCTGGAGTACTGTGTACAGTTTTGGTCTCCTTATTTAAGGAGGTGTGGCAAAACCACCAATGATCTTCTGTGCAAATGCATAACTGTCTTTAACCCAATGCTACAGCATCTGTGTTTATTGGCTGAGTGTAAATAAACTTTCTGCAAAAGCCCTGAAACAACGTGATGACGTCATCACGTTGGTCACGTGATGCCCCGAACAGCGGGAAACGTGATGACATCATGACATCAGAGAGTGGGAGGTTCTAAGTCCAGACCTCGTGTAACAAGCTGCTGAAAAGACCTGTTTGCTGTTGCTCCTGCATGTTTTTGTTTTGTTCACTTGTTTGATTAAATTCAGTTGAATTATTGAACTGACTCGACTTCAGTGCTTCAGTTAGGGATAGATCGATCCCTACAGAGGGATATATTTGCATTGGAGGCAGTTCAGACAAGGTTCATGAGGTTGATTCCTGAGATGAAGGGGTTGACTTATGAAGAAAGGTTGAGCAGGTTGGGCCTATACTCATTGGAGTTTAGAAGAATGAGAGGGGATCTTATCGAAACATAAGATACTGAGGGGGCTCGACAAGGTAGAAGCTGAGAGGATGTTTCCCCTCGTGGGGGAATCTAGAACTAGGGGGCAAAGTCTCAGAATAAAGGGTCGCCGATTTAAAACGGAGATGAGGAGGAATTTCTTCTCAGAGGGTCGTGAATCTGTGGAATTCTCTGCCCCAGAGAGCTGTGGAGGCTGGGTCATTGCATATATTTAAGGTGGAGATAGACAGATTTTTGAACAATAAGGGAGTCGAGGGCTATGGGGAGCGGGCAGGGAAATGGAACTGAGCCCAAGATCAGATCAGCCATGATCTTATTAAATGGCGGAGCAGGTTCGAGGAGCCAAATGGCCGACTCCTGCTCCTATTTCTTATGTTCTTATTAGGGCCAATCCTAGTCATTCGCCACTCTCGCGCGCTTCAGGTCACTGGAGACGTGGATCCGCTTGTGGAAAACCACCTCTTGCCTTGAATAGAGAACTGGGAGAGAACCCGAATTGTAACAGGGTCCCATGTAATTCTGAAAGCGAGAGCAGTATTTATGAGTATTGTCTGCTCATCAAAAGCTTTGTATACTCTTTTCCGTTTTCTGTACGCTATTTTAAAAAGTCTCTTTTTTTTTTAAACATGTATCTCCACGATAATGTTTCTTTCAAAGGAAGTGGTGGAGTTGTTTAATCATAAGCAACATTGATTATTCAGACCATCTGCTTTATCTGCTAAATAGGTGAATTTTAAAATTGTTTGCAATGTAGGTGATGTAATACAATTAATAATGTCACAAAAGCAAAAGGTTTTATTTATTTAAGTAGATTTTATGATGTCATAAAGCTTTGCTTAGTTAAGATTCAATAATGACTTTCAAAAGGGCAGTGGATAAATGCTTGAAGGGGAAACATTTGCAGGGCTATGGGGAAAGAGTGGGTCTAATCGGATCGCTCTTTCAAAGAGCTGGCACAGGCTCGATGGGCTGATAGAGCACAGAAGGAGGCCAATCAGCCTATGATTCTATTACAGGAACTGAAGGTTGTATTTATGAAGACATTTCCCTCTTAGCTTAAATGGAGGAGTAGAAACCATGACAGGGCAGATGGTCCGTGGAAGGAGTGGGTTGGATGGGCCAAATGTTTTTTTTTCTGTGCTTTCTTACATTCTAGGTCATCATTATGGCTCTCCTAATAGCTGGTCATAGAGTTACAAAGGAAATGGTTTGGAAGAAAATCACCTACCCAGCTCCCTGACTGGAGATGGTGCGTCGACTAAAAATAAAATGCCTTGAAGTAAGGCCTGCGTACAGTTGTACTGTCTACACCAGCAAAAGATTGATGGCCCCTTGTTATCTTCACAAATGCTAATCTGTCAGTTTGGAGTGTCAGCTTGGCTCATTGGTAGCAGGTCTTGGCTCTGAGTCGGAAGGTTGTGGCTTCAACCTGTACTCCAGGATTTGAGCACACAATCTAAAACAACAACTTGCGTTTATATAGTGCCTTTTACAGACTAAAATGTCCCAAGGCGTTTCACAGGAGTATTCTCAGACATAATGTGACACCGAGCCACATAAAATATTAGATATTAGGACAGGTGAGCAAAAAATTGGTCAAAGAGGAGCATCTTAAAGGAGGAGAGAGGTTTAGGGAGGGAATTCCAGAGCTCGGGGCCCAGGCAACTGAAGGCACGGCCACCAATGGTGGAGCGATTAAAATCGGGGATGCTCAGAATTGGAGGAACACAGAGTTCTTGTGGGGTTATAGGGCTGGAGGAGGTTAGAGAGATTAGCGAGGGGCGAGGCTATGCAGGGATTTGGAAACAAGGATGAGAATTTTTAAATTGAGGTGTTACTGGACTGGGTGGGAATTTAGGTCAGTGAGCACTTGGGTGATAGGTGAACGGGACTTGGTGCGAGTTCGGACACGGGGCAGCAGAGTTTTGGATGAGCTCAAGTTTACGGAGGGTGGAAGGTGGGGGGCCGGCCTGGAGAGTGTTGGAATAGTCGACTCGAGGTAACAAAGGCACGGATGGAGGTTTCAGCAGCAGATGAGCTGAGTCAATCTAGGCTGACACTTCAGCGCAGTAGTGAGGGAGTGCTGCATTGTCAGAGGGTGCCGTCTTTTGGATGAAACCGGTGCCCTGTCTGCCTGTTCAGGTGGACATAAAACATCCTACGGCACGGGAGTTTGCTGCACGTCCTCCTGCCCAACATTCATCCCTCAACCAGCACCGTCGAAACAGATCCATTTGGTCATTTATCTCATTGCCATTTGTGGGAGCTTGCTGTGTGCAAATTAGCTGCAGCATGTGCTTACATAACAACAGTGACCGCACTTCAAAAAGACAAATTAATTGGCCATGAAGTGCTTTTCGACAAACTGAGGTGAAAGGCGTTATATCAACTTTCTCCTTTCCGCTTCCGCTGAGCGAGCCCACGGAAAGTGTGTACCGTTTACCAATTCTCAACATTAGAACAACCCTTGAAACGAAAGTAGTTTAATACCTGAAAATCAGACACTAAGAAAGTAAAAGATTGTATTCAAGTAAACTTTATCAGTTTAGAAATTCCTACGCTGAAAGAATCCTGTCAAGCAGCTCTTTCTCTTTTAGATGCCCTTCTGTTTCAGATAGTTGTCCATCTCGTGGACCTTCTTGTTGAGTACCCCGCCGTGGACTCCCTTTTTGCCTATCACAAACACCATGGTTTTGATGGTTTTGCCGATGCAGATGCTCTTGCCTTGGCCGCCCTTCATCCTCGCGTCCATCACTCCATCATTGTTGACCATGAGGTTGTCCCGGATGACGGAGCATTTCTTTCCCCCGATGGTGATGCCAGTTTGTAAGAAAGCCTTGCGGTCCTGCCCTATTAACATGCTGACCTCCTGTGGGGAGATGGCGGCCAACACACCGCCAGGCTTGGAAGCCCAGACCGACTTGTTGTCAACCTGGCCCACGATGGCAGCATCTTCCACATTCTTATCCTTCAGTATACTGTTGATATAATTCTTCCAGCCTGACATCCTCTCCTTGATCAAAGATTGATTTCAGACACAACTCTCCTTGATGATGTCTCACCAACAGCAGATCATTAATGTGAGAGGACTTAACAGGCAACAGCTTTGTAAAGTGACACATCATTTTGACATCAAAATAGCAATCTTTGTGACATCATAAATATGACATCATCTCTTTATAGATGTCAGTTTCACCAGTGCTGCTGTGACAGGATATTTGGTGCATTTTAATATACTGTGGCAAAACCACCAATGATCTTCTGTACAAATGCATAACTGTCTTTAACCCAATGCTACAGCATCTGTGTTTATTGGCTGAGTGTAAATAAGCTTTCTGCAAAAGCCCTGAAACGACGTGATGACGTCATCACATTGGTCACGTGATGCCCCGAACGACAGGAAATGTCATGACGTCAGAGAGTGGGAGGTTCTAAGCCCAGACCTCGTGTAACAAGCTGCTGAAAAGACCTGTTTGCTGTTGCTCCTGCATGTTTTTGTTTTGTTCACTTGTTTGATTAAATTCAGTTGAATTATTGAACTGACTCGACTTCAGTGCTTCAGTTAGGGATAGATCGATTCCTACAATACTACAGGTTTTCAAGACTATATAGTCTATTGCATTAATTAGCAAAGAAATAAAATACGTCCTGATCGAGTGGCACATTCTTCCGATGTTTATAAAACTATTTATTACTCAATATCAATATTAATCAGGGTGACCTGATAGAGAGGTCTTTAAAATTATGAAGGGTTTTGATGGGACATAAAGAAGATGCTTCCACTTGTGGGGAGACCAAAACTAGGGGCCCTAAATACAAGATAGTGACTATCAAATCAAATCAACTTTTATTGTCATTGTTAGTGCACAAGTGCAGTACAACGAAATGTAGGCTTGCGGCTCCCGAGAGTGTACATTTGGATTAAGACATTTAAACATTCAACATACATTTGGCTTGTAATACATTAACATAAATATGACCATAATAAAGTGCATTGGCAGATGTGCAGGCTTTAGAGTTTATTTGTGGAGTTCAGTAGGATGACAGCCCTGGGAAAGAATAATAAATCCAATAGGGAATTCTGGGGAAACCTCTTTACCCAGAGTGTGGTGAGAATGTGGAACTCGCTACCACAGGGAGTATTTGAGGTGAATAGCAGAGATGCATTTAAGGGAAAGCTGGATAAACACACGAGGGAGAAAGGAATAGAAGGTTATGCTGATGGGGTGAGATGAAGAGGGGTGGGAGGAGGCTCGTGTGGAGCATAAACGTCGGCACAGACCAGTTGGCCTGTTTCTGTGCTGTACATTCTATGTAACATATAATGCATGTTAGAAATCAAATCAGTTGGTGAGATCACATAATTTAATTTTTTTCTTCACTAATTTACTGAAGCTTCTTCGGCTACAGGTGCACAGGCACCCTTCAGTACCCCATTCATATGCCTGTTACTGATGTGTGAACCTTGACAATATGCTGTTTTGCATCTGATCTTACCCTCACCCAACATTCACACCGAACTGTACCAACTCAGAGGCTTGAGCACCAAATCCAGGCTGACACTCCAGTGCAGTGCTGAGGGAGTGCTGCACTTTACAGCCTTCTGGACTCAACATCGAGTTCAACAATTTCAGACCATAACCTCTGCCCCCTATCCTTTTTTTCCCATTTATTTATTTTTCTCTCTCTCACATGGCAGCTGTCTTTCATTCTGCCATTGCCATTTACACCTCATCTAGAGCCATCTTTTGTTTCTTAACTTGTCCCATTACCATCTCCTCTTGCCTTGCACCATCTCTTAATGTCTCTCAATCTCTCCTGCCTTCCATCCTATCACAGACCTTCCTTTTTGTTCTTTCCTCCCCTCTCCGCTCTCCCTGCCCTCGCTTAAAAACCTGTTCCATCTCCAGCTTTTTCCAGTTCTGACGAAGGGTCATTGACGTGAAACGTTAACTCTGTTTCTCTCTCCACAGATGCTGCCTGACTTGCTGAGTATTTCCAGCATTTTTCTGTTTTTATTACTGTCGGAGGTGCGGTCTTTCGATTGAGACGTTAAACCGAGGCCCCGTCTGCTCCCTCAGGTGGACGTAAAAGATCCCATGAGACACTATATCGAAGAGCAGAGGCATTCTTCCCAGTGTCCTTCAACCAACATCACTAAAAAACAGATTACCTGGTCATTATCACATTGCTGTTTGAGAGAGCTTGCTGTGTGCAAATTGCCTGCCGCGTTTCCCACGTTGACTGTAAAACGCTTTGGGACGTCTAAATGACATGCAAATAATACAAACTGGTTCCCAGGCTCCGACCACCTCGAGAGCGTTCTCCAATCCAAGAGAACAACACAAGTCCTGGCGTGACCAGCTCCTGCCCTCCAGGCCTTCCGTGTGGCCGCGTGGCTCCGGACCCTGGAGAACGCTCTGCCTTAAAGGGGAGACAGGATCTATTCTTAGACTACAATGCAACCTTGGCCTGTGCTTGCATAATACGTAGGTATGAATACGTTGGTTGCACGTTCAGCTGAGGTCGCGTTTTTTGGGTGTTTATCTAGCTTCTAATCTTTTCAGCCTTTTGCGCTGCAGGATTTGATTATAATACAGTAAGGGCTTAGGCCAAATGTTTCTCGCATTCCCAAGACCTGGATGTTTTCATTCTTTGTTCTGGTTTCCAAACTGTCTGTTGTTCACAAATAGAGACAAGATTAAGATTTCGCTTTCTCCCACATTTGCTAGAACACTAAAAATGCTACAAGAAAGGAATGCTGGGATAGCTTGACCATTTAAAATCATTTCTTAAATATTCTAACAAGGCATAAATCTTGGCTAGGACTCCCCTGCTCTTCTCTGAATAATGCCACGGGATCTTTTATGTCCATCTGAGAGGACAGACGGGGCCTCAGTTCAAACTCTCACCCGAAAGACGGCACCTCTGACAGTGCAGCACTCCCTCAACATCTCAGCCTAGATTATGTGCTCAAGTCTCTGGAGAGTGCTACTCACTGAGCCATTTACTTCAGTCCAGGGAATCTTTTTGTTCAGTGCCCTCTCCAACATTCCTCCCGTTGGTCACATATCTCTTTCTCTTTGCGGGAGTTGCAGTCTGCAAATTGGCTGCCTTGTCGATCCACTTAAAAAGTGAATGCACTTAAAAACAAAGGTGGCATAGATATACAATTTCTATTGAACAGGCCGAGGCGGTTTCCTCTAGAAACGAGAAGGCTGACATGATGGAGGTCTTTAAAATGATGAGGGGGTTTGATAGGGTAGATGTAGAGACGATGTTTCTACTTGTGGTGGAGACCAGAACTAGGGGTGATCAATATAAGACAGTCACTAATAGGTCCAATGGGGAATTCAGGAGAAACCTCTTTACCCAGAGAGGGGTGAGAACATTAGCGTCACACAAGTGCCAGGCAATGACCATCTGCAATAAGTGAGAGTCTAACCACCTCTCCTTGACATTCAACGGCATTACCATCGCCGAATCCCCCACCATCAACATCCTGGGGGGGTCACTGTAGTGTATGTGCCTTTAAGAGCCCCCTGTGTACTGTAATGCCGGTAATGGCCACTCGGGCTATATAAGCCTGTATATTGTGTTGTATCAGTTAGTTCCCCTCCAGACTTTGTTCAGTAAACACCTGTGAAACCAACCCCTGTCTTCAGTGTCTCGATTAACACACGGACACAACAGTGGCGACGAATTGGAAATGGACTTACCTGCAATTCGGCAGCACCTCAAGGACATCGATTCCTCTGACGTCCAAAGTCGAAGAAAAGCAAGAAAAAGAAAAAGCTGTGGTTTCACCAGCTAGCCGAGCTGGTGGCAGGTACTGCAATAATCCTTCCTGGGCGTCGGGCTGGGGCTCCAATGGCTGGCTCTGCAGCGAGGCCAAGCAGCGAAGGCGGAGGCAAGCAGTAACAGACGGGGAGGGGGCACTCGGGAGACGGCCGGCGCTGCAAGCAGGTCGGCGTTCAGACCTAGCAGAGAGTGTCCAGCGGGAACGAGTCTCCACCTGTAAATAATAAAAATTTAAAAAAACGCGGAAAACAGCGTTGTCATCGGCAGCAGCGGCGGGGAAGCGCCATATCTTTTCTGCAGAAAAGAAAGAAAAGCGCGGGAAGCGCCATTTTTTTTCCAGGATGCCTAAGGCTGGCAATATTGATGCTTTTGATAACGATATAGAGGATTGGACCACATATGTGGAAAGAGTGGAGGTATATTGCACCGCAAATGGAATAGAAAATGATAAAAAAGCGTCAGTACTTCTAAATCTAATGGGCGCAAAGACATATGGGCTGTTACAAAACTTAATCACTCCAGCCAAACCAAAGGATAAGAATTTTAAAGAAATTGTTGATACCCTACAGGAGCACTTAAACCCAACACCGCTGCTGATAGCGGAATGATTCAAATTCTTCAAGAGGAATCAACACAAGAATGAAAGTAACGCTGATTACCTCACCGAATTAAGAAAGCTATCAAAGCACTGCCAATTCGGGGCAGGACTAGCAGATTATCTTCGAGACAAATTCGTCTGCGGTCTCCTAAGTGAAGGAACACAGAAAAGGCTGCTTTCTGAGAAAGATTTAACACTGGACAAGGCTTTCAGTATGGCTGTATCATACGAAGCAGCCGCAAGAGGAGCTGCAGAAATACAACAAAAGACATAGGACTTCGGCACCCATGAAATGACACAGGGTTTCGAGAGATGTTATCGCTGCGGCAGATCCACCCATGACCAGAGGGACTGCTGGTTCAAGGACAAAGCATGCAGGCAATGCGGAAAGATTGGACACATTGCATGGGTATGCCGATCTGGACAAAAAAAATCCACGGACAGGAAAAAAAAAATCAATAAAGAAAAGTACAGAAAGGTACAAATGATGACGGGCAGTAGCTCCGAAGACCAGAAGAGCGATAGCGACTCCGAAAACAAGACACTAAGCTGTCTCAAATTACATAATGTAATTGCCAAAGAAGATTACCAGACCATTTGGGTTACCCTCACGATAGCAGGGTCCCCAGTTAAAATGGAGCTAGATACAGGATCAGCTCTGACCGTCATAAATCGACGGGATTACGAGCGGCTATTTCCGCATATACCTTTAAAAGACACATCCATTATCTTGAAAACATATACGGGGCAGAAAGTATACCCCAAAGGAAAAATAAGAGTGCCTGTTGTATACAACGGCAAGGAAATACAAAAGTTGTATTTATACGTTCTACAAGATGGTGGTCCACCGCTGTTGGGACGTGAATGGATCAGGAAAATACGTTTAGACTGGCACTCCATTCAGGCACTGACGGTGACCAGTAATGAAAAAAATGATGATGACGTCATACCTGAACGATTAAAAGACATCTTGGCCAACGCCAAAGAAGTGTTTCAAGAGAAACTAGGAACCTTGAAAGGCATCACTGCCTCAATAAAAGTGGAAGATGCGGCAATTCCCAAGTTTTTTAAGGCAAGACCGGTGCCATACGCAATTCGTCCAGCAGTCGAGGCAGAGCTGGAGAATTTGGAAAAGGCAGGTGTATTATCCAAAATAGATTGGAGCGAGTGGGCAACACCCATCGTCCCAGTCATGAAGAAAACGTTGAATAATGATAAATCTGAAGAACAGAGAAAAATTCGCATCTGTGGAGACTTCAAGGTGACTGTAAACCCGGTCCTTCACACGGTACAGTATCCTCTTCCGAGGATAGAAGATATTTTCGCCTCACTATCCGGAGGGAAACGTTTCACCAAAATTGACTTGGCACAGGCATATCTACAGATGGAGGTTGAAGAGGCCTCTAAAAAGTATCTCGCGACAAATACACACAAAGGTCTGTACCAGTACAATCGACTGGTTTTTGGAGTAGCATCCGCTCCAGCTATCTGGCAAAGAGCTATGGAGCAAGTCCTCCAAGGGATTCCGGGGACTCAATGCTACCTAGACGACATCCTTGTAACAGGAGAAAACGACAACGAGCACCTTGCCAATTTGGAGCAGGTGCTCACTAGGCTACGAGCAAATCGCCCCAAGTGCGAATTTTTCCAGAATCAAATATCATATTGTGGCCACATAATTAATAAGGAAGGGTTGCATAAGTCAACTGAAAAAATTGAAGTGGTCATAAAAGCCCCAGCACCTGAAAATGTTTCACAATTAAGGTCGTTCCTGGGATTAATAAATTACTATCATAAATTTTTACCGAACTTATCAACTCTTCTGCACCCTCTTAATGAACTGCTACAAACAGGAGTAATTTGGAAATGGAGCGAAGACTGTAAACGTGCCTTCCATAAATGCAAAGACTTAATCACGTCCAAAGAAGTTTTGGCTCATTACAACCCATCACTGCCAATCAGACTGGCATGCGATGCATCCCCTTACGGCGTAGGAGCGGTATTATCGCATAAATTCCCTGATGGCTCGGAACGGCCAATAGCTTTTGCGTCACGCTCATTGAACTCAGCTGAGCGTAACTATGCCCAAATCGACAGGGAAGCACTGAGTCTGGTATGGGGAGTGAAGAAATTCAACCATTACCTACACGGACAAAAATTTACCTTGTTGACTGACCATCAACCCCTCATCTTCATATTCAACCCTAAAAAGGGTGTTCCCATTATGACAGCGCAAAGGCTACAGAGGTGGTCCCTTTTTCTAGGGGCACACCAATATAAAACATAGAATACAAAGGATCAAAACAGCATGGGAATGCTGACGGTTTATCACGCCTACCGTTGCCAACGGTAGAAGAGGCACCTACCGTAGACCCAGTGGAGATTTTCCACTCTACTATAGTCGAATGTCTACCAGTAACAAATTCTGCCATTGAAAGGGAAACTAGAAATGACCCGACTCTCTCACGAGTCTACGATTTAACAGTGAAGGGATGGCCAGCACATGGCGAACCACTGTTGCCAGCATTCTCGCAAAGAAGAGAACAGCTGTCAGTGTGCCGAGGAACCTTGATGTGTGGATCCAGAGTGGTGATTCCACCCAAACTCCAGGATAAAGTTCTAAAGGAGCTTCACGAGGGGCATCTGGGTGGAGTGAAAATGAAGAACCTAGCCAGGGCATTTGTATGGTGGCCAGGTATCGATGGAGACATCGAAGAAATGACCAAGAGCTGCCTAGGATGCCAGAAGGTCCAAAACACTCCACCACAAGCCCCTCTACATCCATGGGAGTGGCCCTCATCTCCATGGCAAAGGGTACACATCGACTTTGCTGGTCCATTTATGGACTCAATGTTCTTAATCGCGGTTGATGCACACTCCAAGTGGCCGGAGGTAATAAAGATGTCCTCCACCACCACGGAAAAAACCATCACAGTATTAAGGACCATATTTGCCAGGAATGGACTGCCTGAACAGATCGGTTCTGATAATGGACCGCAATTTGTGTCCAAAGAATTCAGGAAGTTCTTAAAAAACAATGGGGTTAAGCACTACACGTCCGCCCCATACCACCCCGCCACCAATGGATTGGCTGAAAGGTTTGTCCAGACCTTCAAGAAGGCCATGGGTAATGAAGACATAAAACTTCAGCATAAGGTGGATAACTTCTTGTTTGCATACAGGAATGCAACACATATGGTTACAAACCAAACTCCCGCCATGATGTTCTTCAATAGAAGCCTAAGATGCCGGCTGGATTTGATCAAGCCAAACATCAGAAGGGACGTAGAGAACCAGCAATTTCAAGGCATGAATGAAAGGCCAACTAGAACCTTCCAGATAGGTCAACAAGTTTTGGCCCGGGACTACCGTACCGAGAAATGGCAGCCTGGAACTATCTGCACACAACTAGGACCGCTGATGTATACCGTGGACATTGGAGAAAGCATAATCATAGAGTCATCCGAAAAGGGACAACCTACACCACAACTCTATACGCCTAAATGATGAAGTAGAGATACCCATAGTATCTACCTCCGATCCGGTGATACTGGAACCCGATGAACCCGACACTGGCATTCAAGCCGAATCAGCCTTGCCAAAAGAACCTACTACACCACCAGAAACTACTACACCACCGAGGCGTTATCCGGACCGAGTCAGGAAGCCTCCAGAGAGACTGACTTATAATTGATTAACTGCAGCAATGTGTAGATTATTTTTCTTGTAACATGCAATTAATGATTACTTAAAATATTATGTACTGGTTGGCTAAAAGGGGAGGAATTGTAGTGTATGTGCCTTTAAGAGCCCCCTGTGTACTGTAATGCCGGTAATGGCCACTCGGGCTATATAAGCCTGTATATTGTGTTGTATCAGTTAGTTCCCCTTGTGGTAAACCACTGTCATACCTGTCTGTGTCTGTATGTGTATTCCACTAGGTACAGGTCTGGACATGCCTCGGCTGACTCCTCCCACTATTCCAGGTATATAAGTGACTACCTCCCAGTCCCTTAGTATTCTGGACGGGTCGACCACTCGAGACAAGACCTTCATTCTTTAGTTAATAAAAGCCTGATTGTTACTCGCTCAACCTCAGTCTTTTGAGTAATTGATGGCGCATCACCCCTCCAGACTTTGTTCAGTAAACACCTGTGAAACCAACTCCTGTCTTCAGTGTCTCTATTAACACACGGACACAACAGTCACCATTGACCAGAAACTTAACTGGACCAGCCACATAAATACTGTGGCTACAAGAGTAGGTCAGAGGCTGGGTATTCTGCAGCGAGTGACTCACCTCCTGACCAATGTTCCCTGTAATTATGTTTAAGGCTGCGCAAGTCATTCAAAATACCGAGCATGTGCGTTTTTTCCTCATTGAAAAGCCGGCGAGTCGGCAGCGCAGGGTCTCTGGAGCGCTGCCTGGCTCAACAGCTTACAGGGAACATTGCTCCTGACTCCCCAAAGCCTTTCCACCATCGACAAGGTAGAAGTCAGGAGTGTGATGGAATACTCTCCATTTGCCTGGATCAGTGCAGCTCCAACAACACTCAAGAAGCTCGACACCATCCAGGACAAAGCAGCCTGTTTGATTGGCACCCCATCCACCACCTTAAACATTCACTCCCTCCACCACCGGTGCACCGTGGCTGCAGTGTGTACCATCTACAAGATGCACTGTAGCAACTCACCAAGGCTTCTTCGGCAGCACCTCCCAAACCCGCGACCTCTACCACCTAGAAGGAAAAGGGGAGCAAGCGCATGGGAACACTTCCAAGTTGCACACCATTCTGATTTGGAAATATATACCCGTTCCTTCGTCGTCGCTGGGTCAAAATCCTGAAACTCCCTAACAGCACTGTGGGAATACTTTCACCACACAGACTGCAGTGGTTCAAGGCGGCGGCTCACCACCACCTTCTCGAGGGCAATTAAGGATGGGCAATAAATGCTGGCCTTGCCAGTGATGCCCACGTCACGTGAATGAATAAAACAAAATGTGGAACATAAGAACAAGGAGCAGGAGGAGGCCATTTGGCCCCTCAAGCCTATTCCGTCATTCAATAAGATCTTGGCTGATCTGATTTTGGCCTCAACTCCACTTTCCTGCCCACTCCCCATAACCCTTGACTCCAGTTTTTCAAAAATCTGTCTATCTCCGCCTTAAAAATATTCACAGATTCAGCCTCCACAGCTCTCTGGAGTAGAGAATTCCAAAGATTCACAACCCTCAGAAGAAATTCTTCCTCATCTCAGTTTTAAATGGGCGACCCCTTATTCTAAAACTATGCCCCCTAGTTCTAGATTCCCCCACGAGGGGAAACATCCTCTCAGCATCTACCCTGTTAAGTCCCCTCAGAATCTTATGTTTCAATAAGACCCCCTCTCTTCTAAACTCCAATGAGTATAGACCCAACCTGCTCAACCTTTCTTCATAAGTCAACCCCTTCATCTCCAGAATCAACCTCGTGAACCTTCTCTGAACTGCCTCCAATGCAAGTATATCCTTCCTTAAATTAGGAGACCAAAACTGTCCGCAGTACTCCAGGTGTGGTCTCACCAACGCCCTGTACAGTTGTAGCAAGACTTCCCTACTTTTATACTCCAGCCCCCTTGCAATAAAGGCCAATATTCCATTTGACTTCCTAATTAATTGCTGTACCTGCATGCTAACTTTTTGTGTTTCATGTACAAGGACACCCAGATCCCTCTGTACTGCAGCATTCTGTAGTCTCTCTCCATTTAAATATTTTGCTTTTTTTAATTCTTCCTACCAAAGTGGATAACCTCACATTTTCCCACATTATATTCCATCTGCCAAATTTTTGCCCACTCACTTAACCTATCTATATCCCTTTACAGACTGTGTCCTCCTCACAACTTGCTTTCCCACCTATCCTTGTATCGTCAGCAAATTTGGCAACAGTACACTCGGTCCCTTCATCCAAGTCATTAATAGTTGAGGCCCCAGCACTGATCCCTGTAGCACCCCACTAGTTAGTTTGCCAACCTGAAAATGACCCATTTATCCCGACTCTGTTTTCTGTTAGTTAGCCAATGCTAATATATTACCCCCAACCCCGTGAGCTCTTATCTTGTGCAGTAACCTTTTATGTGGCACCTTATCGAATGCCTTCTGGAAATCCAAATACGCTACATCTACTGGTTCCCCTTTATCCACCCTGCTCGTTACATCTGCAAAGAACTCAATAAATTTGTCAAACACGATTTCCCTTTCATAAAACCATGTTGACTCTGCTTGATTGTATTATGATTTTCTAAATGTCCTGCTACTACTTCCTTAATAATGGATTCCAGCATTTTCCCAGTGACAGATGAGGTTAACTGGCCCATAGTTTCCTGCTCGCTGTCTCCCTCCTTTCTTGAATAGTGCGTTACATTTGCGGTTTTCCAATCCACTGGGACCTTTCCAGAATCCTGGGAATGTTGGTAGATTACAACCAATGTATCCACCATCTCTGCAGCCACTTTAAGACCCTAAGGATGCAGACCATCAGGTCCAGGGGACTTGGTAAACTAATGGGACTAAAGGCTGACAAGTACTTTTTCCCTAGTGATAGTGATTGTTTTAAGTTCCTCCCTCCCTTTTGCCCCTTGATTATCTACTATTATTGGGATGGTTTTAGCGTCTTCTACCGTGAAGACAGATACAAAATATTTGTTCAAAGTCTCTGCCATTTCCCCATTTCCCATTATTAATTCCCCAGTCTCATCCTCTAAGGGACCAACGTTTACTTAAGCTACTCTCTTCCTTTTTATATACCTGTAGAAGCTCTTACTGTCTTTTTTTTAAATATTTCTTGCTAGTTTACTGTCATAATATCTTCTCCCTCTTTATTTTTTTTTAAGTCAGTACCACATGGAGTATTTGAGACGAATAGCACAGATGCATTTAAGGGGAAGCTAGATTAGCACATGAGGGAGAAAGGAATAGAAGGATATGCAGATAGGATTAGCTGAAGTAGGGTGGGAGGAGGCTCATGTAAAGCATAAACACCGACATAGACTAGCTAGGTCGAATGGGCTATTTCTGTGCTGTACATTCTATGTAATGTAAAGCTTTAATTAATCATGTGATCACTAACTCACACATATATATTTCAAAGTGACAAATTACTGTTTCCGTGCTGCACATTCTATGTAATATTTTTCATTTCCCATGCCATTAGTACTGAATTAAGGGCAGTTTTGTGCTGTGCAGCAGGAACTGGACTGTGACTAACCAATCTCAAATGGCACTTCGGACTCCCTTTGCAGATAGCCGTGTGGATTCTACCAGTCAACCCAGGGAAAATGGACATTCTTGCTAATAGATCACCACAACAGTGACTCCTCAATCCTGGAGAGATGGGGAAAAACACTGGAGACTAGATAGATGGGAAAAGAATCATTTGGATAAGGGTGGTGAGGAAAGGCACAATGGGGATAAACAGGGAAAGTAAAACAAAGATATTTATTGTGTCTATATCACAAAATAAGCAATTCCAGATAGATCATTCGGCATTGAAGTATTTTATTCTGATGCAAAAAATGCCTCAAAATCATTCTACATATTCATGATACTTATCCTTTAAATAAAACACAAACCATAATTAGAAAAACAATTTTCACATGCCCAACCAGGAAAATAAACTACAAGGTACTTGCACTTACTAAATATTTACAGTAACAATGCGGCGGCAGAAAATCATGGTCTGAACGATCGAAAATCAGCCCGTCCCTTTTGTACGGCCATTGCATTGGTTCTTGTACAGAGAAACCGCAGTCATGACTTGTGTACATGTATCTGTCTGTTTCAATATGATTACTGAGTAAGATGGGTCTACTGTCCATTTTACTGAACTAGGAAATGGTATGGGAGTAAATAACGGTTTTACAGTGAATTTACATCTCTAATCTTTCTGTTGCTGGTATAGGTCCATTGGGTAACATACTCGCAAGTCACCTCCAGGACTTTCAACCATTCATTTTTATGGCACTTTATTTTTTTTGGTTTTACTCATAATAAAATTAACTATTTTTAAATGCTATAATGAACTCCAATGATCTATAACCACCTTTTATTCTTCTGTCCTGTGTTTTATACCATTAAAATCACCAATTGTGGCTCCATCACTATTCAAAATGCATTAGTCTGTCAGTACAAGTGTCAGTGCCAATTGGACTTGTCGACGGGCAAGGACTGTTTCTATAAAGTCCAATCAATCCTACACTTACACTATACCAGATGTATCTGAAAAAGACTTGCATTTCTATAGCGCCTTTCACAATCACCGGACGTCCCACAGCGCTTTACAACCAATGAAGTAGTTTTTGAAGTGTAGTCACTGTTGTAATGTAGGAAACGCGGCAGCAAGCTCCCACAAACTGCAATGTGATAATGACCAGATAATCTGTTTTATAGTGATGCTGATTGAGGGATAAAATACTGGGAATAACTCCCCTGCTCTTCTTCAAAATAGTGCCATGGGATCGTTTACGTCCACCCGAGAGCGCAGATCTGCCTAAAGTTACCTTTTAAACTGAAGCTTGCTATGGACTTGGAGAGCTTTTGGAATGGGGCTAAATGGAGTCACCCATTTAAGACCAGCGTCAGCCTGCTGGTGTGCATCAGTGCTGGGGAATTACACTGCAAGGCTTAAAAAGCAGAACTTAGTGGGTCGTACTATTTCCATAAAGATTGGTATTGTGCGCCTTTAGGATATTCCCAGTGGAGCACCTGCTCAAGCGCATTGAACAAGGACCAAAAACTGAACTTGAAACTGTAAAAAGAAATAGTTTCATTAAAACACAGCAGCAACAACAAACACCCTGCAATTTTTTCATCCAAAGGGTAACCAAGTCGTGGAATAAGTTAGCAGGGAAGGCCATCGAAGCGGACAGTACAAGTGGGTTCAAAGGTCAATCTGATGCGTCTCTGGACAAAAATTGCGATTATACAGCGAGAAAGCAGTTAGACGGAGCGGATCTATAAAAGGGACAGGTTCGTTTGGCTTTTTGATTTAAAAAAAAAAAAAATTCTTGTGTACTTACATATATATGAAATCTAAAAAATGACTCTGTCCCAAACTTGTACATGATAAATTACATTCCCAAGACGTAACACCATCCAAGAGTGAAGTATGAGGCTGCAACAATTTAATAAATTACTTAAAATATCGAGCAAATGGGAATTTTGATACCAGCCGATTGTATCCTCAGATTGAGAATGGAACTGTGGGCAACAAGTAAGGTAACAATGTGCTGATGGCCTCCTTCAGTGGTGTCCTGTATCAGAGACCAGTGGGGACACGGAGGGCGGTTGGGGAAAACGAAAAAATGATACTGGACCACTCAGAAGTGAGCTGCTCAATTATCATCATTAGCAATGAGTGAAAGGCAACCTTCACACTCATACTGCAATCTTAGTTGCACGTAAGATTGCGAAAATATCTTTTCAGTGAATTTGCCCAATTGCATTTCCCCCCCCCCACCAGAGGGAAACAGTTTAGTCTCTGAAACGCCTGCTGGTGCCTTTACTCGTTGATTAGGACATGACGGTACGATCCGGTCAGAGGGTAGAAGACATCTGCTGTAGGCTGCAGTCTGGGCTTCGCATTGATCAGCTTGCTGCGATTGTGGTGCCACTACCCAGTTTCATGATCACCTGCTGGCAATCGCTGACAGACCGCTTGTCTCCGAGTTTCTCCAGCGTACGTGCAGCCTCGGCCAGCATAATCGCTCTCTGACCCGGTGAAGAAAGGAACGAGAGGGGAAGGTGACGGCACGCCAGGAGTATGGCTGTCGCTCTCTCTCTCTGGCCTGGAAGAGCGTCCAATTCACCTGTTATTATAAAAAAGTATAAATTATTTTTGCAACTCTGTTCTCACTTAATGGAGTAGAGGTTCATTTACTGGAATTCCAAATAGATTGCAGTGAACCTACCTCCTGTCGTGTTTGAAATTTTGCTCTGTGAAAATCAGCAAGATGCTAAACCATCCTGCAATTCTATTGTTTGCTATTGTAACAGAGTTGCTTCGCTGCTTAAAATAAATGAGTTAACACCTTCATTGCAATAGAAAACAGAGGATTCGCATAGGAATGTCTTAGAATACGTATGCTAAAATGTGTCATTTTAAGGCCACTGTTTTGGGCAGGACTACTGGATTTTTGATTGAAAGTTGGTTCTAATTTTGATATTCTCTTTCTCCAGCTTAAACTCCGTCCTTAACCTGTACTCTTCAGAACTTTTTCACTGGACAATCAACAGTTTCAACACAATTAGTCGATCAGAATTGCCACGCAGCTGAATGGCGGCCAGAAGCTTCTAAAGCTGGCTCAGGGAGGGCGCATTCAGCACATGCCGCCTGGCACACGCCCCCTTAAAGAACGCGAAGCAGAGTGGGACAACATCGTGTCCCTGCTGACCTGGTGTGTGGCACAGAGAAAAGAACAAACAGGAATTGTGGAGGCCTGTGCCTTTTTAAAACACATTTTCTAAATAGGCGGAGCCCCATTGTGGCAATCAGGTCTTGGACTCTCCCATTAAGTACAGTATACGAAGTTGCTCCATAATAATCTTAAATTATATGCGAACAATGACGGACAGGTAAAGACCCTCTGGTCCACCCAGCCTGACCCACACACCTTGCGTTAACTTGTGTATCACAATATAAACACTCCATACCCCACCCAAAACCATGTGATCTCCTGGGAGGGGCAAAAGCCAGATAAACCCCAGGCCAACTTGGGGGGGGGGGAAAAAAAAAAAAAAAAAACTGGGAAATTCCTCTCCGACCCATCTAAGCGATCAAAACCAGTCCAGGAGATCATTCTAGCCCTGAATTCCCTGCAGTGCCCACCTTCTGGAAGGACACAGATTGGCAAACGAACCGGAGGGGAGATGAGAGTTTTTTTCCCCACGCAGCGAGCTACGATGATCTGGAACGCACCGCTTGAAAGGACGGTGGAAGCAGATTCAATAGTAACTTGCAAAAAGGGAATTGGATAAATACTTGAAGGGGAAAAAAATTGCAAGGCCATGAGGAAAGAGCGGGGGAGTGGGACTTTGAGAGAGCACAATGGGCCGAATGGCCTCCTGTGCTGTATGATTCAATGAATACAAAAAGATACAAGGCTGTGCGCACAATGTAACAAGTTTTAAAACAGCTAACAAGGAAGAGGATATTTCTATTTGCAACAATACTTTCTCGTCAGGATGACCTACTGGATTGCACACAAGGACCGCCAGCAGTGGAAGCTGGCCTACTGGTATGAAAGGTATTCACCTTGTTGGATGGGGTGTGACGTGCGTCTCCTCAGGCTGTGCTCCAGAAGCTGGTGGGTTCGAGTTGGGCTTGCACCCGCCATCAACCGAACAGTTGCTTCATGCAAAAACATCTAAAAAGAAAGGTCAAGCACAACGCCGAAACTATTAAACACACAACAATTGTATAATCTGATACAAACACCTGTTCACCCATCACCCCTGTGCTTGCTGACCTACATTGGCTCCTGATCGAGGCGTTGCCGGACTTTAAAATTCTCATCCTTGTTTTCAAGTCCCTCCGTGGCCTCTTCCCCATCCCATCTCTGTAACCTCCTCCAGCCCCACAACCCTCCGAGATCTCCATGCTCCTCCAATTCGGGTCTCTTGCGTTTCCCCGATTTTCATCGCTCCACTATTGGAGGCCGTGCCTTCAGCCAAGGCCCTAAGCTCTGGAATTCCCTCCTTAAACCTCTATGCCTCTCTACATCTCTCTCTCCTCCTTTAAGATGCGCCTTAAAACTTCTCTCTTTGACCAAGCTTTTGGTTACCTGCCCTAATAGTTCCTTATGTGGCTCGATGTCAAATTTTGTTTGATAATCGCTCCTGTGAAGCACCTTGGGGCGTTTTATTATGGTAAAGGCGCTATATAAATGCAAGATGTTGTATTACAGTTGCATTGAAAAACCAGAGTCGTTTTCTGCACAGGATGCGGCGATTTTCTTTTCTATGCTGGTTCTTTGCTACAACAATCCACAACTAATTCCAGCTCCTTGCTCTCTCCCCATAGCCCTGTATCTTTCTCCGTTTCAAATGTTTATCCAATTTTCCCTTAAAAGGCGCAACGGTCTCTGCCTCACCCACTCGCCACTCTCCATGCTCCAATAACCCTCTGAGCAAATAAATTCATCCTCACCCGTCATCACCGGCTCCCCAACCAGGGGAATTGGCCTTTCCCAACTAAAGCCCTTAAATTATTTTTAAAACTTTGATTAAATAGGGTCTTGGCCACCTCTGCTCCAGTGGAAATAGTCCCACTGTCTCAAATCTCTCCTCAAATTAAAGATGAAGCACGGGAAGGAGTACATTAGAGCAGCTACAGGCGAGATGCCCTCCTTTTAAAAAGTACTTTCTCACCGTACCGTCTTTTTTTAATATAAAAGGGCACCAGGTGCCTTTCCCAGCTGAGATGATGATGAAGATGTCATTAGGATTGTGATAATGCCGCTGAGTGCTGAGAGATAGACAAGAGGCACTTGTGAGAAGAGCGACTTTTCCTCACTAATGTGGACTCTTCTCACCTTGACGAGGTAGGTCAGTGCTAACGAATAATACGTTGTTTCTTTTCATCAGCTAATAAGAGTACGGAAGAGCAACTCTACTGCTCGAATTTACCTTTTCCACACGAGACAACTTTATGGTTCAGAGCTGGACTGCCAGTTTTCTTGTTTAACTAAGGGTAGTTTTGTGAAGTGGAGTTATGCTAAGGAACTAGGCTGATTAGCGTGTAAAGTTAAGGCATATGGGATTGGGGGCAAGGTACTGACTTGGATAGAGAACTGGTTGGCAGACAGGAAGCAAAGAGTTGGAATAAACGGTTCTTTTTCCAAGTGGCAGGCAGTGACTAGTGGGGTACCGCAGGGATCGGTCCTTGGACCCCAGCTATTCACAATATATATTAATGATCTAGACGAGGGAACTAGATGCAATATCTTCAAGTTTGCAGACGACACAAAGCTGGGTGGACGTGTGTGCTGTGAAACTCCAGTATGATTTGGACAGGTTGGGTGATTGGGCAGATGTATGGCAGATGCAGTATAATGTGGATAAATGCAAGGTTATCCACTTTGGTGTCAAAAACAGGAAGGCAGATTATTATCTAAATGGCAACAGATTGGGAGAAGGGGAAGTGCAACGAGACCTGGGTGTCCTTGTGCACCAGTCGCTGAAGATAAGCATGCAGGTGCAGCAGGCAGTTAAGAAGGCAAATGGTATGTTGGCCTTCGTAGCGAGAGGGTTCGAGTACAGGAACAAGGATGTCTTGCTGCAGTTGTACAGGGCCTTGGTGAGACCACACCTTGAGCATTGTGTGCAGTTTTGGTCGCCTTATCTGAGGAAGGATGTTCTTGCCATGGAGGGAGTGCAGCGAAGATTCACCAGACTGATACCTGGGATGGCAGGAATGACGTATGAGGAGAGATTGGGTCAATTGGGCTTATACTCGCTGGAGTTTAGAAGAATGAGAGGGGATCTCATTGAAACTTATAAAATTCTAACAGGACTAGACAAACTTGATGCAGGAAGGATGTTCCCGATGGCCGGGGAGTCCAGAACCAGGGGTCACAGTCTAAGGATAAGGGGTAAGCCATCTAGGACAGAGATGAGGAGGAATTTCTTCACCCAGTGGTGAACCTGTGGAATTCTCTACCACAGAAGGTAGTTGAGGTCAACTTATTAAATATATTCAAGGAGTTAGATATATTTCTTGAGGTTAAAGGGAGCAAGGGATATGGGGAGAAGGCAGGGACAGGGTACTGAATTTGGATGATCAGCCATGATCTCATTGAATGGCGGCGCAGGCTCGAGGGGCCGAATGGCCTACTCCTGCTCCTATCTTCTATGTTTCTATGATAATATCCAAACTCAACTTACAGCCGGTCAGTTTGAACTGATTTAAAACTATGTCTGATGAAAGGTCATCGACCTGAAACGTTAACTCTGTTTCTCGGTCCACAGATGCTGCTTGACCTGCTGAGTATTTCCAGCATTTTCTGTTTTTATTCCTAAAGGTAACCCCTGTTAAAAATAATTCTAATAACTTCAATAGTCTTTTGTTTTACCTGATCTTTTTTGATTCAATGGAAAGTGTCGATGAAATTCTGCTGGAGGCAAACTAAGATTGGTGTATACACTCATTAATTCGTGTTTCAGCAATGCTGTCATTGCAACAACTCAACATCAGTATACGTTTATTGGCATTTAGTTTACAGCTGGTATAAAAAGACTTGCATTTATATAGCGCCTTTCACAACCTCAGGATGTCCCAAAGCGCTTTACAGCCAGTGAAGTACTTTTGAAGTGTAGTCACTGTCATAATGTAGGAAAAGCAGCAGCCAATTTGTGCACAGCAAGCTTCCCCAAACAGCAGTGTGATGA
The DNA here is from genome assembly GCF_052327205.1 of Somniosus microcephalus. Classification (NCBI taxonomy): domain Eukaryota; kingdom Metazoa; phylum Chordata; class Chondrichthyes; order Squaliformes; family Somniosidae; genus Somniosus; species Somniosus microcephalus. Next base: position 14,181,370 of record NC_141014.1, on the reverse strand, counting down.
CCAGATAATCTGTTGTAGTGATGTCGATTGAAGGATAAATATTGGCCCTAGGACACCGGGGAGAACTCCCCTGCTCTTCTTCGAAATAGTGGCCATGGGATCTTTTACATCCACCTGAGGGGGCAGACGGGGCTCGGTTTAACGTCTCATCCGAAAGACGGCACCTCCGACAGTGCCGCACTCCCTCAGTACGTTCCCTACATTACAACAGTGACGACACTTCAAAAAGTACCTCATTGGCTGTAAAGCGCTTTTGGATGTCTGGTGGTCATGAAAGGCGCTGTAGAAATGCAAGTCTTTCATTTCTTTTGCACTGGAGTGTCAGCCTAGATTTTTGTGCTCAAGTCTCTAGATACATTAAATATTAAATATAGAACCGTAACCTTTGTTTTAATGATAAAAGTCTCTGACTGGTTTCAAGTCCCACTCCTGGACTGGACTATACTACTTTTATTTTTCTATTCCTTCCTGGGATGTGGGCGTCGCTGGCAAGGCCGGCATTTATTGCCCATCCCTAATTGCCCCTTGAGAAGGTGGTGGTGAGCCACCTTCTTGAACCGCTGCAGTCCGTGTGGTGAAGGTGCTCCCACAGTGCTGTTAGGGAGGGAGTTCCAGGATTTTGACCCAGCGACGATGAAGGATCGGCGATATACTTCTAAGTCAGGATGGTGTGTGACTTGGAGGGGAACTTGGAGGTGGTGGTGTTCCCATGCGCCTGCTGCCCTTGTCCTTCTAGGTGGAAGAGGTCGCTTTGGGAGGTGCTGCCGAAGAAGCCTTGGCGAGTTGCTGCAGTGCATCTTGTAGATGGTACACACTGCAGCCACGGTATGCCGGTGGTGGAGGGAGTGAATGTTTAAGGTGGTGGATGGGGTGCCAATCAAGCAGGCTGCTTTGTCCTGGATGGTGTCGAGCTTCTTGAATGTTGTTGGAGCTGCACTCATCCAGGCAAGTGGTGAGTATTCCATCACACTCCTGACTTGTGCCTTGTAGATGGTGGAACGGCTTTGGGGAGTCAGGTGGTGAGACACTCGCCGCAGAATACCCAGCCTCTGACCCGCTCTTGTTATTGCAGTGAAGTACCGAGGCAGTGCCATTTTTTTGGGTGAGATCTGCCTGTTTTGGTGTTTAGATAGATGCTAGCGATTAATTGGCACTATTTGAAAGAAAGCATAAGACAGTACTCCCAATGGCCAACACTCCTCCTTTGCCTAAATAACAATCACTGCACTTTCACTGCATTTGAGACACAATAAGGTGTTCTAGAAGTGCCATCGTTTCCTTAAAAAATGCACCATGTATTGGAATGAACTGGCTCTATGAATAAAGAATAAAACTGACTAGGGTCAATTGTATTCCAGCTTATTAGCAGCGGTAATGTTTCATTGTAAAGAAAATTCTGGGCAGCACGTCCACGATCTTCCACTCCGGGCCGGTTACTTGGAAAATTACCTCCCACTGTGTATTATCTGTAAGGATCTGCCTGTGGCCGTGTTTGCTTACCTTACGATGTGCAGGTTTAAATGTCTGGCCAAGCTTGCGGAGACTGCTCAGGTCTCGCTGGAATCCTTTGAGCTCTGGACTCGAAGCCTGGTAGGTCTCCCCCACGGCCTGGCTGGAGTTCGCCTGTTTCTGCCACAAGGTGGTGCGAATTGAAAGCAAAATGTCGCAGACCAACAACTGCACAGCCTGCCAAATACAAAGAAACAGAAAATGTCATCTCCAGACAGGACAGCAGTGAGAGTCAGGTTCTCCCCCACCCTTCTTGTAAAATAGTTTTGCACTATCACCACCTTTTCTACATTTTGCACTATCGAGGTTAAAAAAAAATTGAAATGAAGTGGACAGGACATTAAAAAAGACTTTTACAACAGATTAGTGCATCTATATGTGTTTACTGGATTGCTCAAAATAAATCACGTTTTCGTTCATGTTAAAGGGGATAACATGAGAAATTACCTGGAAGTTCAAAAGCTGGAATTTGTGCTTTCCCCCCACTTGCTCGTTTTACAGTATTTTTGCATAAATTGCAGTTTACGATTATCAATGGTACAGATATTGTAATTCACACTATACTTGCGTACAAAAGATGGACATTTGGATTCAATATAGACGACTTATTTAAAGCCACGTACTTATGTCCATTCCGAAGTACTTCACAGCCAATGAATTACTTTAGAAGTGTGATCACTGGCGTTTTGCAGGCAAAGGTAGCAGACAATTTGCACTTGGCAAGAAACAATAGCAATGACATGGATTGCCAGTCATAAACTGTTCTAATTGTGTTGGTTGAGGGATGAATGATGCTCTTCAAAAAAAAAAGTGCCATGGAATCTTTTATGTCCACCTAAACAGGCGGATGGGGCTTCACTTCTGGCAATGCAGCACTCCCTCAATACTGCAGTGAAATACCAACCTAAATGATGTGCTCAAGTCTCTGGAGTGGGGCTTGAACACAACATTCTGACTCAGTAAGAGTGCGACCCATTGCGCCACACTGAAATTGGCTCATCCCTTTCATTTGTTTTAAGAATTTACTGAATTCTTGGTAATAAAAATCAGCATCAGTTTTAAGAGTTAAATGGTACTAGATATGGATCAGTGAACAATGAACAAAATATTTTACCATCTTCCACAGACAGCCTTGTTAATTGGTTAGTCAGTAGCCGGTTAACGAGAAAAACTATATATTTTTTTTATTCGTTCACAGGATATGGGCATCGCTGAAAAAGACAGCATTTATTGCCCATCCGATTGCCCTCGAGAAAGTGGTGGTGAACCGCCTTCTTGAACTGCTGCAGTCCGTGTCGTGCTTGGTATACTTCTTTTTAGCGGCTTGGTACAACCGAGTGGCTTGCTCGGCCATTTCAGAGGGCAGTTAAGAGTCAACCACATTGCTGTGGGTCTGGAGTCACATACAGACCAGGCAAGGACATTAGTGAACCTAATGTCGTTTTTAACAACAATCATGGTCACCATTACTGTTACTAGCTTTTTTTTATGCCAGATTTATTTAATTAACTGAATTTAGGGGTTATACCTATCAGGAAAGGCTGAACAGGCTGGGGCTCCTGAGGGGTGACCCGATAGAGGTCTTTAAAATTATGAAGGGGTTCGATAGGGTAGATGTAGATGTGGAGAAGATGTTTCCACTTGCGGGTGAGACCAGAACTAGGGGCCATAAATATAAGAAATACAGGAAACTCTCTTTTTACCAGCACCTAAATCTCTCTTAACCGGCAAAATTCAGGAGTAGGTTCAGGTAAGTTTTACTTCATATTAGTGGCCGTGTAACCGGGGTTCCTGCACCTGTTGCCATGCAACAGGGACGCCTGGATCTGTGGCCGTGTGCGGGGCTCTCGAACCTTAGTAAGTATACCTCTCTGTAATCCGGACTTTTTGATCAACCGGCACCTCGCCGGTTCCGTCGGTGCCGAATAAAAAAGAGTTTCCTGTAGTTACTAATAAATCCAATAGGGAATTCAGGAGAAACGTCTTTACCCAGAGAGTGGCGAGAATGTGGAACTCGCTACCACAGGGAGTAGCTGAGGCGAATAGATGCATTTAAGGGGAAGCTAGGTAAACACATGAGAGAGAAAGGAATAGAAGGATATGCTGATGGGGTTAGATTAAGAGGGGTGAGAAGAGGCTGGTGTGGAGCACAAGCACGGACCAGTTCTGTGCTGTCGACACGATGTAACTTTTACAAACATATTAGGGGCCTGGAGCACATGCCCAGAAGCGCTGTGCTATAATCGTGCATGTTGGCCGTTTGTAAAACATGTTCATTTCACGATGCCCAGGGTACACCTCTGTATTGCACTGCAGACACATTGCACAACATCGCTGGCACATGCAATGCAACTACAATGCACCACAGAGGCCACCATCGCTCTTCTTTCTGAAAGACCTGAGCACACTTCCACCCTGGGCCTGCATTTACCCCCCCCCCCCGAATGCAGCAGAATTTCTACCGCTGCAAAAGCCGACTTGCAGCGGACAGAGCTGCAGGTGGGACAATGCAAGCCTGCTGCTTAGGCCCAAAAAGCCCATATCCCAAAGTGGGATGAAATCAATGAACGATCCCGTACCTTATGAAGGTTTGTATCCTGGTGTGGGCTGGAGACGGTCAAGCTGGTGCACAAAAATCCACTGGCCCTCTCACAGTGCAGAAATGTTGTCTGGTGGGTGTCTGGTTTCCCCAGCAGGGTTGCTTGCATAGCCTTATAGATGTGAAGAATTGCCTTTGGCAGTGGGCTTCTAGAGTTGTAGGGTACAATGAATAAATAAATTAGCTAGTTGTGGAAATACCATAAAAATCATACTTCCTATCAGAGAGTTGAAGTTTTTTTTTTGATGGGGAAGTGCAGCTTACAAAATGACACAATCACTAATTAAAGCTCCCCACGTGCCCTGGTTTTACATGGTGAATGGCCTCCGCCCGTGCTAAAATTCCCATTTTTTTTTTGCCTTCAGGGTTATTATTTCACAAAACTGTGGTATTCAGGGAACAAATCATCCCTCATGTGCCAAGTGTAAAAGTGTGAAGTGACAATATCGGTCACGCCCATGCATGACCACCAAACCTCTCGGGTTGTGATTGACTTTGGATTTTTGGGAAGCAAGGTGAAAAGAATGAGCATTTAAAATTATGCAGTTGAGTTCAGACTCATGGCTAAAGAGGTTAAATTAGGAGGTTGCATTGACTCGGCTTGTATTCCCTTGATTATACAAGATTAAAGGGTGATTTAATTGAGTTGTTTTATGATTAAAAGGAGTGGATAGGGTAGATGGAGAGAAACTATTTCCTCTGGTGGGACAGTCCAGAACAAGAGGGCATGAGCTTAAAATTAGAGCTAGGCCGTTCAGGGAAGATTTTGTTAGGCAAGAGTATTAAGGGTTACAGAACCAAGGATGGAGTCAAGATACAGATCAGCCATGATCTAACTGAATGGCAGAACAGGCTCGAGTGACTAAATGGCCTCCTCCTGTTCCCATGTTTAAGAAAATGACAATGCCTTTCTTATAGCCAAACTCCATTTATTTATGGAAGAGAATTATTTCAGACCTCCAAAATCATTTACCGCTGCTTAAAAGCATCATCCTTCAGCCGCCCGTGCTTCGCGAGAATGAGAAGCGCTGACTTACTCGGACACCTGCAGGGATTTGGGGATTCGCTCCACTTCAGTAAACAATCCTTTTGCTGTTGAATCATCACCCTGAAGCCAGTGTACAGCAAACGTGACAATCGACATCCACCACTTACTCACAGGGTCCGGACCTGACAATGCAAGGAAGGATCAATTTACTGACACAAGCAATTATGTTATTCTAATGCAAAATGGTCACAAGTTGCTTGTATAAATATAAAATATATGTTTCAGGTTTTTGTCTGGAGCATTCTTTCTATAAATTATACAAGGTCGAAAAACATCCAACACAATTATACCAAATGGCTTCTATGTAGCTGCGGACTCTGGTCTTATTTTTTGGTAACTAGCTATCAGAAATTGCGACCGAGGAGGGGGCGGAAAGGAATTGGGGTTAGCGTAAATTAAATCTAGCAGTTCCAGTTCTTCAACACATGGGGGGTGGGTGAAGACCGGAACTTGTAGAAATTAATTTTTGGAATTTGTTTCAAGAACTGCTAAGGTATTACAGGAAACTTTGTTATATCCGGCACCGACGGGACCGAGCTGTTGCCGATCTATCAAAACTGCCGGACATACAAAGTTAAATGTTGAAGCATACGGAGGTTTTCATCTCCGTGTCTGACAACAAACACTGTTGCTTAGCAACAGCTTCTAAACAGTCAGCTGCAGCTGCAAGCATCTCTAGCTGAAGCTGTTGCTATAGCTACAGACCTTGCAATGAGAACTAAAAAAACTTATAGAAAACGGCTCCTGATTTTTGCTGTTAGATCGAGTATTCCGGACACACAACCTCCGGATAAACCAAAGTTTCCTGTAGATCATCAAGATTGTACATAGTGATGTAAAAAGACTACAGAGTACTTGGTTTGAGTATAAAACAAGGCTTTAATCAACTGTTTCAAAACCATGAGATTTCTAGTTACAATCACTAGTTTCTGGTTACAGAAACATCCTGAGCAAGCTGGGCCCATGCCCGAGTATTTATACTCCTTGGACGGGCGCCACCAGCTGGCCGCCCAGTGTTACTTCATGAGTCATGATAAGATTCATGACACACAATCTTTGGAGGGAGTGGATGTGATGGGTAGAATGGACGTTTCCCATTCCACTGCTTTTTTTTTTTAAAAACGATTCTTCTGCTCATTTTAAAATGACTGAAGCCGATATATCTCAAAATCAGGTCATTCCATGGCTATATTCTCACCTGTGGTTGTCGTCAGACTGGATTCAATGGCAAAGGCCTGCGTCAAACTCCTGGCTGAGTCAGCGCAAGTGTTAAGTAGCTGCAAGTACTCAAAGGCATTAGAGAACTTCCTGCAACAGACGATATACCTTGGTTAATGTACTATAAAATACCAAATCAAGAACTTAAATGATCCTGCTAACGCATTTTATCAAAGATATTAGATTTTAAGTTTACTCGACAACTTACATTTATATAAAACAAAATCAGAAAATGCTGCAAACACCCACGGACCAGGCAGCATCGTTTCCGGTGTGGAGCCTTTGTCAGAATGGTTAGACACCATCTTCCAATTCTGACGAAGGTCCTGGACTGGAAACGTTAACTTGTCTCCACAGGTGCTACCTGACCGGTGTTTCCAGTATTTTCTGCTTTTATATCAGATTTCCACCGCCTCCAGTATTTCGCTTTTGTTCATATTACATTGACATTGCGTCCTTCTCAACCACAAAAAAATTCAAGAATCATAGACATTTACGGCACAGAAGGAGGCCATGTGGCCCATCGTGTCCGCACCAGCCGAAAAAGAGCTATACACCCTAATCCCACTTTCCAGCTTTTGGTCCGTAGCCCTGCAGGTTACGGCACCTCAAGTGCATATCCAAGTACTGTTTAAATGTGATGAGGGTTTCTGCCTCTGCCACCCTTTCAGGCAGTGAGTTCCAGACCCCCACCACCCTCTGGGTGAATTAAGTTCTCCTCAACTCCCCTCTAATCCTTCTACCAATTACTTTAAATCTCTGCCCCCTGGTTATTGACCTCTCTGCTAAGGGAAATAGATCCTTCCTATCTACTCTATCTAGGCCCCTCATAATTTTATACACCTCAATTAAATCTCCCCTCAGCCTCCTCTGTTCCAAAGAAAAACAACCCCAGCCTATCCAATCTTTCCTCGTAGCTAAAATTCTCCAGTCCTGGCAACATCCTCATAAATCTCCTTTGTACCCTCTCTAGTGTGGTGTCCAGAACTGCATGCAGTACTCTAGCTGTGGCTTAACTAGTGTTTTATACAGTTCACGCATAACCTCCCTACTCTTATATTCAAGCTGCTTGACAGGACACTGAGCTGAGCGTAGAGGAGAAGGTAGTGGGCAAGATCAAAGGCCCAGTCAAAAAGTTATGTTTTGAAGATGGCTGGAGAGGTAGTGAGGCGAAGAGGTTTTAGTAAGGCAGGTCCAGCGTACAGGAGTGTGGTGGCTGAAGGTTCTGGTATCAACTGGTGATGATGGGTGTGGTGAGCTGAACACGAGACAAGACCAGAGTTGGAGGAGCAGAGGGTATGTATGCAAAGAGCTGGAGAAAAGTACACGAGGTAGAGTGGAGTGACGTCAAGGTGGGATTTGAAGACTCCAATCTTATGTTCCTCAGATGGCAGTTTTGAACAGCTGTGTGCAGAATTGAAACTTTTGTGCAGAATTATTTTTGTACAAAAGTACTGTCCCCACCATTTAAAACAGGCAGCAATGCTCCCCCTAAGGAGCGCGGCCGCGCACTAACCGTGAGGTCCCGCGCAGGCCGCTCACCAGCTGCTGCCACTGGAAGAGATACCACGCAGCAAATTTAAAGGGCTCGCGTGGGAAGAAAACATTTAGAGGGAACATTGACGGGCAGTCGCTTATATCGGCCAAAAAGCAGTAACCATTAGCATTAACATCAGTTTCAAAGTGGGTGGTTTATTTTGATCTGAAAAAGGCAGTGAGTTGCAGGAGTTTTGTTCTGTTGCTCTGCAGACTGGATGGTTGCGTTTAGCATTATTCCTGAAGGAACAACAAATATCACAAACACCCTTTAAGGGGGAGTTTATCCAGAGGACGGATAGAGAATGTACTAAAATCTTTTAAGAAAAACTAGCAGAACATGCATCTTACGCTAGGCATGGCCATGATAACCAAGGTCCCCTTAAGATCACCTCTCACTCAACTGACTGTAGCAAATCTTAATTTGTTTCTGGTCTTCAGATATCATACAAGTTATACCCGCTACTGCGTATCACAGGCAAATCATGCTTGCACAAACACGCCCGCTAGAAGCGGTGGGGACTGCACACACAGATTTCAAAATTGGTAAAGGGCTGATGGAATCTACTGGAATTTTTTGAGGATGTAACTGGTAAAATAGATAAGGGAGAACCAGTGGATGTGGTGTATTTGGACTTTCAAAAGGCTTTCGATAAGGTCCCGCATAAGAGATTAGCGTGTAAAGTTAAGGCACATGGGATTGGGGCAAGGTATTGACTTGGATAGAGAACTGGTTGGCAGACAGAAAGCAAAGAGTTGGAATAAACAGGTCTTTTTCCGAGTGGCAGGCAGTGACTGCAGGGTACCGCAGGGATCGGTCCTTGGACCCCAGCTATTCACAATATATATTAATGATCTAGACAAGGGAACTAAATGTAATATCTCCAAGTTTGCAGACGACACAAAGCTGGGTGGGCGTGAGTGCTGTGAGGAGGATGCCGAGAAACTGCAGGATGATTTGGACAGGTTGGGTGATTGGGCAGAAGCATGGCAGATTCAATATAACGTGGATAAATGCGAGGTTATCCACTTTGGTGTCAAAAACAGGAAGGCAGATTATTATCTGAATGGCAATAGATTGGGAGAAGGGCAAGTGCAACGAGACCTGGGTGTCCTTGTGCACCAGTCGCTGAAGGTAAGCATGCAGGTGCAGCAGGCGGTTAAGAAGGCAAATGGTATGTTGGCCTTCGTAGCGAGAGGGTTCGAGTACAGAAACAAGGATGTCTTGCTGCAGTTGTACAGGGCCTTGGTGAGACCACATCTTGAGTATTGTGTGCAGTTTTGGTCGCCTTATCTGAGGAAGGATGTTCTTGCCATGGAAAGAGTTCAGCGAAGATTCACCAGGCTGATACCTGGGATGGCAGGAATGACGTATGAGGAGAGATTGTGTCGATTGGGCTTATACTCGCTGGAGTTTAGAAGAATGAGAGGGGATCTCATTGAAACTTATAAAATTCTGACAGGACTGGACAGACTAGATGCAGGAAAGATGTTCCCGATGGTCGGGGAGTCCAGAACCAGGGGTCACAGTCTAAGGATAAGGGGTAAGCCATTTAGGACTGAGATGAGGAGGAATTTCTTCACCCAGAGAGTGGTGAACCTGTGGAATTCTCTACCACAGAAGGCAGTAGAGGCCAATTCATTAAATATATTAAGAAGGAGTTGGATATATTTCTTAAGGCTAAAGTGATCAAGGGATATGGGGAGAAAGCAAGGGCAGGGTACTGAAGTTGGATGATCAGCCATGATCGTATTGAATGGCCTACTCCTGCTCCTATCTTCTATGTTTCTATGATTGATTCTAAAATGTAACTTTTCAGAATTAATCATTTCGAACAAGATCATTTATAATTGTAAGCCTTTTTCAGGCTCATTTTGGTGAAAATAACTCACCTTTATCACCAAAAGCAAATGACATGTTAGCCTTTATTACAAAGGGATTGGAGTATAAGATTAAAGAAGTCTTACTACAATTATATAGTTCCTTGGTGAGACCACACCTGGAGTATTGTGTGCAGTTTTGGCTCTTTACCGAAGGAAGGATATACCTGCCTTAGAGGGAGTGCAGCGAAGGTTCACTAGACTGATTCCTGGGATGGGGGGATTGTCCTATGAGGAGAGATTGAGTAGAATGAGCCGATAATCTCTGGAGTTTAGAAGAATGAGAGGTGATCTCATTGTAACATATAAAATTCTTAAGGGGTTTGACAGGGTAGATGCTGGGGTGTTGGAGTACAAGAGTAAGGAAGTCTTACTACAATTGTAAAGGGCCTTGGTGAGACCACACCTGGAGTACTGGGCACAGTTCTGGTCTCTTTATCAGAGAAAGGACATACTGTACTTGCCTTAGAGGGGATGCAACGAAGGTTCACTAAACTGATTTCTGGGATGAGAGGGTTGTCCTTTGAGGAGAGGTTGTGTCAAACGAGCCTCTACTCTCTGGAGTTTAGAAGAATGAGAGGTGATCTCATTGAAGCATATAAGATTCTGAGGTGGATTTACAGGGTAGATGCCGAGAGGTTGTTTCCCCTGGCTGGAGAGTCTAGAACTAGGGGGCATAGTCTCAGGATAAGGGGCCAGACTGAGATGAGGAGGAAATTCTTCACTCAGGGGGTTGTGAATCTTTGGAATTCTCTACCCCAAAGGGCTGTGGATACCGAGTCTTGAGTATATTCAAGGCGGAGATCGATAGATTTTAGGACTCATGGGGAATCAAGCGATATAATGATCGGGCGGCACAGTGGAGTTGCGGTCGAAGATCAGCCACGATCTTATCGACGCGCCATGTGGCCCACTCCTGCTCCTAATCCTCATGTTCAATTATTTCCTATTTAGAAGCTGGAAATTGTAGGTTATCCCAAGTTGTGCCACATTCCTCTGCCACACTGACGTGTTCCAAAACCGCCTCCTCTTACAAAGAAACAGATTTGAAAGAATTCTGGAATTTTCCGCCCATCTTTCCGTAAAGCCAATCATCATTTAGAAAGTGCCGGAACTGGTTTCCTAAACTCTGCACAAAAGCATTAAATTCGCTAGCGTTCACCTACCCCTTTTAATCCCACCCAACCTGACCCATGTACATCAGACCAGTGAGGCCACTGAACATACCCAGCCTCCTCAGTCTCTGGCTTGACCAGCGAGTATACAGCTTTTTCAAGCAGATTTTCACAAAATGCCTGATTCACCTGGGCAACTGGATCAACTGCAAGAGAAAAAGTAATAAATTACAATAATACTCTCATCACAAATAGCCATTTCCAGTTAAAGGACGAGACAGGGAACATTACAGGTAATAAAAGTTACATACAGACTAGGTTGCATCAGGTGAAAGACTTGCATTTCTATAGCGCCTTTCACGACCACCAGACGTCCCAAAGCGCTTTACAGCCAATGAAGCACTTTTTGAAGTGTAGTCACTGTTGTAATGTAGGAAATGCGGCAGCCAATTTGCGCACAGCAAGCTCCCACAAACAGCAATGTGATAATCCCCAGATATTTTTTTTTTTTTTTTAAAGTGATGCTGATTGAGGGATGAATATTGGCCACAGGACACTGGGGATAACTCCCCTGCTCTTCTTCAAAATAACGCCACGGGATCTTTTACGTCCACCTCAGAGGGCAGAGGGGACCTCGCTTTAACGTCTCATCCGAAAGACAGTGTAGCACTCCCTCAGCACTGCACTGGGAGTGTCAGCCTGGATTTTTGTGCCCAAGTCTTTGGAGTGGGACTTGAACTCATGACCTTCTGACTCAGAGGCAGAGGGTGCTACCCACTGAGCCACGGCCGACGCTAAATGATGTCATTATCGCAACAGGTTCACCTTGTTGAGTAACACAGGAGGAATGAAGTCAAGTGCCTGCAATCAGGTTTACCTCCTGGATCAATAGGGGACTCAAGTATATGGTTTATACTGTGGTCTCTTTCTATTGTTTTAGTCGCGTCAGTTTCCCCGTGTACTTGCTCTCTAAATTTGCCCTCTTTTTTTTTTTCCAATCCGCTGTCCTGTTTTCCTATGTGTCATCTACCACTAGAAGGGCACGTAACTGATCTGGTTCCAGGTCTCGGCCAAAATGCTGAGTAACCTATTAAGCAGGGGGGGCGGGTGGGGCCGAGTCTGTGTCCCGTCAGTACGAGATAGTAAATATTGGTGTCCCAACGTGCTGCGCTGCCCTCTTGGGATAGATTTGAACGAATCTGGGATTTTCCGGACAGAGTAATGGCCGGATTCTGAGTGGAGAGCATTGTGACCCAGTCATAAGAAATAGGAGCAGGAGTAGGCCATATGGCCCTTCATGCATTGCACAAATCTTGTGCATTGTGCCAGTCAATGAAAGCTCCCCACCTCACTGACCCCCCCACGCCAATACAGGAAACTTTCTGGTATCCGGCACTGACGGGACCGAGCTGGTGCCGGTCGATCAACACTGCCGGAGAAACGAGCGCTAATGTTAAAACATACGGAGCTCAGAGCTCCGTCTGAAGCAGCAAACCCTGTTGCTTAACAACAGCTTCAAAACAGTCGGCGCAGCTTGCAAGCGTCTCTGTAGCTAAGCAACAGCTTCAGCTAGACACTTGCAGAGCCCCAAATGGAGAAAAAAAGCAACTAAAAGTAAAAAAAGTTATCTGAACCGACTCCTGAATTTTGCCGGTGGATAGAGCATTCCGGATATTTAACCTCCGTTTAAACGAAAGTTTCCTGTATTTCCTTCCTTCTACAAATCTTCAGGCATCTTTAGTCCAAGCATGGTTGCACATAATCACTAATTTCTGATTTATTTTGCCTTTTATTTTTATTCTTAAACCTGAGGGCCTGGACTATGGGTCTTGGTTCTTCATCTCAATTTCTCAATTAAAAAAAAGTAGCGCATTTACTGAAGTGGTGAGCCGAACTCCAGTTGATGGATTTTAAAAACCTGCTTGCTTTTTGAAAGATGTTCAGTTTGCTAGGGACAGGGTTTTTGGTCGGCATTCCTTACCTGGGTTTCTGAGGGAGCTGAAGAGACTTTCTCTCGGAGCAGATTTAAGAGACCAATCACAGTCCACAAAGAACTGGCACCCCAGAGGATGGAACAGCCAGTGACGGGTGCCTGGCTCAGAACCACCAGGGGACTGGCAAACTCGCTGGGCTCGACGCAGGAAGTAGCGCTATAAATGGGAAGGAAATGAATAAGACGCAATCTGAAGAACACGGACTTGCAAAATCATTCCCCGGTTTTAAAAAAAAGCAGCTTAGTTTGTAAAACCTTGGAATATGTAGAAATAATTGTTGAGAGCTTCCAGTGCAAAGGGATAATTTCACAATGCTCCTTTGGTGGCAGTCTTGCTAGCAGCGAGTGCAGGTCGAAGAACCAGGGCTTTATAGAGATATACAGCTGTATTTTCGTCACTCGTGGCTCCGTGCAGCCTGTGAACTTACCTCTCGGTCAACGTCACTGGTTCCTACTTATTATTTGAAAAGATCTAGAGCCAGTTATTGGTTACAAGGGCCTCCGCCAGAGGTCCCCACCATCATAGACGCCAGTGCTCACCCAATGCAGTTCAGCCCACGTGACATTAAAAAGCAGCTGAGTGCACTGGACACAGTGAAGGCTATAGACCCTGACAAATGTGTTAGCTGTGGTGCTCAAGGCCCACACACCTGAACTAGCCACTTCCCTAGTCAAGTATTCCCGTGTAGCTCTGATACCAATACATACCCAGACAATTGCCCAGGAGATAAATGTTAGCCAGGACACCGGGAAACTCCCCATCTCTCTGAATAGTGCCATGGGATCTTTCACAACCTCCTGAACAGGCAGATGGGACCTCGGTTTAACATCTTTTTCCAAAAAAATGCACCTCCGATAATGTAGCACTGACTCAGTACCGCATTGAAGTGTCAGCATAGTTTATGTGGTTAGCACTGTTGCCTCACAGCGCCAGGGACCCGGGTTCAAATCCGGCCTCGGGTGACTGTGCAAACTCCACACAGTCACCCTGTGTTTGCGTGGGTTTCCTCCGGGTGCTCCGGTTTCCTCCCACAGTCCAAAGATGTGCGGGTTAGGTTGATTGGCCCTTCGTGTTAGGGGGGATTAAATATGTGGGGTTACGGAGTTACAGGGATAGGGCTTGGGTGGGATGGCTGTCGGTGTAGGGACCGGGTGCTAGGGTTTGGATGATCAGCCATGATCTCGTTGAATGGCGGAGCAGGCTCGAGGGGCCGAATGGCCTACTCCTGCTCCTATCTTCTATGTTTCTATGTGCTCAAGCCTCCTGAACCCACATGAGCTTCTGACTCAGAGGCGAGCATGCTACCACTGAGCCGGAGCCAAGGCTGACGCTCTAGGGGTATGTTTGTGTCATTTATTAGTTTTGATGTCATAAGGAGCAATGGGAATTAGATTCATTCATACATTAAACTAGCTTGTCAGTTTACAATTGGCCTCATCCCCCAAGAGTGCCGAGCAGTCTGCCTCCTGGAAGATAAGAGCCCATGCGAGATCACAATATGAGGCAGTGCCCGGATTCCTGGGGGATTTCACCCCCCACCCACCGATCTGCCTAAGTTACTGCGCTGACCCACGGTGCCACAAAATGGTAGGATGTCATTTTGTACCTTGTTTCACTATGTAGCAAGTCGCACAGTATTTACAGCACAGAAACAGGCCATTCGGTCCAACTGGTCTCTGCCGGTGTTCATGCTCCACATGAGCCTCCTCCCTTTATATGCTGGGATTCTCCTCCCAGTGGCAGCGCTCTGGCAGAGCGGGACTTTCCACCTGCTTCTCTAACCCCAACTGGAGCCCTGACTCAAGTTTCCGCTTAAGGATGCGGGCTGGACTCTCTGCAACCAAGAGGTGGCCTACCACTACTTGCAGCACCCTTAAAGGAGGCAGAAGCACCTGAAAGATCCAAACAGATGTCTCACTGAAGGGCCTGGGCCAAGACCATGGGAGCACCTCGGGGCCTTTACCGTTGCTTCCTGGCACCTTCCTAGCCCCAGAAAGTTGCAGTAACACAGGCAGATGGGAGGAAAATCCCCCGGGGACCCAGGCCCTGCTGCCATTTACAGGCAGCGGGTGGGGAAGAAGAAGCCAGTGGCAGTCCCGGGAGGCAGCGAAGGAAATACAGATTGGGACTTCACCTCCTGCATTTTCTTTCATTCTCCACTGCTTTCAGGTGGGGGGGGGGGGGGGGGGGGGTGGGGGTGAGGGTGAGGAGGAGAATCCAGCCCATAGTTTCTGAGAACGTAAATCAATTTATAACTTTTTATTTTGGTTCCAATATTGACCTCTCCTGAAGGCGCTCACTTGTGCTGGGGTACCGTCTACAAGCGTCACCGCCATAGGAGACCCAGAGTGTTAGCAGGCCATTGACTGTCAAGAACATCAACGCCAAGCCCAATCTTGTCTTCATCAATGTCCGTGTGTGCATTTCCCAGCAGGAATCACAAGATAGCAATCAGGAATAGGAACCCTGATGATTTGTGTCTACTGTACCCAAACTTGATTTGGGCGGGGCGGGGGGGTGGTGGTGGTGGGGCTGGAATTAGCACCTTAACGGATAAGATAAGCCAAGTCAATGTACACCAGGCAATGAATCTGCAACAATACAAAAGCAAAATACTGCGGATGCTGTAAATCTGGAATTAAAAACAGAAAATGCTGGAAATACTAAGAAGGTGGCCAGGCAGCATCTGTGGAGAGAAAAACAGAGTTAATGTTTCAGGTCGATGACCTTTTGTCATAACTGCAAATGAATCTGCAACCTTCTGCCCTATATGGCTTAGTACCAACACCACAATGTGCATTATCCAGCATAAGAGTGGATGACTTGTGGTCTCACTGAGCAAGGTTTCAGCTCCTGATTGGTCTCCTTCGATTACCTACCATACTCCCCACATATACAGGTGCATTTAAGAAAAAATAAGATATTCTTGAAAAGGCACTGGCAACTAAACTCCTGCTGGTCTACTGTACCCAGACCCCATTGGTCTCCTGCCCGGAAGCTGCAGGAACAATAATATTCTACCAGATACTGATAACTACTTATCCTAACTGCATCTACGGTCCTATCTGTAATAGCCCAACGCACAACACTAAGTACCTACTTACCGCTAAGAAGGAGAGTCTGCCACTGAAGCTGGTTTTTAGGCAGATGGCAGCTGTTACGTAGATTTCTGCCATGAGGCTTTGGGGGACTTTCTCCTCCGCGCACTCTGCCAGGTTAACCGCAGACAGAGCCAGGTTTATGGCACGTACCGGACTCTGCACCAGTTTATCTACATTAAATAAAAGGGAGGAAAGAGAAAGTATTCCCATCAACTTAACATTTACCACTTCATGCTTCAGCTGTGTATTTGGAACTTTTAAGAACATAAGGATTAGGAGGAGTCGGCCATACAGCCCTTCGAGCCTGCTCCGCCATTCAATAAGATCAGGGCTGATCATCGACCTCAACTCCACTTTCCCACCTGATTCCCAAATCCCTTGATTCTCCTAGAATCCAAAAATCTATCGATCTCAGCCTTGAATATACTCAAAGACTCAGCATCCACAGCCCTCTGGGGCAGAGAATTCTAAAGATTCACAACCCTCTGTGAAGAAATTCTTCCTCATCTCAGTCTTAAATGGCCGACCCCTTATCCTGAGACTATGTCCCCTAGTTCTAGACTCTCCAGCCAGGGGAAACAACCTCTCAGCATCTACCCTGTCAATCCCCCTCAGCATCTTGTATGTTTCAATGAGATCACCTCGCATTCTTCTAAACTTCAGAGTGTATAGGCCCATTCTACACAATCTTTCATCATAGGACAGCCCTCTAACCGCAGTAACAAGGAAAGAGAAAAGCAATTTTACCTGCATAAAAATTAAGTGATCAATGGCTTCCAGGCAAAAGAAAGAACTCTTAGTATATCTCTCAGGACATCTGAAAGCTGCTACCCCGTCCAATCCCTTCATAATTTTAAACAATTCTATTATACCGCCCCGTAATCTGCAATGTTCTAGCAAAATAAAAGTGGTAATGGGTTAAAATGGAATTCAATGTCAGTAAGTGTGAGATGATACCTTTTGGTAAAAACAATAAACAGGAGTATTTATACCCTCCGTGCTGTGGAAGAGCAGAAGGATTGAGAGGTACAAGTTCACAGAGGTTAAGGGCAGCATCGCCAGCTGATAAGGTTAATGGAATTCTAGGCTTTATCGCAAGAGGAAAAGAATATACAAGCCAAGAGGTAATGATGAGCCAATATAAAACCTTAACAAGACCAGAGTACTGTGTGCAGTATTGGGCTCCACACTGTAGGAAGCATATTGGAGACCTGAATGAGTTACTTTGAAGTGCAGACACTGTTGCTATGGAGGCGAATGCAGCAGCCATTTTGCACACAGCAAGGTCCCACAAACAGCAATGAGGTCAATGATTAGTTAATCTACTACTTATTATTAGCACTTTGTGTTGCCGCAAGATTTCAGCCCCAACCTACTGCTAAAGTAATCAGCTAGAATATATGATGATCAAAAGAACTGTTAAATGTTATTGCGTTCATAATTGGAATCACTTTTTCTAGGTCAGATTTTATCCCAGTGTCCAGATTGAGGGGAAGTAATGGAGAAATTCCTCGTCAACTGTTCAGGGCATGCTCGTCACTTTGATCCACCTACCACATTCAGTCAGTTCTGTTATGGTAGCATCCATTCGGCTGCGAGCTCCCAATCAAAACAGGAGCAGTTACAAAACATGGACTAAAGTCAACACTGGACTTTCTTCAGATTCAGAAAAATATTTGTTTTAATTGGAGTGAGTATCAGCCAGAAACCTAAGCCCATGCTGAAGAGATTCTTCCAATTCAAGAGTTCAGAAATCATGCAAGAGTGATGTGTTTTGGAATGAAGAATGAGTATAAACTAAATGATACTATTTTAAAGGGAGGTGCAGGAACAGAGACCTGGGGGTTTGTGTACAGAAATCTTTGAAGGTGACAGGGCAAGTTGAGAAGGCTGTTGAAAAAGCATACGGAATCCTTGACTTTATAAATAGAGGCATAAAGTTATGCTAAACCTTCATAAATCACTGGTTAGGCCTCAGCTGAAGTAATGGGCCGTATATTCCGATGCCTACGGGTGTGTACGGGCTGTGTACCCACCCGTAGGGACATCGGAAATGGCGGCTTCAGGCATGCACAGCGCATGCGCTGCAAACCGGTATTTCTGATCTGTCAAGAATGCTCCTGACAGGTCGCACGCCTGCCCTGGAGAAGGGCCTCTGCGGGCGGGTAGTTCCGCTTTCTGCAGACCCTCCGCCCGCAGAAAACCCTTAGAAATCTTATGCCTGGTAAAAATCAGGTGTAAGGCCTGCTTTTACCAGCATAAGAGTTGAAAAAAAGTTTTAAAAAAAATTTCACTCATTTATCATTTAAAAATACTTTTTTTTTTAAAGTTTATTTTTAGCCCTGTAAAAAACTTTATTTTTTTCAAAAAATAAAATTTGTTTAAAATATTTAATTTATTGTAATTTCAACTCATTTTAAAAAAGTGATGGTTTTTAAAAAATTTATTCCATGTTTTACTGTGTTTTTGGGGTGATCGCCATTCATAAGTTTGACAGCGTACGAAGGGAGATTCCCTTCTCCTATTGGCTCCCCACGGCCCACGTGACCCCAGGGACGCTTGCGAACTGCCTGCGCCCCCGGGATACGTGGGCCCTGCACATTTCGAGTTTGGAGAAGCCCAGAAGCGGAAGTATATGCACCTCGGGGGCCCTCCGGTAAGTTCGTAGATTTTTTCCAGATCAGAGGCCTCTGCACGCAGGAAGCCTCCGATCAGAAAATACGGGCCAGTGTGTCTAATTCTGGGCACCACGCTTTAGAAAGGGTGTCAAGGCCTTCGAGATGGTGCAGCAGAGGAGATTTACTGGAATGGTATCAGGGATGAGGGACTTGTGTTACGTGGCGAGACTGGAGAAGTTGGAATTGTTCTCCTTAGAGCAGAGAAGGGGAGATTTAAGAGGGATGTTCAAAATCATGAAGGGGTTTGATGGAGTAAATAAGGAGAAAATGATTCCACTAGCAGAAGGGTCAGTTACCAAAGTACACAGATTTAAGGAAGAGCCAAAGGGGAGATGAGATTTTTTTTTACGCAGCGAGTTGTGATCTGGAACGCGCTGCCTGAAAGGGCAGTGGAAGCAGATTCAATAGCAAGTTTCAAAAAGGGAATTGGATAAATATTTGAAGGGCTATGGGGAGAGGGTAGGGGAGTGGGACTAATTGGAGAGCTCTTTCAAGGAGCCGGCACAGACACGATGGGCTGAACGGCCTCATTCCAGACTGTAAGATCCTCTGATGAACTATATTACTTGTACCTGTCAACTGCAGTTGATGCAGTTTATGATAAACCAGCGCAGCGTCGCGCGCGCTCATTTTGGCCTCTTCTTGAAGCTGTGCCTCTTGCCGAAACTCTCTCGTCCACTTCAGCAGCCAGCGCGTAAACACCAGCTTCTGGACGCTGTGCCGAATGATATTCCAGCAGAGGCTACAGGACATGTCTAACCGGGAGGCAGGCAGTGCTCGTCCCAGTGCCAACAAACAAGTCTGCAAGTTGCCTGCAGCAGCAGGAAAGGCACCCTGCAATGAAAAAAAAAACAAATTCCTGACTCAGATCATGAAATCTCAGTCCAGTCATATAATGTGATCATTATTGACATATTCCTGGTCTCCACAGGCACGTTATTAAAATCTGCCCAAGAATAATCCTTACAACAACAAATACATTCTAACAAATCCATTAGCAGGTCCCATGGTACTGTAATGTAAAGCTCCGTTATCCTGCGTTAACAACCTGAGCAGCTGATTGTTTTGGGAATTTTCTGTACACGGGCGGGCAGTCGCCGTGGCGAGTCACAACCCCGTTCCTGATTCCATGCCGCTCCTTAGAGCGACTTTGCGTTAATGGGGCCTATTAAGGCCGCCCGGCATGTTACCCGGCCCTATTAAATGGTGCAGGTCTGATAATGTCAGTGATGATGCGTTTTCAGCTGGGATATTTAAAAGGAGCCATGGCAACGTTGCATTTGAAGGTTCATTGAGGAGTGCGCAGGCAGCACATTGCACTACTGGACTGCTGGAAAGAGTGCCAAACATGCCTGCAGTGAGACAGAGGGCTGCACCCAGGTTCTCTGTTGACTCCTTCCACATTATTGTGGAAGGAGTCAGCGCACACTGGGAGGTTCTCTTCCCTTCAAGTGGGCGGAAAAGACCTCCCCAGGAGGCTGAGAGAGCCTGGCTCCAAGCAGAGGAGGTAAACAGCAGGGTGGTCAGGAAGACCTGGGCGCAGTGCCGCAAACGTTTCAATGATCTCAGTAGCCACTCAACCTCATCCTGCTGTGCCTCTCATCACATCCCCATCACTCTGCCTTCCCAACCCTACTCCTGCACATCCTTACACCAACATACCTTGCACGTCCACCCATCCCTCTCTCTCTATCTACATTATCACATCCCATCTCACTATCCACCCCTCACACTCGCCCTCATCCTAATGCAATCATACCAACTAACAACACACCAGGAGGCCACTTGGTTTTGGCACCCCACTCCATCATCTGTAAAGGTGTAACCCACCCATTCCTTACACTTATTCCATCACTCTCACTCAGCCTTCTCTTCTTTCCCTCCTTGCAGGAAAAGAGAGCCCACAATAAGAGGGAGGGGACCGGAGGTGGAGCACCATCATTGGCGACCCTAACATCAGCAGAGGAGGCGGTCTTGGAAGTTTCTGGAGTCGCCGAGCAGCTGGAGGTGGGAGATGGAGAGAGGGAGACATCTCAGCGACCTGGTGACAGAATTACATATCAGCTAAATGGCATACTTCAGTCACTCATATGGGGACTGATGTCAGCAGCCACTGAATGGTCATCATGTGCATCCCTTTACTCCCCCACCCCACCCACTGTCCAGGAGGAAGAGGAAAACTCCTCAGTGGAGCCTCCAGCCTCTGAGGGCACAGCGTCAGCAGACATAAGCGCACCCAGCACCAGCGCAGACGCACACCTCAGTGGGTCCCACATGAGATAGAGTAGTGGTGTCACCTGGTGTCTCACAACTGAGCAAGAGCAGATGGTGGAGACAAGGACAGCAGTGGAGATTCCTCGGCGGAGGGCACAGGGGGCTCCCAGCTGTGGTCAGCTGCATGCAGACGCAGAGCCTCGGGGGCCATCCAGAAAGAGGGCGATCCTGGAGGGGCAGCAAGAAGTGCAGGAGGCTTTGACAGGTTTTGCAACCGCAATGGCTGCAAATGTGCAGAGAATGGAGGAGTCCATCTCTAACATGAGCACCACCGTGTCAGAGGCGATGGTGACTGTAGGCTCTTCCATGGAAAGGGTGGCCACCTGCATGGAGCAGCTAATGCGCCACTCACAGGAGCACATGGTCTCCATGGAGAATAGATGGCAGACACTCACAGATCTCTTCTCTAGGATGGATATCAACGTAGACGTGGGTCCTCATGGCCCCACTGCTGTGCAGAAAGGTGCTCTCCAGCTCCTTGCTAGCAGGGTGGCCCATGAGAGCGATGATGGTGAGAGAGGACATGGAAGTGGGGGCTCTTCTCAAAGCACTCCCACTTCTCCCCCGTTGCCACCCCCTCAGTCAGAGCCCCAGATGCCTATTCGGATCGCGATGGCCGAGTCTGCCCCTGCACCGTCACAGACTACGAGATGCCGCAAATGTCTGCTGCAGATCCCTGGAAGGAGCTGGAGGCGAAAAAATTGAGGGCGCTGGTGACTGACAGCCACTGGTAAGACGTGTCCACCTGCTCCTCTGGGCTGCAGGTCTTGCTCCAGCAACCTGCAAATGTCTGCAACAACCTGGCGTGACAGCATGAGCTTCTTTTGGCACTGCTGCGCAGTCATGTTGAGGAAGCTCATCCTCTGCCTGTGTTGAGGGGTATCGCCTCCAGTGCGGTGCACAGCATCAGGTGGTTGTGAAGGTTGTTGGTGCTGCTGGTGTTGGGGCTCATCGTGGTCCGATTCTGAGGACCAAGGTGAGACAGTATAGGCAGCAGGTCAAGTAGAGATGGCAGAAGCAATCTGTCAATGAGGTGATAGGTTCTAACAATGAGGGGACACTGGATGGCGACTTTGCTGGAAAAACTTGGTCTGTAGAAAGCTAAAACTATGCTGGCAATGCAGTCAGCAACAACTTCTGCCGGAGGAAAGTGATCAGCGGTGAGGTGGGAGTTGTTATTGTACTTTCCATGCTGTGCACTAATCAGCTGGATCAATGGCCAATCAACTTCCGCCTCAGGTTGACAGACGTGATTCCCGTAGCCGTCCAGTGAAATTTGAAAGGTAGGGTTAAAGAGACTCAAGGGTCTGAGAAGGACCTAATAATGATTTAAATTAGCTTGCCCGCCTCTGCCGTTCGGGTCACTGCCACGCTGGCAAACGCACCGGAGGGAAAGGTGAGTGGGGGCGCGATGACGGGGGGGGGGGTTCCCAACCCGCTGCAAGATTTTTCAAATTTCCCACCCGACCCACCTCCAATCGCGCCCACACAGACCCCAGAAAATTCCGGCCATCGTCTGGTGCCAGAATCCCAGAAACAGGGATCCATTTCAGCTTATTATGGTTAGCAGCAGGGTAAAGCTCCAGTGCCACTCTGCCAAACAATGTGCCCCCACCTCAGGAGCATCTGTATTGCACCAGGATGACGATTTTCCCCATTTCGAGCACCAGCCTTCCTGTGGCCTCTGAGTGGGGGGGGGGTTGCCAAATTGGGGCAGTTTTACACGGTGAGCCGATGCCGACTAGGAATTGACCGGAGACTCCACAAATTCATTTCATGTAGCACTCCTCGCCGGTCGACTTTTCTCGATCAGTTCAGGCCGGATTTGAAACACAGATTGCAAAAAGGCAAAAGACCGGTAAGCTAACTACCAGGCTCCTACAGAACTACTTTATAAAAAGTGTCGAGGGCAGAGCACTCGAGTCCGCCGATTACTGCGTGGTCAAGTCACATCAGAACACTGGCCCATTTCAACCAACCATTCAGAAACAACCTGGCTTTGGCAGTCTTTGCTAAACTCAAGGGGCCTAGAAGCAGGCCGCTTGCATGCGACTTGTCAGTGTGTGACACGAGGACGGGATAGAAAGCATAAAAAACAAATTGAAAAAAGGTTAAAAAGTGCAGTTCAAAACAAATAATATTTGGCCGTGGACGAAGCTCCATTGAAGTCAAAGAGCATCAAACCTTAACTAATCTGAATTAGAAAGATTTACTTTTTTCTGCAAGTTCAAACGATGCACTTGGCTTTTTTTGGTTTTTAAAAAAATGTGAAAGAACAACATGAAAAAGGCTCAACCCTCAGTAAATAAAAAACCCTTATTAAGAATTCTTAAATTCTTCACAAGTACTCAGAACCCAAGATTATGGTTGGCGTCTTAAAAAGGGGGAACATAAAAAAACATTAAAAGCTAAAAGAAAATAATTTATTCACAGGCTGAATTCAGGATGACTGGGTAAACGCAACCTGAAAAATTACAGCTTTTCACTGCATCTGTGGCAGTGGCCCCGATATTTAACGGGGTGGGGTTTTGGAGCGGGTGAGGGACGGAGGGAGGGGTTATGGTCGGGAAACCCAGGTTTCCTTGAACGTCGGGGATTTTTTTAACTCTATGGCAGCGTGAGGTTTTTTTTTTTGAACAGATTCTCCGCCCGGAAGCTAGCCTGATTGATAAGCTCGGCTGCCTGTCAGGTCCAGAAAAGGCCACAGCCCAGGAGCAGGTAGGTTTAATTGTTGTTGGGGGCAGAGATCACCAGTTTGGGGAAGGGGAGGGGGAAGAAAAGAGAGTAAAGCATGGTTGGGAGGGTCGGGGGTGATTGCAGGAGGGCAGAAGATCACGGGAGGATGGAAAAGAGAGTTCGGAGACAGAGGAAGAGCTTGGAGATGGGGCGGGGGGGGGGGAGGGGGAGAAAAAAAGTCATAGATTGTGGGTCGGTGGGAGATCGTGGAGGTGGGGGTGTTTACAGGCAAGCTTGTTGGGCCGGGGGCGGAAACACTCCTGCTCCTCCTGGCCCACAAGCAGTGCTGTAACGGCCCTTACCTGATGGATCTGGCCGTCATCGCCTCCTTTTATCTGCTGGGTTTTCCGAGGCCCGGGAAACCCAGCCAAGCATGGGTTAAAAATAGAAATCCTGTTACAATGAAGACACGCAGCCTCCTTAAAAAGATTTCAACAACCGACTCATCCCCGAGAGAAGATTAATCGCCCGCACCTCATTCCACCTCTGTTAAAACTGGAGGTGGGCAGGTTACAGTGTGGCTCAGATGGAAACGGCTTGCCCACTCGTTCAGCTGCAGGAATGGTGGGTGGTGGAGTAAACCTACATGGCTATCTGGAGCCAAATGGGAAGAATCCCAGATCCCAGTGACGAGGCTACCCCACCCTCCAGGTTCCATTAATGATCTTGCCAACAGCTTTTATGTCCATTTCTAGCAACTACTCTAAAACCAATTAGGACTAGAGTATCCCACTGAGACATACTAGACCTTTATTTAACAGCCTGCAGTAAAGTTCCCTTTGATCGTAGAACTGTCTCTCAGAACATTGCCCTTTCATCGCTAAAACCTTAGTCCAACTAACTCGCTCGTACTGCCTCATATTAAATGACAACAAAAAAAGAATGAGCTGTGCTAAATCTATCCAGTTCCCCATGGATACAACTATAGAACACAAAACTGAAGTATCTAAATTAGTTGGGGAAATAGAAGTTTAAAAAAAAACAGGTACACACACTCACAGACATCTCTATAACTACCAGAGGTTTGGGCATGATTCTTCCAAAAGCTCCAGTTAATTATTATACAATATAAAAATATACATTTTGCATGACTAACTTGAATTATATCGGAGATCGTTACAAGGCTATACATGGAACAACATATTTCCCAGGGTTATCATTACACGCTCTATCTCCAATTCCAACCAAATGAAAGTCGTACCCTGGCCAGATCAAGATCTGCTTGCTGGCGATGTCTCCAGAATGTAACAGAGGACTGAGAGTGCAGGCGTGTGATGGGTTCCCCGTAAATGAAGAGTTTAACAAATACACTCAGCACAATGACCCCATTCACCAGCCAGAGGATTAAGGTGGGAAGCATCCAATCAAACCAGCCTTTGGAATCTTCTACAATAGAAAGAAAAGGATACATTACAAAAACGAGAGAAGGCAATACCCCAGGACATTTTATTCTATCAACTGGTACAAATATACAATCAGAAGGGTCTATAAAATGAGAACACTCGTGTGTTAGAATCTATAGGTCATGGTTGCATTGATTCTCATGTGTGCATATATCAACGAGTCATAAGAACTAACTAGCATATTGTTATTATTCATCTTCGCCCCCGAGTCAGGAGGTTGTGGGTTCATAGAAACATAGAAGGTAGGAGCACGAGTAGGCCATTCGGCCCTTCGAGCCTGCTCCGCCATTCAATGTGATCATGGCTGATCATCCAAATTCAGTACCCTGTCCCTGCCTTTTCCCCATATCCCTTGATCCCTTTAGCCTCAAGAAATATATCCAACTCTTTCTTGACTATATTTAATGAACTGGCCTCCACCGCCCTCTGTGGCAGAGAATTCCACAGGTTCACCACTCTCTGGGTGAAGAAGTTCCTCCTCATTTCAGTCCTAAATGGCTTACCCCTTATCCTTAGACTATGACCCCTGGTTCTGGACTGCCCGGCCATCAGAAACATCCTTCCTGCATCTAGTCTGTCCAGACCTGACAGAATTTTATAGGTTTCGATGAGATCCCCTCTCAATCTTCTAAACTCCAGTGAGTATAAGCCCAATCGACACAATCTCTCCTCATACGTCATTCCTGCCATCCCAGGTATCAGCCTGGTGAATCTTCGCTGCACTCCCTCCATGGCGAGAACGTCCTTCCTCAGGTAAGGTGACCAAAACTGCACACAATACTCAAGGTGCGGTCTCACCAAGGCCCTGTACAACTGTAGCAAGACATCCTTGTTCCTGTACTCGAACCCTCTTGCTACGAAGGCCAACATACCATTTGCCTTCTTAACCGCCTGCTGCATCTGCATGCTTACCTTCAGCGACTGGTGCACAAGGACACCCAGGTCTCATTGCACTTCCCCTTCTCCCAATCTATTGCCATTCAAATAATAATCTGCCTTCCTGTTTTTGCCACCAAAGTGGATAACCTCACATTTATCCACATTATAGTGCATTTGCCATGTTTCTGCCCAATCACCCAACCTGTCCAAATCGTACTGGAGTTTCCCACTGTTCAAGTCCCACTCCAGAGACTTGAGCATAAAAATCTAGGCTGACACTCCAGTGCAGTACTGAGGGAGTGCTGCACTGTCGGAGGTGCCGTCTTTTGGATGAGACGTTAAACCGAGGCCCCGTCTGCTCTCAGGTGGACGTAAAAGATCCCGTGGCACTACTTCAAAGAAGAGCAGGGGAGTTATCCCCAATGTCCTGGACAATATTTATCCCTCAATCAACATCACAAAAACAGATTATCTGCTCATTATCACATTGCTGTTTGTGGGAGCTTGCTGTGCGCAAATTGGCTGCCGCGTTTCCTACATTACAACAGTAACGGCACTTCAAAAGTACTTCATTGGCTGTAAAGTGCTTTGGGAGGACCTGAGGTCATGAAAGACGCGATAGAAATGCAAGTCTGTCTTTCTTATATACTGTTGAATCTCATGGCGTTGCTTAGTTAGTCAAAGGAAATGGTACAGCTTCCAGCTGTGTTCTATTGTTGTTTAACCTGCGTCTTTGTTCTTGTCATTTTTCTAAAAATCTTACAGTGCCACCTCTGGAACAAGAAATAATAATAATACTGTTACCATTACAGCATTACCCATTCATTTCAATTTACAGGAAACTTTCTGGTATCCGGCACGGACAGGACCGACGTGGTGCCGGTTCATCAACAATTCCGGATAACCGAACGCTATAGTAAAAGATACGGAGCTCAGAGCTCCGTATAAAGCAACAAACCCCCTGTTGCTTCAGAACAATCGGCACAAGTTGCAAGCGTCTCTGTAGCTTAGCAACAGCTGCAGCTACACCCTTGCACAGCAACAAATGGAGTAATAAAAGTTACCTGAACCTACTCCTGAATTTTGCCGGTTAACCGACATTTCCGGTTATTTAGGGGCCGGTTAATCGAAAGTTTCCTGTACGGGGGTGTTACAGCGTTACCAAGATTATACTTATGCTCACACTGTAGATTCTGGTTGAATGTATACCCAGTTTTTCATCTTATTTTAAAAACTCATCCTGAGTAAAAGGATTTGCATTTATATAGCTCCTTTCCCATTCGCCAGAAGTCCCAAAGTCAGTGGATTACTTTTAAAGGGCAGTCACCGTCGATTTGTCAGCAAATGTAGCAGCAACCTGCCCACAGCAAGATCCCACAAACAGCAATGAGGTGAAATGACCAGCTAATCTGTTTCTGGTGGAGCTGGTTGAGGGATGAATTTGGCCCAAGACACCAGGAGAACTCCCTGCTCTTTGAATGAGTCATTGGATCATTTATTTTTTCTGAACAGACAGGTGGGGGCCTCGGTCTTGCATTTAATCCTGAAGACGACATCTCTGACAGTGCAGCACTCCCTCAGTACTGCACTGAAATATCAGCCTGGATTGTGTGCTCAAGTCTCTGGAGTGGGGCTTGAACCCTTGATCTTCTCAGAGGCGAGGGTGCTGCCAACTGAGCCAAGGCTGACAAAGGAGGAAATAAAAGGGGAAAACAAATTATAAAATGGGGCATTAAACCACAACACGGGACTTTTTTGGTTTTCTAGAGTTAAACAGACTGCCCATTTGGTTGATAAGCTAGTCCGTGAATCATCGAACCAAAGAGGTTTACAGCAGAGGCCTTTTGGTCTATTGAGTCTAAAGCGATCGAAAACAAATCCCACTGCCCAACCTCTCTCCCCACAGCCCTGTATCTTCCAGTTTCAAACATTTACCCAATCTTCCCTTAAAAGATGAAACGGCCTCTGTTTCAATCACTCATTTGGCCAAACATTCCATGCTCCAATAATTCTCTGCTTAAAGAAATGTCATCATTCTTAGTGACAGCCGATCTTTCATTATTTAAATACAGGAAACTTTGGTTTATCCGGAGGTTAACTGTCCGGAATGCTCGAGCCACCGGCAAAATTCAGGAGCCGTTTCGTTAGGTTTTTTTTCTTTTCGTTGCTTTTTTTCAACCAGTCAGGCTCTGCAAGGTCTCGCTGAAGCTGTTGCTAAGCTACAGAGACGCTTGCAAGGTACGGCCGACTGTTTAGAAGCTGTTGGGTTTGTTGCCAGATACGGAGCTCAAAATCTCCGTATGTTTCAACATTAGCGCTGGTTTGTCCGGCAGTTTTGATGGGACGGCAACAGCACAAAGTTTCCTGTATTACATTAGGAGATACAGTGCTACCTCCAATATCCATCCTAATGGAGAGTACATATATACATGAATATAGTTCACATATCCTAATATACAACATATATGTATAATAATCACCATATACAGGAAACTCTCGATTTACCGGCACCTAAATAACCGGAAATCTCTGTTAACCGGCAAAATTCAGGAGTAGGTTCAGGTTAAGTTTTACTTCATATTAGTGGCCGTTCCTGGAGCTGTGGCTGTGTAATCGGGTTCCTGCACTTGTTGCTAAGCAACAGGGACGCTTGGTCTGTGGCCGGGGTTCCTGCAGCTGTTGCTAAGCAACAGGGAAGCCTGGATTTGTTGCTGTGTACGGAGCTCTCGTACCTTTTAACTATACCTCTCTGTAATCCGGACTTTTTGATAAACCGGCACCACGCCGGTCCCGGATAAAAAAAAGTTTCCTGTATAGACTAACCCCATCTTCATTACATATACTATGTATAATACTCATTAATCTATAATCCTCATCTTCATTACATACTATGATTAACCCACATTATCCGAATAATCAACAAATTCATTACATGAAATATTCTTAACCCACATTAATCTAAAATCAATATATCCATCTCATAATACTTTTAACCCCCGTTCGTATGAAAATCAATTATTTATCTAGGGTCGACAAGAAACCCGCAATGATCCCTTGTAAGGCATATAGTGTACGGTTTGTGGTACAATAATCGATCAAATGCTGGCTATTGGCTACCTTAAGATCCATACAGTCTGTACGTATCAGAAATTCCAGACCGCTAGTTCCCTCAAATTTCATTCAACTCTTAACTGTCTCAAGATTTCTTGACCTCCCTGGTTTTTTTTTTTTTTTTCGGGATGAAAGCAATAACTATTTCCCTTGTGGGAAAGTGCACATCGGTAAGAAATCAAGAATCTCCGAGTTTTGCTTTCCTAAATGTAGTACAATACCCGTGGCACAAGAATGCAGACAAGTACAGAATAAAGAATATAAATTGAATTTAATCTTTCTTGGGCTATGAGTTTGTTTAATGCAAGGATGAGACTACTGTTAATGGGTTGTCCAACGAGGAAGTATCTTACACAATAAATACAGGACTCCTTCCTCAAGCAGCACGTCAGTTGGCCTACAAGGGCAGAGGTGATGATAGATCGGGTTATGAAGATTTAAATAGATCAGGTAGATGAGCTAAATGTGGACAAGCACCTTGGAAATAATGACCACAATTATTAGAAAAACCAGAACACCAGATTGCTTGAGGGCAGATTTTAGAAAGATGAGGGGCAAGTTAGTTGAGGTAATTTGGAAGGAGAAATTGGTCCAAAGGCCTGTAAAAGCAACAGTGGGACTTTATTTTTTTAAAGATTGCAATGGTAAGAATAAGTATATTCCATTAAAGGAAGGAACTACTAGCAGTTTCAGGATGCCATCGATAAATAAAGAGATTGGAAAACAATTAGAACCGAGGACTACAACTAATAATAATGAAAAACGGAGAATGAGAAAATAAGGTTAAGATAGCGATGAGCAAAGCTAAGAGTGTGAGGAGAACATTTTTAAAAAAATCAAAAAACACAAATATTTTACAAATATATCAGTAAAAAGACAATTGTTAAAAGCCAAATGGGACCTCTGAGAGACCAGCCAAATTTATAACTGATGATCAAAAATTGGCAGAGAGATTTACAGGAAACTTTGTGTTATCCGGAGGCTAAGTGTCCAGCAAGCTCGCGCCACTGACAAAAATCAGGAGCCGTTTGGTTAGGTTTTTTTTCTTCTCGTGGCTTTTTTTTCCTTCTCGTGGCTTTTTTTCCAACAGTCAGGCTCTGGAAAGTCTCTCTGAAGCTGTTGCTATGCTACAGAGACGCTTCCAAGGTACGAGCCGACTGTTTAGAAGCTGTTGCTAAGCAACAGTGTTTGTTGTCAGATACGGAGATGAAAAGCTCCGTATGCTTCAACATTAACACTGGTGTGTCCAGCAGTTTTGAGGGAACGGCAACAGCTCGGTCCCATCGGTGCCGGATAGCACAAAGTTTCCTGTAATAAGTATTTTGGTCTTTACTAAAGAGAAGAATATTCGAGCCAAGGCACATCCTGAAGTGGTTGAGAGCAGGATGAGCGATATAGTGGTGGATAAAAAGGAAAATTTCAGATAAATTAGTTAAGCTAAAGGAAGACAAAGTACGAGGGCCCAACAGGATACATCCTGGAAGACGAGGGAGTAAATTGCAGAGGGCTTATAGAAATTATATTTCAGGGCTCTATTGAGTGTGGACGTGTGCCGGAGGACTGGAGAATGAGCAACGTAGAATCCATTTTTTAAAAACAGGAAACAGAGCTAATTCGGGTAATTACAGACAGTTAGCTTAACTCTGCGGTGGGAAACATTTTTGAGCCTTTGATTAAGGTTGAAATTACCACGTTACTAGATAGAGAATAAAAGTAGCCAGCATCGATTTCAAAAGGCACGATTGTGCACAACAAACCTCCTAGAGTTCTTTGAGGGGGCAACAGACACGGTAGATTGGGGAAATGCTGCAGTTATGGGGCACATAGCCTTTAAGGAAGTCTTTGACAAGGTACCACATAGGGGTTACTAGAGAAGATCGAAGGGTATGAAATTGGGAGAGGATTAAAAAATTGGTTAGAAAGGGAGAAAAGAGGGAGTAGGAGTGAAGCAATTTTCCCAGAGTGGTTAGAGGTGGGTGGTGCACAAGGAAAGGTTCCATTCTGGGGCCACCTCTGTTCGCCGCGTACATCAATGATTTGGATGTAGGCCTAGAGGGAGGGGTGCCAAAATTTGCAGATGATATCAAACTAGGAGGTATAGTTGGAAATACTCAGCAGGTCAGGCAACATCTGTGGAGAGAGAAACAGAGTTAACGTTCCAGGTCGATGACCCTTTATCAGAAGGTTCTGACGACGGGTCATCGACCTGAAACGTTAACTCTGTTTCTCTCTCCACAGATGCTGCCTGACCTGCTGAGTATTTCCAGCATTTTCTGTTTTTATTTCAGATTTCCAGCATCCGCAGTATTTTGCTTTTGTATTTGTTGTAGGAGGCATTAGTTAATATTTCAGAAGGCCAAAGGAAGCTGCAATGGGATATTGTTAATGGGTGGGAAGGGAATGGGCTAAAAAATGACAGATGGAATTCAATGTCAGTAAGTGTGAGGCGATTTTGGTAAAAAGAGTAATTATACTCTGAACAGCAGCGGGCTCGGAGAGCAGAGAGGTTTTGGGGGTACAGGTTCACAGGACATTACGAAAGTCGTAAAAAAAGCTAATGGAAATCTAGGATTTATAGCAAGAAATACAGAATATAAAAGCGAAGTATATAGAACTTTAATGCAACCTCAGTTGGAGTACTGCGTGCAGTATTGGACTCCACACTATAGGACACACACTGAGGCTTTAGAGAGGGTACGATACAGATTCACTGGGCTGCTGCCTAGTATGAAGAAATACAAATACAAAGACTTGCAAAACTGGGTGTTTTTCATTGAAACAACACAGATTACGAGGCGATAATGATTGAAGCGTTTAAAATTATGGAAGGATGGGACAGGATAAATAGAAGCATACTCTTTCCAGTAATTGGAGGGGTCAAGAACAAGGGACCACAGATACAAGATTTAGAATAAAGGGCAGAAGAAACTTCTCTACACAGACATTTGAGAGACGATGGAATTCACTTCTAGGGTTCGATTGGATAGGTGGATGAGGGGAAGAGAGGAACAGGGCGGGTAAATGCGATTGGAACTATTTGCTGACATGGAAGGACACGGACAGGTTGGGCCAAATGGCTTGTTTCTGTTATCAAGTGAAAATTCTGGTAGGTAAATGGGAAGACATAACTCGAGTACGGATAACAAACATTCTGTTACAAGAGGTTTACTTTTACTGAACACTTACCAGACTCGATTCCTAGCATACTCCTGCCGTAGTGGCCAGAATCGTCCGCTGTTGCCGAGTGGACTTGACGCTCAAAAAGTGATGCAAGTGGATTGAAGGAAAGACAGAGAAAGGTAAGGGTACACAGCAGAATCCGAGAGCTATCCAGCATACCGAGAGTGGGGGGCGAC
This sequence comes from Somniosus microcephalus, assembly GCF_052327205.1. NCBI lineage: Eukaryota > Metazoa > Chordata > Chondrichthyes > Squaliformes > Somniosidae > Somniosus > Somniosus microcephalus. The sequence continues at coordinate 14,148,932 of NC_141014.1, read as the reverse complement.
AGTGGCTCCTCCTTTACCTGTACAGAGAAAGTTCATTGCAATAAACACAATATTTAGGAACATTAGAACTAAAGGACATGGGCCTAGAAATTCAGTTTGGGCCCGCCAGCTGGCGTGCGCCCAAAAGTTAGCGCTGCGCGCGGTGCCAGTTGCGCCCGTGAGATATTCAGTTTCTGCGCCCCAAGTCGGAACCGGGCGCTGTTCCAGGGTGTGCCCGCCTCCGCTTGGGGCGCTGAAACTGAATATCAGCGCTCTAGGTGCCGCTGCGCCACCCGATGCGGTGCGGCAGGCTGCGGTACTGCAGGCCTCCTCCTTCTCTTAAGGTGGAGGTGCCTGCAACGGGGAGATCGCCGCTGGATTGTGCCGGCAAATGAGCCCGGCACCACGGAGAAGTGCCGGGCTCGCGGAAAGCAGCCGCCAATGCCGCGGGGGGGGGGGGGGGGGGGGGGGTGGAGGAGGCCGGGGAAGGAGGTGCGGGCAGGCGGCCGCCGAAAAAGCGGCCGGCCGCACCTCCACCTTTATGCGCCCCACTAAGGCTGCAGTAAGGCCCTGGTCTCCGGATGTTAGTAGCGGCCGCCACGGAGGAGGCGGCGGCTACTGAAGATGGGGGTCGGGGCGGTAGCGGGGCGGAACCGGGGCACTGCGCACACCGATGACGTCATCGGTGCCGGCGCAGCGCTACCGGCTACCGCCGCCATTACCACGGCACTCAATATCAGCGCTACCACCCCTACTGGCGCAAAAGCCCTCTTTGGGCGAAAAGCCAACTTAATTTCTAGGCCATGGTCTCAGGATAAGGGGTCGGCCATTTAAGACTGAGATGAGGAATTTCTTCACTCACAGGGTTGTGAATCTTTGGCATTCTCTACTCCAAAGGGCTGCGGATGCTGAGTCGTTGAGTATATTCAAGGCAGAGATAGATAGATTTGTGGACTCTAGGGCCTAGAAATTCAGTGCCCTTAGCACCGATTTTGCGGCGCTAGAGGGCCTAGCGCTGCAATTGGCGCCGGTTCCTAAATTGCCTGGGGCCCTTCCGCGGCGGTAGACCGGTAGCGCTGCGCCGGCACCGATGACGTCATCGGTGTGCGCAGCGTCCCGGTTGCCGTGGTAACCCGGCCCCAAGCCGAAATTCAGTTGCGGCCGCCTCGCCAGTGGCAGCCGCAACTAAGACTCCGGCAAACGAGTGCTGCCGGAGTCTGCGCCGGCGCTTTAAGGAGGCGCGGCGGCCGGCCGCTTTCCCGCCGGCCGCCTGCCCGCAGCTCCCTCCCCGGACTTCTCCCCCCCCCCCCCCCCCCCCCCCGGAACAGATGCAAGCCCGGCACTTGTCCGAGGTGCCGGGCTCATTTTTGAGGAGATTTGCGCGGGCCGCGGCCGGGTGCAGGCAGCTCCTCCTTAACGGAAGGAGGAGGCCTGCACTTCCCCAGCCTGCCGCACCGCATCGGGTGCCGCAGCGCCGGAATTGCGGCGCGAAACGGCAGTTAGCGCCCTTTTCCAGGCGCTAAGACCCTTCAGTAGCGCCGGCAGCCGTTTGGGCGCGGCGCCACTGAATTTTTGGCGCGCGCAGGGGACTTAGCGCCGGCACTAATTTCCGGCGCTAAAGCCCTGGCTAAGCCAAAACCCAATTTCTAGGCCATGGGGTATAAGGGATATGGGGATCGGGCAGGAAAGTGGAGTTGAGGTCGAAGATCAGCCATGATATTATTGAATGGCGGAGCAGGCTCGAGGGGCTGTATGGCCGACTCCTGCTCCTAATTCTTATCAGTAGGCCATTCAACCCCTCAAGCCTGCTCCGCCATTCAATTAGATCATGGCTGATCTAGACCGTAACACCATTTACCCGCCTTTACTCCATATCTCTTGATACCCTTGCCTAACAAAAGTCTATCGATCTCATTGTTCAAACTCCAATTGTCCTCCCAGCATCCATAGCCTTTTGTGAGGGGGAGAATTCCAGATTTCTACTATATTATTAGTATAATACAGGAAACTCTCGATTTACCGGCACCTAAATAACCGGAAATCTCGGTTAACCGGCAAAATTCAGGAGTAGGTTCAGGTAGGTTTCACTTCATATTACTGGCCTTCCTCGATCTGTGACTGTGCAATCGGGTGTGGCTGCAGCTGTTGCTAAGCAACAGGGACGCTTGGATATTGTGGCCATTGTTCTGCACCTGTTGCTAAGCAACAGGGTTTGTTGCTGTATACGGAGCGCTCAGCTCTCCGTATCTTTTACTTTAGCTCTCGGTTATGGAATTTTTGATGAACCGGCACCACGTCGGTGCCGGATAAAAAAGTTACCTGTACATATTTTAAAAATACAACCATTTGGGTATTCAAACAAGAAATGGAAGGTGAGCAAGACTAAGCGAGAGAGGCAGGTGTACAAGACTAATAAACTTTTTAAATAAAGCAAAAATGTAAATGTAAATCTTTGGAGCTCTAAGCTTTTTTAAACAAGTTTTTTTTTTTTTTTAAAGTAAAATATAGCATCTTCAATCATTTTATATTAATTTCAACAGGATCTTTACGAAGTACAAACGCATGAAAATGAGAGTAAATTTAAACTGCTGCTACCATCACATCGTCAAGGAGAGGGCTTCCTGGTTCTGAATCAATGGAGCAAGGCGAGAAGGTGCCTGGGGAGCCAGAATCTGAAGTTGGTGGCGACATTATCAATAAATGCGATTTGAAGTCATTGGTCTTCAGGTCAACATCAACGTCCAACAGGCTAGAAATCTCAGACCCCTTTAGGCCCTCTGTAATTATGTAAAAGGGAAAAAAGAGTTACAGCTGTAGGATTTAAATTACAGCAGTTTAAATGAGAAATTAATTTACCCAAACTTTTACATCTTAGCTCATGAATGCAATTGAAAGCATCTTTTATAAACAAGATTTCTCTCACGCATCAGTAACATTCAGTACAGATGTGCGTAAGGCAGGAATCCAACCGTGTTGAGAAACAAATGTAAACGGTTGGCATTGAAAGCTTAACGCTGTTACTTGAATGTTAGTTATTGGTAAAGGCTGCAGGGAGAAGTGGGAACCTCCCTTTTGGTGCAAAGTTGGCACTACTTACTGTTTTTCCGATTGGCTATCTTCAGTGCCAGGTTCTCCTGTCGCAGCTTAAGGTTGGTCTGTTGCAGGTATTTAATGTAATCGATGGCCTTCCTCAGCACGCCAGATTTGTTCATCTGCAAAAATAGGTCATGTCAGCGCTTGCCTAGATTTCCATTCTAATTTAACAAAACAGTATTTGGAACATTTGAAACTTATCTTCTTTAGAAAGACTTGCACTGGTGCAGCGCCCTTCATGTCGTTAGGACACCCAAACCGCTTCAAATCTAACGAAGCTGATTTTGCGGGACTGAGAATAGAACTTGGGAAAATAAAATGCACAACAATATTGGCAAACAATGATGTACAACAGCAGTGGGAAATATTTAAAATGGTGTCCTGCTAAAAACAAGAACACGCTAAACACTAATGAGGCATTAGGGATCAATAAAGACATAGGGGAAAAACTGAAGGTAAGGAAAGAGGCTTACACTAACCCCTGCTGTCCATGTAGAGAGCATGACGAGAGAATACGAGATTAGAAGAAGTCGAAAAAACAATTAAAGGCAAAAAGGAACTATGAAATTAAATTATCAAGGAACATAAAACAAAATAGTAAAATATTTTATAGGCACATAAATATAAAAACAAAAGTCGGGATGGGAATGGGGCCACCGCATTAATAAACTTGCAGAATGGGCACATAATTGGTAAATGAAATTAAACACAAGATAAATGTGAGGTATTACATTTTGGTAAGAAAAAGGGAGGTCACATAATGGGCCAGAAATTAGGATCGGGTGCTTGCCGCACGTGCAAGCCCCCGATGTGCACTCACCCGGCGCGCCGACATCTGAAGCCCGGGCCTGCTTGCATTTCCTGTCACAGGCCCGGTTCAGACGTCAGCGCGCTGTGCTTGCCTGATCCAGTGGCGTAGTCAGTGCAATGTGCCGGCTGGGATCAGGTGAGCACTCTGCAGCCAATCAGGGGAGGGGAAACTTCATTCATGAGTTTGATAGTAAAGACTGTCAAACTCATGAAAAGTACGGGCGCCCAAAAGACTAGTTTAACTTTAAATAAAATTTTTAAAAACATCCCAATAATTAAATAAACTATAAATAACTTTTAAAAACTATTTAAAAATAATTAATAAAATTTTTGGAAAAAATAATTTTTTACGAAATCGGGTCTAAAAATAAACTTACCTTACTGTAAGGTCCTTAAAAACAATGAAGCTGTGGAAAAAATGTAATAATTTTAAATAATAGACCACTTACCTTCAAGAATCCACTCCTTACACCTCCTTTTTATATGTCTAAAAAGTTCAGGCCCTTACACACGGGCAAACCTGTCAAAAAGAAGGAAGTCCAACGCGTGCGCGCAGAGTCCTGCGCGCACGCGTTGGACCTCTGAACCCCTTGGAGGAAATGCCGGTTTCCCGCGCATGCGCTGTGCATGCTGAAATCCGGCACTTCCAACGGGCCCACGCGTGAGTACCCCGTCCGTACTCACGCGTTGGGACCGGAATTACTGGCCCATTAACTTGCAAACTACAAATCTAAGTGGGGTAGAAGAGCAAAGGGATCTCGGAGTACAAATACACAAATCATTGAAAATAGCGACACAGATTAACAAGGTCATTAAAAAAAGCAAACCAAGCACTAGGGTTTATTTCCAGAGGGATTGAATTGAAAAGTAGGGAAGTTATGCTAAACTTGTATCGCACCTTGGTTAGACCACACTTGGGAGTACTGTGTACAATTCTGGTCGCCATATCATAAAAAGGATATAAAGGCACTGGAGAGAGTGCAGAGAAGATTTACAAGGATGATAACGGAAATGCGAGGGTATACTTATCAGGAAAGGATGAACAGGCTGGGTCTCTTTTCTCTTGAAAAGAGAAGGCTGAGGGGTGACCTAATAGAGGTCTTTAAAATTATGAAAGGTTTTGACAGAGTGGATACAGAGAGAGTGTTTCCGCTTGTGGGGAACAGCAAAACTAGAATTAGAAATTAAATAGGGAATTCAGAAGGAACCTCTTTACCAAGAGAGTGGCGAGAATGAGGAACTCGCTACCACAGGGAGTGGTTGAAGCAAACAGTGTCGATGCATTTAAGGGAGAGACTAGATAAGTATGAGGGAGAAGGGAATAGAGGGTTACGCTGATAGAGTTAGATGAGGAAAGACGAGAGGAGGCTCGAGTGGAGCATAATCGCCGGCACGGACTGGTTGGGCCGAATGGCCCGTTTCTGTGCTGTATCTCCGATGTAATCCTATGAAGTGCTTTTAAAAAAAAGTGCAATCATGCAGGCAAATGTGGCAGCCGATTTGTAAACAGCGAGGTCCCACAGATCAAATGAGATAAACGACCAGTTATTTTCATAGAATGGTTACAGCACAGGAGGAGGCCATTCGGCCCATCGAGCCCATGCCGGCTCTCTGTTAGAGCACTTCAGCAAGTCCCACTCCCCCGCCCTTTCCCCGTAGCACTGCAATTTTTTTTTCCTTCACGTACTTATCCAATTTCCTTTTGAAAGCCACGATTGAATCTGCCTCCATCACCCTTTCAGGCAGTGCATTCCAGATCCCAGCTACTCGCTGTGTAAAAAAGTTTCCTCATCGCCTTAAATCTGTGTCCTCTGGTTCTCGACCCTTCTGCCAATGGGAACAGTTTCTCTCTATCTACTCTGTCTAGACATAAGAACATAAGACATAGGACCAGGAGTAGGTCATTCGGCCCCTCGAGCCTGCTCCGGCCATTCAATAAGATCATGGCTGATCTGATCTTGGCCTCAACTCCACTTCCCTGCCCGCTCCCCATAACCCTCAACTCCCTTATCGTTCAAAAATCTGTCTATCTCCACCTTCAATATATTCAATGACCCAGCCTCCACAGCTCTCTGGGGAAGAGAATTCCACAGATTCACGACCCTCAGAGAAGAAAGTCCTCCTCATTTCCGTTTTAATTGGGTGCCCCTGAAATTATGCCCCCTAGTTCTAGATTCCCCCACGAGGGGAAACATCCTCTCTGCATCCACCCTGTCAAGCCCCTTCAGAATCTTACATGTTTCAATAAGATCCCCTCTCATTCTTCTAAACTCCAATGAGTATAGGCCCAATCTACTCAACCTTCATAAGACAACCCCTTCATCTCCAGAATCAACCTTGTGAACCTTCTCTGAACTGCCTCCAATGTAAGTATATCCTTCCTTAAATAAGGAGACCAAAACTGTACGCAGTACCCCAGGTGTGGTCTCACCAACGCCCTGTGCAGTTGTAACAGGACTTCCCTACTTTTATACTCCATTCCCTTTGCAATAAAGGCCAATATTCCATTTGCCTTCCTAATAGTTAAAGGTGGCAGGCCAGGTTGAGAAAGCGATTAAAAAAGCATATGGGATCCTGGGCTTCATAAATAGAGGCATAGAGTACAAAAGCAAGGAAGTTATGATGAACCTTTATAAAACACTGGTCTGACCTCAATTGGAGTATTGTGTCCAATTCTGGGCACTGCACTTAGGAAGGATGTAAAGGCTTTAAGAGAGGGAGAGAGGAGATTTGACAGAAATGTTCAAAATCATGAGTTACAGAGGGATCTGGGGGTCCTTGTACCGCTTTCTCAACCTGCCCTGCCACCTTTAACGATTTGTGCACATATACCCCCAGGTCTCTCTGTTCATGCACCCTCTTTAGAATTCTACCCTTTAGTTTATATTGCCTCTACTCGTTCTTCCTACCAAAATGTATCACTTCGCACTTTTCTGTGTTAAATTTCATCTGCCACATGTCCGCCCATTCCACAAGCCTGTCTATGTCCTCTTGAAGTCTATCACTTCACTATACTTCCAAGTTTTGTGTCATCTGCAAATTTTGAAATTATGCCCTGTACACCCAAGTCCAAGTCATTAATATAGATCAAGAAAAGCAGTGGTCCTAGTACCGACCCCTGGGGAACACCACTGAATACCTTTCTCCAGTCTGAAAAACAACCGTTCGCCACTACTCTCTGTTCCCTGTCACTTAGCCAATTTCTTATCCATGTTGCCACTGTCCTTTTTATTTCATGGGCTTCAACTTTGCTGGCAAGCCTATTACGTGGTACTTTATCAAACGCCTTTTGGAAGTCCATGTACACCACGTCAACCGCATTGCCCTCATCAACCCTCTCTGTTACCTCATCAAAAAAACTAATCAAGTCACTGTAGTTAAACACGATTTGCCTTTAACAAATCTGTGCTGGCTTTCCTTAATTAATCCACACTTGTTCAAGTGATTGTTAATTTTTGTCCCGGATTATCGTTTCTAAAAGCTTCCCCACTACCGAGGTTAAACTGACTGGCCTGTAGTTGCTGGGTTTATCCTTACACCCTTTTTTGAACAAGGGTGTAACATGTGCAATTCTCCAGTCCTCTGGCACCACTCCTGTATCTAAGGAGGATTAGAAGATTATGGTCAGTACCTCCACAATTTCCACCTTTACTTCCCTCAGCATCCCATCTGGTCCTGGTGACTTATCTGATTTAATTACAGCCAGCCTTTCTAGTACCTCCTCTATCAATTTTTAGTCCATCCAGTATCTCAACTACCTCCTCTTTCACTAGGACTTTGGCAGTATCTTCTTTCTTGGTGAAGACAGATGCAAAGTACTCATTTAGTACCCGAGCCATGCCCTCTGCCTCCTTGCGTAGGTCTCCTTTTTGGTCCCTAATCGGCCCCACCCCTCCTCTTACTACCCATTTACTATTTATATGCCTATAGAAGACTTTTGGATTCCCTTTGATGTTAGCTTGTGTGTGTTTGGGGATGTTGGTTTAGGGGTAAATGTTGGCTTGGACACAGGGAGAATGCCCTTGCTCTTTGAATTTTGCCAAGGGATCCATCTACGTCCAGCTGAACAAGCAGACTCAATTTAACAACTCAGGATGAAAGATGGCACCTCCAACAATGTAAATCACCCTCAGGACTGCACCGATGTATTAGCCAAAACAATGGGATTATGATTCAGAGGCGAGAGTGCAAACACTGAGTCAAGCTAAAATTTTAATCAGTAGGCGATCCAAAGCAGAAAGATGGAGAGATGATCTTGCTGCAGGTACGGCAAATAATATACTTACTGTAAATTCTGTAGGCTTCTTTTACTTGAACCCATCCAAAACTCTGCTGTCCGTATCCTAACTTGCACCAAGTCCCTTTCACCCATCACCATAGTGCTCACTAACCTACAATGGCTCCCGGTCCAGCAGCACCTCAATTGGAAAATTCTCCTCGTTTTCAAATGCCTCCATGGCCTTGCCCCTCCCCATTGCTGTAACTTCCTCCAGCGCTACAATCCGCAGGTCTCTGCGCTACTCCAATTCTGGCCTCTTGCACATCCCTAATTTTAAATCGCTCGGCTGTCTTGGCCTTAAGCTCTGGAATTCCCGCCCTAAACCTCTCTCTCCTCCTTTAAGACGCTCCTTAAAACCTAACTCTTCCTATCCTAATACAGGAAACTGTGTGATATCCGGCACCGACGTGTTGCTGATCTATCAAAACTGCCGGACATACAAAGTTAATGTTGAAGCATACGGAGGTTTTCATCTCCGTATCTGACAACAAACACTGTTGCTTAGCAACAGCTTCTAAAGAGTCTGCTGCAGCTGCAAGCGTCTCTAGCTGAAGCTGTTGCTATAGCTACAGGCCTTGCAGTGGCTGGCTGGGAAAAAAAAAACGAGAGCTAAAAAAACTTACAGAAAACGGCTCCTGATTTTTGCCATTAGATCGAGTATTCCGGACATACAACCTCCGGATAAACCAAAGTTTCCTGTATCACCTTATGTGGCTCGGTGTTAAATTTGGTTTGAGAACGCTCCTGTGAAGTGCTTTGGGAGGTTTAACGCGCTATATAGATGCAAGTTGTTGTTCAAACGAATTTATTAAAATAGTTTAACAAAACACTAAAGTGTATTTTTTCCGTTTATAAAGTTTTTAATTAATGAAAGAATCAAAATACAGCTACCATATTGTGTGCCCTCCCTACAGACTGGTGTATTTGCCTTGAGCATTCACTTTATTGCTAATTTATTTCTAACAATGCAAGTCGCAGCATCTCTTCACGTTACTGTGATAAATGTAAACTTCTTGATCATGTAGTTTGTATTGTTGCTCAAATACAAGGAATGCTTAGCAGACCTGGAACGGGGGTTGGGGGGGAAACAAAGTTAAAGATAGGAATACCATCACCTCCAGGTCACGCACCATCCCGACTTGGACCTATGGTCGCAGTTCCTTCACTGTCGCTGGGTGAAAATGCTGGACCTCCCTACCCAACAGCACTGTGGGAGTACCTTCACCACACGGACTGCAACAGTGTAAGGAGGCAGCCCATCACCACTTCCTCAATGGCAACTAGTAATGGCCAATAAATACTGGCCTTGCCGGTGACACCCACATCTTGAGAATTAAATTTTTTTTATTTTTTAAAAAGGCTAGATTCCATGGACAGCAATGATGCTGAACGGATTTCCAATTCTTTTGCCCCGTCATTCTAGTTTCCAATCCTCAAATTGATAAGTGTGGGTCCCCTGTAGGTGTACTTTAAAAACATTTTTCCAATGCTTGCCTCCTGTTCTGAAGTTGCTGCCTCTGGACGAGCACCAGCAGATCTCGGGTACCTTATCAAAGTGGCTACATTTCACGCGTGAACCTAAACAATGTACAACATTAGGCCATTCAACCACAGACAGCATCACGGCCAACACTGATCCTGTCCTTGCTGAATACGCTCACACATAAACTTTGATCGTGCTCTGGGTTATGGTCCAGCTTTTCCCCTCAGGGTGCGGAGGCTAATTACACCACTTCTGCTTCAATGCACGAGGTAAACTAAGCACAGAATCGGAGGGTCAGAGATTAAACGCGAGACCTTCTGATCTCTGTTAAATCAGTACAACACCATGTGGTACATTTATCTACCAAGGCTATTTATCGCTTAAATAGAATGATTTAATAAATACGGGTAGTTTGAACAATGAATCTCATCGAAACAGGTGATCTTATCGAAACATATAAGATACTGAGGGGGCTCGACAGGGTAGGTGCAGAGAGGATGTTTCTCCTCGTGGGGAAATCCAGAACTCGGGGGCACAGTTTCAGAATAAAAGGGTCGCCCTTTGAGAACTGAGATGAGGAGGAACTTCTTCTCTCAGAGGGTCGTACATTGTGGAATTCTCTGCCCCAGAGTCATTAAATACATTTAAGGTGGAGATAGACAAATTTTTGCAAGATAAGGGAGTGAAGGGTTATGGGGAGCGGGCAGGGAAGTGGCTTTGAGCCCAAGATCAGCCATGATCTTATTGAATGGTGGAGCAGGCTCGAGGGGCCAAGTGGCCTGTTCCTGTTCCTATTTCTTATGAATGAAACACAAACTATGGCATGGGATTGAAGGAACGTTAGCACTTACCCGTACACTATTTTCTCCCTTTAAACCCTATGAGTTGTGACCTTCACAAACATAACACAGCATTACAATGCAATATTCTGTATGAAAAATAGTTCACGCAAGTGACTTACCTTAGCTTCTGTCCCCATCACAAGATCCTTGAGTTCTATGATTTTATCATTGATGGATGACCTATACCGCTTCTCGATGATGTTGTGTGTCGTTCTTTTCTCGCCCTCCTTCAGCCCTTCCATTGGGACTTTTCCATTGCTAACAATCTGCTTGATCGGAACCTTGTCTGGTCCAACCATCATTGGCATGGTGGTCAAAATCGTTCCATTACTGCTGAGCAATGTCTGAGATGAAAAACATGAAAGTAATTCTCTACCGACCCACATATACAAGCTTTAATTTAAAAAATGTTTTAAGTACCACTGATGTACTTTTTGCTCCGATTTTAGGGTCACCCCCACGTGACATGCCATTTCACCAAATGAACAGGCAAGCAACGTGTTCCCAATACTCTTCAGAAAACAGCTAGAACAGAAGCAAGAGTAGCTCGGGCAAATATGCTCTCCGATTGCAACTCCTTCCCAGCTGCGATCTGGCATCTCTGCCGTCAGCATGTACAAGAAAGTATACTTTTGGCAAATCGTGGCAGAGGATTTTGGAGCACTATTGTGTTGAAACTAAATAAAGCCAATTTTAAAAAATGGTCATTTAAAATGGCCTAGCAATTCCTCTTGCAACCTTTCTTGTCTTTTTTTTAAATTCGCTTATGGGATCTGGGCATCGCTGGCAAGGCCAGCATTTATTGCCCATCCCTTGTTGCCCTTGAGAAGGTGGTGGTGAGCCGCCTTCTTGAACCGCTGCAGTCCGTGTGGTGAAGGTACTCCCACAGTGCTGTTAGGGAGGGAGTTCCAGGATTTTGACCCTGCGACGATGAAGGATTGACGAAATACTTCTAAGTCAGGATGATGTGTGACTTGGAGGAGAACTTGGAGGTGGTGGTGTTCCCATGCGCCTGCTGCCCTTGTCCTTCTAGCTGAAAGAGGTCGCGGGTTTGGGAGGTGCTGCCGAAGAAGCCTTGGCGAGTTGCTGCAGTGCATCTTGTAGATGGTACACACTGCAGCCACGGTACGCCAGTGGTGGAGGGAGTGAATGTTTAAGGTGGTGGATGGGGTGCCAATCAAGCGGGCCGCTTTGTCCTGGATGGTGTCGAGCTTCTTGAGTGTTGTTAGAGCTGCAGTCATCCAGGCAAGTGGAGAGTATTCCATCACACTCCTGACTTGTGCCTTGTAGATGGTAGAAATGCTTTGGGGAGTCAGGAGGTGAGACACTCGCTGCAGAATACCCAGCCTCTGACCTGCTCTTGTTGCCACAGTATTTATGTAGCTGGTCCAGTTAAGTTTCTGGTCAATGGTGAACCCCCCCAGGATGTTGATGGTGGGGGATTCGGCGATGGTAATGCCATTGATTGTCATGGGGAGGTGGTTAAACTCTCGCTTGTTGGAGATAGTCATTGCCTGGCACTTCTGTGGCATGAATGTTACCTGCCACTTATCAGCCCAAGCCTGAATGTTGTCCAGGTCTTGTTGCATGCAGGCATGGACTGCTTCATTATCTGAGGAGTTGTGAATGGCGCTGAACACTGTGCAGTCATCAGCGAACATCCCCATTTCTGACCTTATGATGGAGGAAAGGTCATTGATGGAGCAGCTGAAGATGGTTGGGCCTAGGACACTGCCCTGAGGAGCTCCTGCAGCAAGTTGTTTGTATGTAATCAATACTACTATAGACAATCCTTCTAAGCTCAAAAAGGCCATTGTTTGCACTCTTATTCCTCCTCACACTGTGCTCATTACAGTCTCCTACTCCGACTCATTCTTTCTAGGTCCTCAACAATGTGGAACTCCTTACCTCCCTCAGTCTTCCCCTCTTCAGACAGCCTTCAAGCATTTGAAACCCCTGCTTGGCGTCATATAATCACTATTTGCCGAGCTTTCCAATCTTCTCTTTTACTCTTTTCATCTTTGGTGAACCCTGCACTATGGAATGTGCCTCTTTAGTTTGGCTTCTCAATTTTTAAAAAAATGACAAGTAGTTCTGAAGATTTAAATCACCTGACGATCAGAGTGAGATTTCTATATCTAGTAGAGTGAGATATTAGAACACAGATTAAAAAAATACTCCCTCCACCAGCGGCACACTGTGGCTGCAGTGTGTACCATCTACAAGATGCACTGCAGCAACTCACCAAGGCTTCTTTGGCAGCACCTCCCAAACCCGCGACCTCTTCCACCTAGAAGGACAAGGGCAGCAGGTTCATGGGAACACCACCACCTCCAAGTTCCCCTCCAAGTCACACACCATCCTGACTTGGAAATATATTGCCGATCCTTCATCGTCGCTGGGTCAAAATCCTGGAACTCCCTCGCTAACAGTGTGGGAGTACCTTCACCACACGGACTGCAGCGGTTCAAGGCGGCAGTTCCCCACCACTTTCTCGTGGGCAATGCTAGCCTTGCCAGTGATGCCCCAATCCCGTGAATGAATACATTTTTTAAAAATAGAATACATTTTCAGGACTTTAACAAAACTCTAACATTTTTTCTCACTTGCAAACCTAAAAAACATCTGATAGGACATCCTTTCAGCTTTTCCATCTGAAGCCTGAATCATGACCTGATCTGGCGCACACTCCAACTAATTGAGTCCAAAATTGCATTGGAATCCTGCTGATGTGATGGGGCCTGGATTTAAATATTGCAGTCAGCCGGGCACCCTCTTTGGGCTGCTGTCTTGGATCAAGACATGTCCTGACTCATCTGGTGATATTACTGCCGAGGTGGCAGAAGGAAACCGGGGAGGTCCCAGCTAGGCACAGCAGAGTCCGGGTGGACTAACAAGATGAATAATGGCCGGGTGACGTCATGGTACCACGTGGGGCTGGGGGTCGAACGAGGTCCCCCTCCGCCCCCGAGGGGAGGGAGCCAGAGCAGCAGAGAACTGGACACAAGGACTAGATAGCTTTGTATACATGGTCATCGGCTTTCCAAAGGCCTGGAGTAATATCCATCCTTTGCACTCACTGTCTTAGTATCATAGAATGATGCAGCACAGAAGGAGACCATTCAGCCCATCATGCCTGTGCCGGCTCTTTGAAAGAGCTACCCGATTTGTTCCACTCCCCTGCTTTTTCCCCTTAGCCCTGCAAATTTTCCCTTCAAGTATTTATCAAATTTCCTTGTGAAGGTTACTTATTGAATCTGCTTCCGCCACCCTCGTTACTGCTTGTAGCCAATTGTATTTAAACATTAAAACTGTCACCATAATGGTTGTCTCGTCAAATTGCATCACAGGCCGGCTACTCGAAGGACCCCAGCAAAATGCACGGATTGGTAAGTTCTTACACTCCCATGTTCAGGTCACTGTTGCCCTGTTTCCGCCAGGCGGGAGACCTGAAAATTGAGTCCACTAGGTGGCAGTCGATTCCATTCGTTACCAACTCAGAGAACCATGCCACGACCATAGTTGTTAAAGCAACTAAATACAGGAAACTTTGGTTTATCCGGAGGTTGTATGTCTGGAATACTCGATCTAATGGCAAAAATCAGGAGCCGTTTTCTGTAAGTTTTTTTTAGTTCTCGTTGCTTTTTTTCCCCCCCCCAGTCAGGCACTGCAAGGTCTGTAGCTATAGCAACAGCTTCAGCTAGAGACGCTTGCAGCTGCAGCCGACTGTTTTGAAGCTGTTGCTAAGCAACAGGGTTTGTTGATTCACACGGAGCTTTTCAGTTCCGTATGTTTCAACATTAACGCTGGTATGTCCGGCACTTTTGATGGTACGGCACCAGCTCGGTCCCGTCAGTGCCGGATATCAGAAAGTTTCCTGTATACCTCTTCTGCAGATACCCATGTTCGTCCCCGGGGAAAATACAGCGGACACCTGCACCGTTCAAAGTTAACACACAAGCCAGACCAGTAAGAATGACAAATTTCACTATTTTGATGGGCTAGTAAACATCAACATATTCCTTTGATTACGAAAGTCCTGATGGAGTAATCAAACAGCCTCCAGTACACATCTATCAGTATACAAAGTACAGCAAAGAGCGCTGACTTTTTAGAACACATTATATGTGGATAATTTTCCCTCTCCTCCAATTGGTATCTTGCCTAAGTGCCCATTCTTTGTGTGTTAGTCTAGACAATTAATATTAGTTTTTTTTTAAAACACGTGTGCATCATAATCAAGCTTGATCCTGTCCTCATCCGACATTCACACAGCAGGGGCTATTAGATTACAATTCGGGTCATTCTTTCTCCCTACAGCTTAGGGTTAACTGAGGCCATCTGCAGTCCCCTTGCCAACCCAACTGAGCTCATTTAACTCAACAATGACTGGGAACTGAACCTTCAAATCTGTACAACTCAGGTCACATGCTGCCTTTTTTTTTTAAAAACCAACTAAGCCATTGGTGAGCTCCAGTATCAAGTTGTTTGTCTTTAACAAGTGATTTGTGTCAGTGGCGATCCTATAACATTTATTTCAGGTCCTGCACCGGTCAGGAGAGTACGCATGTTCAATAAAGATTGCAGAGCAAGCACAAATGTATTAAAAAGCGATCTCGATTTGAACTGGCATTAATGATTCAATTTTCGCTTTGAATTGAACGTACTGGGACTTGCAAAGCTGTGGTCTGCATTGGAGTGGTCAGTGTGGTAATGGTTGGATTCTGCATCGCTGCAATAACTGAACTGCGATCGGCTTTCAAAGTTGTTAGGACCAAGGAGTCGGTCTTTATGAGCTGAGGCTGTACCAGGACCTGGAATAGAGTAAGATGCACCCAATGTAACTTAAAACTGTAAAAGCTGGCAACACAGTGTTTACAGATACTTTCAGCCCTGTAATTGGTTGACGGAAAGACAAGCATCAGAAACACTGAGAACTAAAGAGTGAACAGTTGATGTCGCAAATAACAACAGGATCTATTGTTTGGTCCAATAAATGTAAGCAAAATGTTAAGATGCAACTGTAACAGTACATCGTAAACTGTGCTATAACGGGCACAAAGCATATCCAAGCCAGACACGGAAGATAAATTAACCAATTATTTAATTTCTCCTCTCACTTTTAGCAGCCCAGGATAAGCAGGCTCACTAAAGATCAACGAGAAGGGAAAGATCTGAACTTTCTTCCTGGTGACGTGCGTTATGCAAATGAAGTGCACAGCGATGGAAAATATTATAATTTCCACATTAGTCACAACTGTGTGAACATCACTCCTATATTCAGAGGACAGTAAACACGCACACAGTACATCTTCTACACTATAGGCCAGAAATTCAGGTCCCCACGGGCGAGTACACGCTGGGTACTCACGCGTAGGACCAACGAAAGTGCCGGTTTCGTGCATGCACTGCGCATGCGCGGGAAACTGGAACTTCCGTTCCCTTAAAAGGGGTTCACAGGTCGAACGCGTGCGCCGGAGAGGCAGCGCGTACGCCTGGAACTTCCGTTTTTTTTGCAGATTTCTCCGGGAGAGTAAGTCTCCAGCAGCTGTGCTTTTAAAAAGCAGTCGCAAGGCCTGTTTTTAACAAGGTAAGTGGTGAATTAAGTAAAATTAAAACATTTTTTCCACAGGTTTATTATTTTTAAATACTTTAAGGAAAGGTAAGTTTATTTTTAGCCCCGTTAAAAATTGTAATTAATTTTTTCAAAAATTTAAATTATTGTTTAAAATAGTTATTTTATGTCATTTATAATTATTTTACAAATGTGATTTCTTAAAAAATTTATTTGAAGTTTGAGTTAGGTTTTGGGGCTAATCTCTATTCATAGATTTGACAGGTCTTCCCGTCAAATCTATGAACAGAGATTTCCTGCTACGATTGGCTCTCCAAGGCCCACGTGATCCCAGGGGACGCTTCGAACTAACTGCGCCGCTGGGATATGCAAGCACTGTGCGCCGGCAGCTGGAGGAGGCCCAGGATCGGAATCCCACGCGGGCCCACAGCACAACGGCCAGCGCGCTAGGTAAGTGCAGGTCGGGGGCTTGCACCCGCGGGAAACCTCCGACCCCAATTTCTAGCCCTATATGTTTCGACATCAAGATATAGTATCTAATAATCAGAACATTTGATAAGGTACAGGATACTTCACTGAAGTATATTAAAAAAAAATTATAAATGAATTTAAATGGTTAATCTTATTGAGAAGATGAAATACTGGGTACTTACGGGTACCTGCTGTACATGTGGAGAGAGAGTTTGAACAGTAGTGGTAGTGCCTGGGGTCAGCGTCTGAATGGTGCCCACAGTGGTGGCTGAAGTAAGCATCCTGTGGGTGGACAGACTCTGCACCTGCTGCTGAAAGGTGACTGGCTGAACCTGCGGGGAAGCGACCAGGTTCTGGATCTGAGGCTGAAGAACTGCAAAAATATCCACGGTTAAAATAAGCAAACCCGAGATGCGAACAATCACCACGCTCCATGTTTCTCACATGCCCCTGAAACAAGATTCCACTCAATACACAAGACAACGTTAATAAACTTGCAGAATCGGCAGTTATTGGCAAATTAATTTCAATATAGGTGTGAGGTGGTGCATTTTGGTAGGAAGAATGAGGAGACCACATACTCCTTGGAAAATAAGAGTCTAAATAGAGTAGAGGAGCAAAGGGATCTGGGGGTACAGATGCACAAATCACTAAAATTAGCAACTTAGGTTAATAAGGCCATAAAAAATGCAAACAAAGCACTGGGGCTCATTTCTAGAGGGATAGAATTGAAAAGTTGAGAAGTTATGTCAAACTTTTATAGAACCTTGGCTCGGCCACACTTAAGAGTGCTGAGCACAGTTCTGGTCTCCATATTATAAAAATATAGAGGTACTGGAGAAGATGCAAAGAAGATGATACCAGAATTGAGTGGTTATATCGATCAGGAAAGATTGAACAGGCTGGGGCTCCTTGCTCTAGAAAAGAGAAGATGGAGAGGTGACCAATAGAGGTATTTAAGCTTATTAAAGGGCTAGGAAGAGGTAGACGAGGTGTTTCTACTGGAGACCAAAACTCGGGGCCATAAATAAAAGATTTATGACTATAATGAATATTAGATACAAGACTAATAAACCCAATAGGGAAGTCAGGAGAAACTTCTTTACCCAGAGAGTGGTAAAATGTGGAACTCACTACCAAGGGGAGTAGTTGAGGTGAATAGCATAGACGCATTTAAGGGGAAACTAGATAAACACACGAGGGAGGAAGGAATAGAAGGATATGGTGATAGGGTGAGATGAAGAGGGGTGGAAGGAGGCTTGCATGGAGAATAAACAGCGGCACGGCCCAGATCGACCAAATGGCCTGTTTCTGTGCTGTGCATTCTATGTAAATCTCCTCATTCTGAACTATATCACAGCTCACACTGGTTAGTTGAAACAAAAAGAGCCCAATTAGTTTCACGTTGCCTTAATGGTGCAATGCATTATTTTACCATGTGAAACAGGAAGGTGCTACCGTGTAGAACAGTACTCCAACACTAGCACTTTCAGGGAGAAATTGGATGGGAAAATATGTTCTAATTTTGTGAAACCACAAAGTTATTTCCTCCCCTCTGGCACTACACACCTGTCTCCAAATTAAATTACAAGTAAGCGACTCACTTTTGGGTCTCTGTCATTTCTGCTCTGTGATCACCTACAAGAGTTATAACAGCCGCTTAGGATGATGAGCCTTATGATTATTCCTTCCTGCTTACTAATGTTACTCTGGTTGACTTAAAAAAAAGAGTGCGTCACCTAAAATTATTATATTCTTAATTAATCAACAAGCGTAGAATTAGGGCTAAATGTCTTAAAAACACTAAACGAGCCAGTGCAGAGGTGACTATAAATCAGATGAGCAAGCCCGCCAGCCGCCCCGCGAAAATCCTGCACACTGCGAGAAGGGTTGAAATTTGTTTAGCATTCTAAACCACAGCTTGCTCGTGGCCCAGTGGTAAATAACAGTATGTAACTCAGCCATATAGACCGGAGGATCCTGGGCTCGATCTCTGGTCGGTGCTGAATTAGCGGAGTTCAGGTGGAGTGACACTAGGAGTGTCAGCAGCATTGGGGGCCCAGGAAGAGGGGGAAAAAAAAATCAATCGGTCAGGATTCCCACTTCTTCCTGCTAAGCAGTGGTCCTACTGGAAAGAGCACACACGATGAGGCAGGACGGGATTCTCCCCACAATCAAGCATTCTTTCTCTAGGCTCGCATATGGCCAATAAACATGTGGGTGGGGCAACAGACAGAAATGCTTCTCCCGTGTAGAGCCGTACTCCAACACTAGCACTTTCAGGGAGAAATTGGATGGGAAAATATGTTCCAATTTTGTGAAACCACAAAGTTATTTCCTCCCCTCTGGCACTACACACCAGTCTCCAAATTAAATTACAAGTAAGCGACTCACTTTCGGGTCTCTGTGATTTCTGCTCTGCCTACAAGAGTTATAACAGCAACTCAGGATGATGAGCCTCATGATTATTCCTTCTTGCTTGCTAATGTTACTCTGGTTGACTTAGAGAATGCATCACCTAAAATTATTATTTTTTAAATCAACAAGCGTAGAATTAGGGCTAAATGTCTTAAAAAGACTAAATGATCCAGTGCAGATGTGACTATAAATCCTATTCTTTATGACACTACATGTTACAACTATATGGAAAGACTGAACAGATGGGGGCTCTTTTCTCTAAAAAAAGGTGACCTGATCGAGGTCTTTTATAAAAGACATAAAGAAGATGTTTCCACTTGTGAGGGAGTCCAAAACTAGGGGCCATCATTATAAGATAGTCATAAATAAATCCAATAGGGAATTCAGGAGAAACGCCTTTATCCAGAGAGTGGTGAGAATGTGGAACTCACTACCACAGGGAGTGGTTGAGACAAATAGAATAGATACATTTAAGGGGGAAGCTAGATAAACACGAGGGAGAAAGGAATAGAAGGTTATGCAGATATGAGAGGAGGCTCATGTGGAGCATAAACACCCAGCACAGGCCTGTTGGGCCGAATGGCCTGTTTCTGTGCTGTAAATTCTGTGTAGAAACATAGAAAAATAGGAGCAGGAGTAGGCCATTCGGCCCTTCGAGCCTGCTCCACCATTCACTATCATGGCTGATCCTCTATCTCAATACCATATTCCCGCTCTCTCCCCATACCCCTTGATGCCTTTTTGTGTCTAGAAATCTATATATCTCCTTCTTAAATATAGTCAGTGACTTGGCCTCCACAGCCTTCTGTGGTAGAGAATGCCACAGGTTCACCACCCTCTGAGTGAAGACATTTCTCCTCATCTCGGTCCTAAATGTTCTACCCCGTATCCCGAGACTGTGACCCCTCGTTCTAGACCCCTCAGCCAGAGGAAACATCCTCCCTGCATCTAGCCCTGTCAGAATTTTATACGTTTCAATGAGATCCCCTCTCATTTCTTCTAAACTCAAGTGAATACAGGCCTAGTCGACCCAATCTCTCCTCATACGACAGTCCTGCCATCCCAGGAATCAGTCTGGTGAACCTTCGCTGCACTCCCTCTATGGCAAGTATATCCTTTCTTAGGTAAGGAGACCAAAACTGCACACAGTACTCCAGGTGTGGTCTCACCAAGGCCCTGTATAACTGTAGTAAGACATCCTTGCTCCTGTACTCAAATCCTCTTGCAATGAAGACCAACATACCATTTGCCTTCCTAACTGCTTGCTGCACTTGCATGTTTGCTTTCAGTGACTGGTGTACAAGGACACCCAGGTCCCTTTGTACATCAACATTTCCCAATCTAGCACCATTTAAATAATACTCTGCCTTTCTGTTTTTCCTACCGAAGTCACATTTATCCACGTTATACTGCATCTGCCATGTATTTGCCCACTCACTCAACTTGTCTAAATCGCCTTAAAGCCTTTTTGCATCCTCCTCTCAACCCCACCTAGTTTTGTGTCGTCAGCAAACTTGGAAATAGTACATTTGGTTCCATCATCCAAATCATTGATATATATTGTGAATAGCTGGGGCCCAAGCACTGATCCCTGTGGTACCCCACTAGTCACTGCCTGCCACCCCGAAAAAGACCCATTTATTCCTACTCTCTGTTTCCTGTCTGTTAACTAATTTTCTATCCATGCCAGTATATTACCCCCAATCCCATGTGCTTTAATTTTACACACTGACCTCTTATGTGGGACTTTATCAAAGGCCTTCTGAAAATCCAAATACACTACATCCACTGGTTCTCCCTTATCTATTCTACCAGTTACATCCTCAAAAAACTCCAGTAGGTTTGTCAAACACGATTTCCCTTTCATAAATCCATGTTGACTTTGTCTAATCCCGTTGATATTTCTAAGTGTCCTGTTATCACATCCTATATAATAGACTCTAGCATTTTCCCTACTACTGATGTTAGGCTAACCGGTCTGTAGTTCCCCGTTTTCTCTCTCCCTCCTTTTTTAAATAGTGGGGTTACATTTGCCACCCTCCAATCTGCAGGAACTGTTCCATAATCTATGGAATTTTGGAAGATGACAACCAATGCATCCACTATTTCCATGGCTACCTCTTTTAGTACTCTGGGATGCAGATTATCAGGCCCTGGGGATTGATCAGCTTTCAGTCCCATTAATTTCTCCAGCACTATTTTTTTACTATACTAATTTCCTTTAACTCCTCCGTCTCACTAGTCCCAAGGTTCCTTAGCATTTCTGGGAAGTTATTTGTGTCCTCTACCGTGAAGACAGAACCAAAGTATTTGTTTAATTGCTCTGCCATTTCCTTGTTCCCCATTATAAATTCTCCCGTTTCTGACTGTAAGGGACCTAGTACATTCACTAATCTTTTTCTTTTTACATATTTGTAGAAGCTTTTACAGTCCACTTTTATGTTCCTTGCAAGTTTACTCTCATACTCTATTTTCCCCCTCTTAATCAATCTCTTGGTCCTTTTTTGCTGAATTCTAAACTGCTCCCAATCCTCAGGCTTGCTACTTTTTCTGGCAACTTTGGTTTATCCGGAGGTTGTATGTCCGGAATACTCGATCTAACGGCAAAAATCAGGAGCCGTTTTCTGTAAGTTTTTTTTTAGATCTCGTTCTTTTTTTCCCCCCAGTCAGCCACTGCAAGGTCTGTAGCTATAGCAACAGCTTCAGCTAGAGACGCTTGCAGCTGCAGCCGACTCTTTAGAAGCTGTTGCTAAGCAACAGTGTTTGTTGTCAGATACGGAGATGAAAACCTCCGTATGCTTCAACATTAACTTTGTATGTCCGGCAGTTTTGATAGATCGGCAACACGCCGGTCCCGTCGGTGCCGGATATAACAAAGTTTCCTGTATATGACTCCTCTTTGGATCTAATACTATCCTTACTTTCTTTTGTTAGCCATGGTTGGGCCGCTTTTCCTTTTGTGTTTTTGCGCCAGAAAGGAATGTATAACTGTTGCAATTCATGCATTCGTTCCTTAAATGTTAGTCATTGCCTATCCACCGTCATGCCTTTTAATGAAGCTCCCCAATCTATCATAGCCAACTCCCTCCTCATACCTTCATAGTTTCCTTTGTTTAGATTTAGAACCCTAGTTTCGGATTGGACTTCTTCACTTTCCATCTTAATGAAGAATTCTATCATATTATGGTCATTTTTCCCTAAAGGACCCCGCACAACAAGATTATTAATTAACTCCTTCTCATTGCACAATACCCAATCTAGGATAGTCAGTTTCCTAGTCGGCTCCTCAACGTACTGGTCTAAAAAAACATCTCGTAACTTGCTACATAGAAGATAGGAGCAGGAGTAGGCCATTCGGCCCCTCGAGCCTGCTCCGCCATTCAATGAGATCATGGCTGATCATCCAAATTCAGTACCCTGTCCCTGCCTTCTCCCCTTGATCCCTTAAGAAATATATCTAACTCCTTCTTGAATATATTTAATGAATTGGCCTCTACTGCCTTCTGTGGTAGAGAATTCCACAGGTTCACCACTCTCTGGGTGAAGAAATTCCTCCTCATCTCTGTCTTAAATAGCTTACCCCTCATCCTTAGGCTGTGACCCCTGGTTCTGGACTTCCCGGCCATCGGGAACATCCTTCCTGCATCTAGTCTGTCTAGTCCTGTTAGAATTTTATAAGTTTCAATGAGATCCCCTCTCATTCTTCTAAACTCCATCGTGAAACAAGGTGCAAAACCGCCCCTGGCCATTTTGTGGCATCATGGGTTGGTACAGTCTGGAACCGCACCAACAGATCACTTACTTGAACGGGATATTCTAAAATACGATTTATGTAAGCTCAAGCTACGGTACCTGAAAATCCACCCTGGTTTTGGTAAGCAAGTACTGGTTGCTGGATGAATCGCGTCTGTGTTGGTGAAGGGGTAAAATTTGAAGTGATCATGAACGTCTGCTGCGGTGGCTGGGCGTGCACTGGCGGACGAGGCTGAAGTATAGGGGTGGTCCTTTGGGGAGCAGGTGATGGGGTCTGCGGCAGTGCTGGTGACGAGGAGGACTGCACGAGCTGCTGTTGCGGCACTAGATGTTGCGGCACTTGTTGCTGTTGCTGCACGGTGACGGGAGGTTGGTCGAGCTTTTCGCACCCCGTCAGGCCACTGCTGAACTGTTCATCAAACAAGTCAGGAAAATCACCAACCTGACCATTGACGAACTGCAGCATTTCTATAGAAAAAAAAACAGCAACTAGTACCAGACAGGTAAAAATACACCCGGATTTTAGTAGAACACCTTCCTTACGAGCAATAACTGCCATAGCATAGCATTAAGTGCAAAATCTTAAAGGTAGAAACCAAGACAGTATTAATCAGTATTTTTCAAAGAGGCTTTGAAGGTGTCCTTGAAGCGTTTCCTCTGCCCACCTGGGGCTCTCTTGCCGTGCCGGAGCTCCGAGTAGAGCGCTTGTTTTGGGAGTCTCGTATCGGGCATGCGGACGATGTGACCCGTCCATCGGAGCTGATCAAAGCTTCGATGCTGGGGATGTTGGCCTGAGCGAGTAGTCAGAGTAGTATTAAACGAGAGTTTTATATTGTATATGGCACCTATATTTCAGAGCATTTAGCTCATGTCGTGTTGGGAGATTTGTACTGGCTAAACAAGGATCCACTGTAACACCACTACACTAGGGACTATTGCAACGAGATTCTTTCACATTTATTTTCCAGCTTTGAAGAGCCTCGTGCGAAATATCATTCACCTTGAAATGACAGTGATAACATTTCCGTCTATTGGAATAGGTTTCTTTTTTGTTCAACACGGCGAGATGCTCTTGTCACCTTTAGTTTCACCATTCAAGGTTTTATTATGTTAAATCAAATTCCTTCATAATACTATGTGTGTGGATCACACTGCTGTCGACTGTACATCCATCTTCCACCAGTAAACTGCAGCGTTATGGTTTCACAAAGGCAACGATAGAGTGGCCTTCTGAGAACAGACCATAATACAACTACCCTGTGTTGCTGTGGTTATCAAACTTTACAGTTAACCAGGTGTCAGGATTCTTAACAGCACTGATTATAAGAGTGCTGTTTATTTTCGAGAACCAGAAGGCACAGAAAGTTTCTTTTTCCTCTTTAAACTCCAAAACACGGCCGCTATCTGCTGCTGAAACCCACACCCATGCTTTTGCTACCTCCAAACTCAACTATTCTAATGCTCTCCTAGCCGGCCTCCATCTGAATCTCATCCAAACCTCTGCTGCCTGCATCCTAACTCACACCAAGTCCCATTCGCCCATCACCCCTGTGCTGACGGTCCTCTTCTTCTTCTTCTTAGGCAGTCCCTCGGAACCGAGGATGACTTGCTTCCACACTAAAAATGAGTTCTCAGGTGACTGATGAATCCAATGCGGGTCCTACAGTCTCTGTCACAGGTGGGGCAGACGGTGGTTGA
Source organism: Somniosus microcephalus (assembly GCF_052327205.1). Classification (NCBI taxonomy): domain Eukaryota; kingdom Metazoa; phylum Chordata; class Chondrichthyes; order Squaliformes; family Somniosidae; genus Somniosus; species Somniosus microcephalus. Next base: position 14,124,531 of record NC_141014.1, on the reverse strand, counting down.
AGGGGCGGGTGGGTGGGGCGCTCCTTCCGCTGTTTGTGCTTGGCTTCAGCAACACAGTCCTACACTGGCTCCTGGACCATCAGCGCCTCAAAATTAAAGTTCTCGCCCTCGTGCCCTCGCCCCTCGGTATCGCTAACCTCCTCCGTCCCTCCAAGAACTCTGCGCTCCTCCAATTCTGACCTCTTGCACATTCCCCCCAATCTCTTCGCCCCACCATTGGCGGCCGTGCCTTCAGCTGTCTAGGCCCCAAGCTCTGGAATTCCCTCCCTCTGCCTCTCTCTCCTCCTTGAAGACCATCCTTAAAACCTACCTCTGATCAAGCTTTTAGTCACCCCCATCTAACATCCCTTGGCTCGGTGTTAGTTTTGGTCACATTCCTATGAAGTGCCGAGATATTTTTCTTATGTTAAAGGCGCTATATATATGCAACTTGTTGTTACTTGTTTTCTACCCACTCTGAATGATATAATGTTAGCTGCAGCGTGTCCAGATTTCACAATGTCTAAACTTGAAGCCGTAACTTGTGGCAATTTTGCAACTAGATTCCGTAAAGTATCATTCCCTAATTATTGTTGTAAAAGTTATGGATCCATTTGAAACAATTCTTAGAATAAATCTGAGAGAGGAATAGTTTCTTCAATTTAACAAGGGAAAATTGCACACCAAGTATAGAAGAACAACACAGAAAAGGACTGCATTTATGTAGCACCTTTCACAACCTCAGGCTGTCCCAAAGAGCTTTACAGCTAATTAAGTAATTTATAAATGTCGTGACTAGGGAAACATGGCAAGCAATTTGTGAACAGCAAGATCCCACAAACGGCAGGGAAATAAACCAGGGTTTTTTTTTTTTTTTTTTAAAGTGATGTTGTTTGAGGAATAAACATTGGCCAGGACACCGGGGAGAACACTCCTGCTCTTAGTCGAATAATGGGATCTTTTACCTCCCCTTGAGTGGGGAGACGGGACCTCATTTTAATGTCTTATCCAAAAGACTGCAGTGCCAGACTAGTCTATGTGCTCGAGTCTGTGGAATGGGACTTGAACCCACAACCTCCTGACTCACATACGAGAGTGCTATCAACTGAGCCAAGGCTGGCAGCATGGCAAATTATGTGCTATTCTAGAACATAAGAACATAAGAAATAGGAGCAGGAGTAGGCCAATCGGCCCCTCGAGCCTGCTCCACCATTCAATAAGATCATGGCTGATCTGATCCTAACCTCAAATCTTCTATCACTCTGCATCCACCCGAACCCATGTGATCTCCCGGGAGAGGCGAAAAACCAGATAAAGACCCAATGGCCAATTTGGGAGAAAAAAATCTGGGAAATTCCTCTCCGACCCATCTAGGCGATTGAAATTCTTCCAGGAGATCACTCTGTCCCTATATTTTCTACAGTACTTACCTTCTGTGAAGGCGATCTCCACCCCAGCCAGGAACAGGAATAAAACCATCTCCTGAAATCTAACACAGAATTAGAACACAGTAGGAGCAGAACCAGGCTACACAGCCCCTGGGCCCACTCCACTACCCACAGGGCCATGACCATTCTGAAACTAGACTCATGTCCAATTTCCTGCCCGCTCCCCGTAACCCTTAATTCCCTTTACTTCTAGGAAACTATCTATTTCTGTTTTAAATTTATTTAATGATGTAGCTTCCACAGCTTTCTGGGGCAGCAAATTCCACAAACCTACCACCCTCTGAGTGAAGAAGTTTCTCCTCATCTCAGTTTTGAATGAGCAGCCCCTTATTTTAAGATTATGCCCCCTAGTTCTAGTTTCACCCATCATTGGGAACATCCTCACCGCATCCACCCGATCAAGCCCCTTCACAATCTTATATGTTTCAATAAGATCGCCTCTCATTCTTCTGAACTCCAATGAGTAGAGTCCCAATCTACTCAACCTCTCCTCATATGACCACCCCCTCATCCCCGGGATTAACCGAGTGAACCTTCTTTGTACTGACTCGAGAGCAAGTATGTCTTTTCTTAAGTATGGACACCAAAACTGTATGCAGTATTCCAGGTGCGGTCTCTCCAATACCTTGTACAACTGCAGCAATACCTCCCTGTTTTTATATTCCATCCCCCTAGCAATAAAAGCCAACATTCCATTGGCCTTCTTAATCACTTGCTGCACCTGCATACTAACTTTTTGAGTTTCGTGCACCAGGACCCCCAGATCCCTTTGTACTACAGTACTTTCCAGTTTCTTGCCATTAAGATAATAACTTGCTCTATGATTTTTCCTGCCAAAGTGCATAACCTCACACTTTCCAGTATTGTATTCCATCTGCCAAATCTCTGCCCACTTACTTAGCCTGTCTATGTCCCTTTGCAGGTTTTTTATGTCCTCCTCACTCACTACTTTCCGTCCCATCTTTGTATCATCTGCAAACTTTGATATGTTACACTCGGTCCCCTCCTCCAAATCGTTAATATAGATTGTAAAGAGTTGGGGACCCAGCACTGACCTCTGCGGAACACCACTAGTTACTGGTTGCCAATCTGAGAACGAACCATTTATCCCAACTCTCTGCTTTCTGTTAGAGAGCCAATCCTCCACCCACGCCAGAATATTACCCCCAATCCCGTGATTTTTTATCTTGAGCAATAATCTTTTGTGTGGCACCTTGTCAAATGCCTTTTGGAAGTCTAAATACACTACGTCCACTGGTTCCCCTTTATCCACCCTGTATGTTACTTCCTCAAAAAACTCAAGCAAATTTGTCAAACATGACTTCCCCTTCATGAAACCATGCTGAGTTTGTCCTATTAAATTATGTTTATCCAAATGTCCCGTTACTGTCTCCTTAATAATGGACTCCAACATTTTACCAACCACAGATGTTAGGCTAACAGGTCTATAGTTTCCAGCCTTCTGCCTACTACCCTTTTTAAATAAGGGTGTTACATTAGCAGTTTTCCAATCTGCCGGGACCTTTGCTGAGTCCAGTGAGTTTTGGAAAATTATTACCAATGCATCCACAATCCCTACCGCTACTTCCCTCAAGACCCTAGGATGCAAGCCATCAGGTCCAGGGGATTTATCCGCCTTGAGTCCCATTATTTTACCAAGTACCACTTCCTTAGTGATTTTAATCGTATTTAGTTCCTCCCCCCCTAGAGCCCCCTGTTTGTCCAGTGTTGGGATATTCTTAGTGTCCTCTACTGTAAAGACTGATACAAAATAATTGTTCAGTGTTTTTGCCATCTCCATGTTTCCCACCATTAATTTCCCGGTCTCATCCTCTAAGGGACCAACATTTACTTTAGCCACCCTTTTTCTTTTTATATAACTATAGAAACTTTTACTGTCTGTTTTTATATTTTTTGCTAATTTACTTTCATAATCTATCTTCCCTTTCTTAATCAATCTTTTAGTTATTTTTTGCTGTCTTTTAAAGACTTCCCAATCTTCCATCCTCCCACTAGATTTGGCTACCTTATATGCCCTTGTTTTTAGTCGGATACTATCCTTAATTACTTTACTTAGCCACGGATGGCTATCTTTTCTTTTACACCCTTTTTTCCCTCAGTGGAATATATTTTTTTTGGAAGTTGTAAAATAACTCCTTAAATGTACACCACTGATCATGTACCGTCTTACCCTTTAATCTATTTTCCCAGTCCACTCTAATAAATTCCGCTCTCATACCTTCATAGTCTCCTTTATTCAAGCTCAGCACGCTTGTTTGAGATCCAACCTTCTCACCCTCTAATTGAATATGGAACTCAACCATGTTATGGTCACTCATTCCAAGGGGATCCTTTACTAGGACATTTTTAATTAATCCTGTCTCATTACACAGGACCAAATCTAAGGTTGCTTGCCCCCTGGTCGGTTCAGTTACATACTGCTCAAGAAGAAACACCCATGCTTATAAACTCCAGCCTGAAAACCTGAAATGCACTGGTGCAGATTCTGTGTCAACAACTGAGTGGTAGGATAGAAAAATACATCAGGACGTGCTGCTGTGCAAAAGCTGTGAAGTGAGAAGTTGTGTACATAAGACATAGGAGCAGGAGTAGGCCATTCAGCCCTTCGAGCCTGCTCTGCCATTCAACATGATCATGGCTGATCCTCTATCTCAATACCATATTCCCGCTCTCTCCCCATACCCCTTGATGCCTTTTGTGTCAAGAAATCTATCTATCTCCTTCTTACAGCTGGACAGCTATAGGGAGGAAATTCCAGAGCTTAGGGTCTAGATGGCTGAAGACACGGCTGCCAATGGTGGGGTGAAGGAAGTGAGGGATGAATAAGAGACCAGGGATGGAGGAGCGCAGAGAGGATTGTAGGGCTGGAGGAGATAACAGAAATAGGGAGGGGCGAGGCTATGGAGGGATCTGTAAACAAAAATGAGGTTATTTTTTTTAAACAGAGGTAATGCCAGACTGGGAGCCAATGTAGGTTAGTGGGCACAGGGGTGATGGGTGATGGGGACTGGGTGCGGCAAGTTAGGACATGGGCAGCAGAGTTTTGAATGAGGTCAAGTTTATGGAGGGTGGAAAATGGGAGGACGGCCTGGGGAGCGTTATAATAGTCAAGTCGAGAGGTAACAAAGGCATGGATGAGGGTTTCAGCAGACGATGAGCTGAGGCAAGGACGGAGACGGGCGATGTCACAGCGGTGGAAGTAGGCGCTCTTGGTGACGGAGCAGATATGTCGTCAGACGCTCATCGCGAGGTCAAATAGGATTGCGAACGGTCTGGGTCAGCCGCAGACAGTGGCCAGGGAGAGCGACGGAGTTGGTGGCCAGGGAACGGAGTTTGTAGCGGACTTCAGTCTTCCCAATATTTAATTGGAGGAAATTGCTGCTCATCCAGTGCAGGATGTCGGACAAGCAGCGTGACAAATTTTGTTTGATCATCCCTCGTGTGAAGCGCCTTGGGTCAGTCTACATTAAAGGCATGATATAAATGCAAGCTGGTGTTGTCAAAAAAATGAAGCAGATGCTGAAATTTCACAATATTTTGTAAGTCAACACATTAGCAGCACAGCAAATTTCTGCTTTCAGGCTTTTGTACTCGGAACACCTAATCAGTAAAATTACATTGACTACCATATTTTACTGTACGAATTGCAAAGTTGACAGTCTGATCACCATTGAGCTTATTTTTTAAATCTAATAAACTATTTAACAGTAACAAAAAGGAAATAATTATACACACACTTCCCCACACACGCTCCCACCAAACATCCATATTGATCATTCTGAATGTTTCACATATTTTGTTGGCTAGCTAGGCAAGTGTACATTCTGGAGGAGAAAACAAACCAAAAAACACACACACTAGGCAAAACATCAACTCACCGTCTATGTCCCCAAAGTTGAGTCCCTCACTGAACTCAGTCAGTGAGGGGTCCATGTTTTCAAACGACATATCCTCGCTCTCCATTGCTTTAAAAGTACATTGATTGCTCCCTCCCAATCAATGGGGGGAAGAGGGAGCAATAATAATAATGAGTCGTGTGTCTTTTTAAAATATTTCCCCTCCTTCCCTGCCTTCTGAATTCTTCACGCTGGCTGTGTTACTCTGAAGACATCATTGTTATTGCTTTGCTGCTTTCTCACTTGGCCGGCGCCGCCATCTTGGTCGCGGCGACGTCACCCGTCCGGCCCCCGGGGGAGCCTTGGCCCCGCCCCCTGGGCCAGGCGTGCGGTGGCGCGAGCGGGCGGCCGTTTGTCGCCGTCGGGAACACGAGATGCCGGCCGGCCAATCGCTGGGCGCGGCCGCCGGTGGGGCGATGTAACGTCACGGTCACCTCAGATACCGTCGCCATAGTGACGGAGGGCCGCCCCCTCGTCCCCATGGTAACAGGGCCGTCCGTCGTCCCTCTCCCTCCCTCAGTTCGACGCCGTTATCGTATTTTTTTTCGGTGAGGAGAATATACATTTATATTTTTTTTAATTGAAGCATAAAGGAAACTAAAAATGAAAAAAAAACAATCTGAGAGGGAAAAAAATGAAGTAGTTCCAGGTTTGCCAACCCTCCAGGATTGCCCGGGAGTCTCCCGGAATTGGAGATTAATATCCTGGACACTCCCGTCAGCAACTCGGGAGAAAAATTATAGGAGCAATTAAAGAAAAGAGGCCAGAACTTGCTGGAGAAATAGCAGCATGTGGTTGCTGATGGGCATGTCTGCCATTGAGTGGCGAATCGACATGGGAGCGGGAGGAGGTCGTTCAAGCCCCTCGAGCCTGTTCTGACATTCAATGAGATCACAGCTGATCTGTATCTTAACTCCATCTATCCGCCTTGGTTCCGTAACCCTTATCCATCAAAAATCTATCAATCTCCGTTTTGACATTTTCAACTGACCCTCAGCCTCACCAGCTTTTTGGAGGAGAGATTTCCAGATTTCCACTAGCCTTTGTGTGAAGAAGTGTTTCCTGACCTCACCCCTGAACGGCCTGGCTCTAATTTTAAGGTTCTTGTTCTGGACTCCCCGCCCCACCAGAGGAGATAGGGTTGATAGAGAGAAACTATCAACTCCTTTAATCATCTTAAACACCTCGATTAGATCACCCCTTAATCTTCTATACTCAAGGGAATACAAGCCTAGTCCACGCAGCCTGTCCACACAATTTAACCCTCATAATCTCCAGAATTTGCTAGCCGATTTACGCCGTTCGCTTCGCACAAACAACGTCTCGCCCTTAACATCCCCCGTTATTTTCATGAAGTTGCTGGATTTGCACATTAATCGCCCACTAAACTCGCCACAGAACATTAAGTCTGGTGAGATCATTGTTGCTGACTGCCATTCAGCCTCTCTGTAACTGCACTTCATTGGCTGTAAAGCGCTTTGGGACGTCCTGAGGTCGTGAAAGGTGCTGTAGAAATTAAGACTTTCTTCCTTTTTCTGGCCCAGAAAGGGAACATTTTAAACTGTTCTATCTCATTCCTTCAGGTAGTCAATTGTTGTTAGAGATTTTTAAAATAGCAAAGAAATATTTCCTTCCTGTCTCTCTTTTTGTCTCTCAATCCAATCCTTTCCCCTCTATTTCTCTTTCTGTACCTGATTTGACTCTATTTTACCCAAATTACTTCTCAGTCCTTCCTCTGTTTATTTCTCAATCCTTAAATCTCAAGGGTTGAGGAGATACACTGTTGGTCCTGTCGTTCACTAAGGTCCCGTTGCCCTCGCCATTATCATTTTGCACTTCCAGCAAGTTACAGCACAAAACAGTTTTTGAGCTGAAGGGTCCAAGAAAAAGTCTTAACCAATGGAACATGCCTCACGATGCCCCACTCCAGCATGTTCCAGCCTAATGTGTTTTTATTTCATTTTCTTTGAACACATTCATTTATCAGTTGTAAAAGTATTGGAGATGGGGAGGGGAAAGGCTGTTTGACTGGCCGGGGCAGTTAGAGGCAAGAAGTCAATGTATTGAAACCTCCACAAATACATCCAACCAAAGTTGGCAACCCTAAAATGGCCTGGGGGAATTTTAAAAGAAAAAAGTTGATAAGAGTGCATATAAGGAAAGGGGAAATAAAGAGCAATAAGATATGTACGTCAGAGAGTGAAGGGAAAATCAGGGGGAAACCTAATGCAACAAACATCTCGCTCAGGATAAGTCAAATAGAAACTGAGAAGGGATGGGGTGAGAGATGGAAATAAGCTAGATCATAGGTTACAAATAATTCACAGAAAGAAGAAACAGAATATTTATTATTCAAACAGCTTGAAAAAGGTAGCCCCTTTTATGATCTCAGGAAATTCCAAAGCGTTTTACAGCCAATTAAGTTCTTTTGAAGTTTAGTCACTGTTGTAATGTAGGAAACACAGCAGCCAATTTTGCACAGAGTAAGATCCCACAAACAGCAATGTGATAATGACCAGATAATCTGTTTTAGTGAAATTGGTTGAGGGATAAATATTAGAATCATAGCGTGGAAGAAGGCCATTCGGCCCATCGAGCCCGTGCCGGCTCTCAGCTAGTACCACTCCACTGCCCTTTCCCCGTAGCCCTGCAAACTTTTTACTTTCAGATACTTATCCAACTCGCTTTTGAAAGATAAGATTGAGTCTACCTCCACCACCCTTTCAGGCAGTGCATTCCAGATCTTAACCACTCGCTGCATAAAAAAAGTTTTTTCTTACATAGCCTATGGTTCTTTTGCCAATCACCTTAAATCTGTGTCCTCTGGTTCTCAACCCTCCTGCAAATGGGAACAGTTTCTATCTACTCTGTCCAGAACCCTCATGATTTTAAACACCTCTATCAAATCTCCTCTCAATCTTCTCTGCTCCCAGCTTCTCCAGTCTATCAACGTAACTGAAGACCCTCATTCCTGGAATCATTCTCGTAAATCTTTTCTGCACCCTCTCTAAGGCCTTCACATCCTTCCTAAAGTGTGGTGCCCAGAATTGGACACAATACTCCAGTTGGGGCCGAACCAGTGTTTTATAAAGGTTCATCATAATTTCCACACTTTTGTACTCTATACCCCTATTTATGAAGCCCAGGATCCCATAAGCCTTTTTAACTGCTTTCTCAACCTGCCCTGCCACCTTCATTGATTTGTCCACATATACCCTCAGGTCTCCCTGTTCATGCACCCCCTTTAGGATTGTACCCTTTAGTTTATATTTCCTCTCCTCATTCTACCAAAATGTATCACTTCACACTTTTCAGTGTTAAATTTCACCTGCCGCATGTCCGCCCATTTCACCAGCCTGTTTGTCTTCCTGAAGTCTATCACTCTCCTTCTCACTGCTCACTATTCTTCCAAGTTTTGTGTCATCTGCAAGTTTTGAAATTGTGCCCTGTACACTCACATCCAAGTCAAGAAAAGCAGTGGTCCCAGTACCGACCCCTGGGGAACACCACTGTATACATTCCTCCAGTCCAAAAAACAACCGTTCACCACTACTCTCTGTTTCCTGTCACTTAGCCAATTCCGTATCCATGCTGCCACTGTCCCTTTTATTCCATGGGCTTCAACTTTGCTGGCAAGCCTATTATGTGGCACTTTGTCGAACGCCTTTTGGAAATCCATGTACACTACGTCAACCGCATTACCCCCATCAATCAAAAAACTCGGTCAAGTTGGTTAAACACAATTTGCCTTTAACAAATCTGTGCTGGCTTTCCTTAATTAATCCTCACCTATCCAAGTGACTTAATTTTGTCCCAGATTATCGTTTCTAAAAGCTTCCCCAATACTGAGGTTAAATTGACTGGCCTGTAGTTGCTGGGTTTATCCTTACACCCTTTTTTGAACAATGGTGTAACATTTACAATTCTCCAGTCCTCTGGCACCACCCCCGTATCTATGGAGGATTGGAATATTATGGCCAGTACCTCCGCGATTTCCGCCCTCAATTCCCTCAGCATCCTAGGATGCATCCCATCTGCTCCTGGTGATTTATCTACTTTAAGTACAGCCAGCCTTTCTAATATCTCTATCAATTTTTATCCTATCAAGTGTCTCCACTACCTCCTCCTTCACTATATCTATGGCAGCGTCCTCTTCCTTGGTGAAGACAGATGCAAAGTACTCGTTTAGCACCTCACCCATACCCTCTGCCTCCATACGTAGGTCTCCTTTTTGATCCCTAATCGGCCCCACCCCTCCTCTTACTATCCTTTTACTATTTATATGCCTCTTGAAGACTTTTGGATTATCTTTTATGTTGGCTGCCATTCTATTCTCATACCCTCTCTTTGCTCCTCTTATTTTCTTTTTCACTTCTCCTCTGACCTTTCTATATATAGCCTGATTCTCAGATGTATTTGCAAACTGACATCTGTCATACGCACTCTTTTTCTGCTTCATCATATTCTCTATCTCTTTTGTCATCCAGGGAGCCCTGACTTTAGTTGCCCTGCCTTTCCCCCTAGTGGGAACGTACCTCAACTATTTCCTCTTTAAAGGCAGCCCATTGTTCCATTACAGTTTTACCTGCCAATCTTTGATTTCCAATATTGTCCAGGACACTGGGAGAACTCCCCTGCTTTTATTCGAAACAGTGCCGTGGGACCTTTTACGTCCACCAGAGAGGGAAGACAGGGCCTCGGTTTAACGTCTCATCTGAAAGACGGCACCTCTGACAGGGCAGCGCTCCCTCAGTACTGCACTGGAGTGTCGGCCTGGATTACGTTTTCAAGTCTCTGGAGTGGGGCTTGAACCCACAGCCTCTGACTCAGATGCAAGAGTGCTACCCACTGAGCTAAAGATAAAAAGTCCAATTCACGTGCCATTCCATCAATTTCTGGGCCATTCACTCTGTACCCTTCCTTGTCTACATCAACCCTCTCTGCTCCTGCTCCTGCACCATTACCTCTGCAGTCCCCCCAAGAATCTATTCCTGGCCCCCTCTTATCTCATCTACATGCTGTCCCTCAGTGACATTATCCACATGTACGCTGACGACACCCAGCTCCACCTCACCACCACATCTCTCGACCCCCCACCACTGTTGCGGTGTTGTCAGACTGCGTGTCCGACATCCAGTTCTGGATGAGCCAAAATGTCCTCAAATTACCATTGGGAATACTGAAACCATTGTCTTAGGACACCGCCAGAATCTCTGTTCCCTAGCCACCAATTCCATCCCCCCTCCCTGGCCACTGTCTCAGGTTGAGCCACTGTTCACAACCTCAACATCCTATTTGATCCTGAGCTGAGCTTCTGACACCACATACAATGATACAGCACAGAAGGAGGCCATTTGGCCCATCATGCCTATGCTGGCTCGTTGAGCTATTCAATTAGTCTCACTCCCTGCTCTTTCACCATAGCCCTGCAATTCTTTCCACTTCCGGTAACACTTCATGTTTGCCCACTGGATTACAAAAAGCAAGTGCTCAGCAATATCCTACAGTCTTTTGGGTTCAACTAAAATCTCTGGTTACTTCCATAACCCCCTGGTCAACAGTTTTACCACTACAGCCCTTCAACTGCAGCCTGGTGCCTAATGTGTAGATTATAACCCCTCTCAAACTTCCCTTCCTTATACAATCTAAAGACTTTCTAAACCCCAAGTTTGACATCACCTATCCAATACTTCCTGATGTTCCCTGCCCTCTACCATACCCATTTCAACTTTCGTTTATTTCCCTTTCTATGGGCTTTGTACCTTGACCGAGATTGCTAAATAATGAATATCTTCTCCACCATCAGACCGCCTACTTCCACCTCCTTAATATAGCCCATCTGCATCAGCCCAGCTGCTGCTGAAACTCTTACCCATGCTTTTGTTATCTCCAGATTCGAATAGTCCCATGTTCTCCTGACCAGCCTTCCATCTTTCACACTCCATAAACTTGAGTTCATTCAAAACTCCCCGCCTCTCCTCCTTTAAGATGCTCCTTAAAACCTACCTCTGACGAAGCTTTTGGTCACTTGTCCTAATGTCTACTTCTTTGGCTCAATGTCAATATTTTTGTCCGATGACGCTCCTGTGAAGCGCCTTGGGACGTTTTACTACGTTAAAGGTGCTATATAAATACAAGTTGTTGTTAAGATTTATTTTCCCAGCAACCCCACTTCCTAGTTTAAAAACCTCATTACTTCCCTATTTTTCCAGTACATTAACGCCGCCATGCCTGCTGAAATATAGCTCGTCTTTACAGAATAGCTCCCAAGGAGCCGGCAACAGGGAGGAGGAGTCCGCAGAGACGGAGCGGCTGATGAACATCGTGTTCCCACTGCCATTGGACGCAATTCAATTGACTTTTACTGAACATGGCGCTGTAGAATAGCGACGTGTCTCTGTGAGCTCCCACAGCCTATTGTGGAAGTGATCGGGGAGTAAAAACATTCCATTGTAGTAATACATATGGCAAATAAAATTTGATTTGATCTATCTCCGAACTGGTGCCAATGTCCACTGAAACTGCAAACAGAATTTTACAGCATAGAATGAGGCCAATCAGCCCATCACCCCTGTGTCAACATCCACTCAGTCCCACTCTCCTGTTTACATTTTTCTTTTTCAGGTATTTATCCACTTCCCCTTTAAAAGCTATTACGGATTCTTCTTCCACAGCTGCTTTGATAAGGGCATTTCATGTCCTAATACTCCTGTGTAATGAAAAATGAACCTTTGTCTTTATTCTTTTGGTAATGATCTTGAATTGATGCCCTCTAGTTACTGACTCGCTGATCAGTGAAAATCTTTTTCTGTACTTATCATAAACCCCTCATAGTTTGATCCGTATCCCATTTCTCAACCATTTGTATTCTACTGAAAAAGCCCCAGTTTCTCTAGTCTCTCTTCATAACTAAAGTCTCTCCTTTCTGGTATCATCTCAGGAAATCTCTACTGCACCTTTTCAATCACCTCGACATCCTTTCTGAAGTAGGATGCATAAAACTGGACACATTAATTGCAGCTAATCAATTTATACAGGTTCTTTGCATTTGTACTCTATGCCCCTATTTATAAAATCTAGGGTCTCATATACTTTTTTTTACATCTTTAGCAACTTGTCCTTCCAGAACAGAACCCTTGTGTCTTTGCCCCTTTTAAAGTTTTACGTTATTTTTCCTCCCAAAATGCATAATCTCACATTTTTCTTCCTTAAATTTTATGACATCTGTCTAATCTACTAGCCTGTCTATGTGCTCCTGAAGTTGCTTAGTCTTCTTCACAGTAAAACCATGCTACCTATTTTTGTGTTCTCTGCAAATTTTCATTTTGTTCCTTGTATAACCAACTCCAAAGCATTTATATATGTGTTAAGAACAGTGATCCCAATACTGACCCCTTGTGGAACAGCCCTCTAGTACAAATCACCGACACTTGCTTTGCATCCTTGGCCCTTTCCTCTCATGCTGCTCCTCAGCGAGATCCTCTGTATTCAGGTCATCTTCCACATGTCGTCTGATCATACCCAGCTCTGCCTCGCCACTTCTCGCAACACTTTGGTTGCCTCCATACTGTTATCTTAGGACAGAGGTAGGTTTTAAGGAGCGTCTTAAAGGAGAGAGGTAGAGAGGTTTAGGGAAAGAATTCTCGAGTTTAGGGTCTCGGCAGCTGAAGGCAGGGCCACCGACGGTGGAGCAAAGATAAATCGGGGATAATGCAAGAGGCCAGAATTGGAGGAGCGCAGAAATCTTGGAGGGTTGTCGAGCTGGAGGAGGTTATGGAGATAGGGAGGAGCATGACCATGGAGGGATTTGAAAACAAGGATGAGAATTTTACACCTGTGTTTGAAGAGTTGCATTGTGCCACATTTGTGCGCTTCATAACAGCTGGTTAAAAAGCAGCTACGGATGATGTCTGAAAGCAAACCCATTCTTTCAGACAGAGTGAGAGATAAAAAATAAAATTGCAGGGAAAATAATCTAGCCAACTTGCTTCAAAGATTTTGTTATTGTACGTGTTGATTCAAGCTTCCTCAAAGGTAACTCTTCGAGGCTGGAGCGCCTAGGCTGCAATTCCTGTTTACATTCTCTTCTGTCCTAAAAATACATTTCATCTTCATTTTTAAAAAATTGTTTGGGCCTTGAGAAGGTAGGCATCAATGAGCAGGGCCACTGGTTCACAGTAACTCAATGGCCCGGGTTTTCTGCTCCTGTGCTCGCCAGCTCATGTCGCGGCTTTCTGTTCATTCCGTTAAATGGACAGAAAATCTCAGGCTGGGTGAGCGTAGAAATGGAAACCTCAGCCAGTAAGTACAATTCTGTGTGTAGTGCATGGGATTGAAGGATTTTTAAACCATTTTTTATGATCACATTCTTTAAGACCTTGCATTTTATTGTGAAAACGGAAAACCAGCAGTCCAACTTATAATACATAAACTAGTTGCTATTCAAAGGCGATGGAATAACTCAAAAGCCTGTTACAGGAAACTTTCGATTAACCGGCCACTAAATAACCGGAACGCTCTTTCCACCGGCAAAATTCAGGAGTCGGTTCAGGTAACTTTTTTTACTTTTAGTTACCTTTTTTCTCCATTTGTGGCTGTGCAAGGGTGTAGCTGAAGCTGTTGCTAAGCTACAGAGACGCTTGCAACTTGTGCCCATTGTTTTGAAGCTGTTACAGGGTTTGTTGCTTTATACGGAGCTCCGTATCTTTTACTATAGCGTTCTGTTATCCGGCATTGTTGCTGGACCGGCACCAGGTCGGTCCCGTCCATGTCGGATACCAGAAAGTTTCCTGTATATCAGATTCTTGGATTTTTACCAGCGTTTCAGGGATCAAATTCAGTGATTCCATCCATTTTATTTGTTTAAACCAAAAAATTGTGGTCTTGATAATGAGACTTCCTTCCTTTTCAAAGGAAAGATAGCAGCTCTAGTGAGAGTAAACCTATAAAGGTAACAGCCCTCCTGAAGGGATTTTATTCAGACGTATACAGATACTTGTGCCGGTGAAAGATTTCAAGCAACTCCAGTCAACAGCATAAATGGCCCCAGCGGTTATCAGATATCTCAGCGGGTCATAACTCGGATCTTGTCTTTGTGATCCTCGGCCCTTTTCGAAGCTCTTTCCTTTTGTCTTCCTTTTTCCTTCTTTTTTCCTCATCTTTGAAGGCTTTATGAAAAGCATCGTTATTGTGGTTAAACTGTAAAATAAAAATTGCAGTAGATCAGCGATGCCTACTAACAGAATGAGAGGATTATCTGGTTATTAGCACACTGCTGTTTGTGGGAGCTTGCTGTGCGCAAGTTGGCTGCCCCAATTCTCTACATTGCAACAGGGACTACACTTCAAAAGTACTTCTGTGTGGAGTTTGCAAAGGGTAGCACGGTGGCATAGTGGTTAGCACTGTTGCCTCACAGCGCCAGCGACCTGGGTTCGAATCCAGCCTCGGGTGACTGTCTGTGTGGAGTTTGCACATTCTCCCCGTGTTTGCGTGGGTTTCCTCCGGGTGCTCCGGTTTCCTCCCAAAGATGTGCGGGTTAGGTTGATTGGCTATGATAAATTGACCCTTAGTGTTAGGGGGATTAAATACGTGGGGTTACGGGGATAGGGTGGGATATGTGTTGGTGTAGGGGTTACGGGGATCGGGTGGGATATGTGTCGGTGCAGACTCGATGGGCCGAAATGGCCTCTATCTGCACTGTGGGGTTTCTGGGTGTAGTGTATGTAACCTGGACTACCTTAAGGTGATGAACTACTTTCTGATGGCTCCTGTATATTGTAGTACCGGTGGTGACCACACCGGTATATAAACCCTGTGGAGCAGTTTGTATTTCAGTTCAGCCCTGACCCTCAATTACTAAAGACCTGTTTAAGTATTCTGTTGTCTGTGTCCAGTTATTCAGCATAACTACATTTGGAAAACACAGACTCAACAGTGGCGACGAGTCTGATCGTACCTAGCGGCAGTTTTGCATCCAAGGAAGCTTCGTCCTCAGAACGGGCGTCGAAAAGGGGCTGCCGCCCTCATCATCCTGCTGAGCACCGCATCGCATGGGAGGCATCGAGAACCCGGTTTGGATTTGCTGGCCATGAAGTCCACCATCAGCAACAGGCAGTGATCATCCCTTCTACGACAGCGGCGGGTAAGCCCGATCTAGCGACACGGAGAGAAAGTCGGCCGAGTTGTCAGTGGGAGAAGGGGAGGGAAACCGAAGAAAAGGGCGGAGAACACGACCGCAGCCGGTGAAAAGGGCCGGACTGCAATCGGGCAGAGACGCGCAGCAGCCAGAAAAGCGTTAATGTCCACGAGGACCGCGGGAGCGGCGGGGAACAAGAGCAGCAGCGTCGGGGGAAATAAGGACCGCTGGGAGGCGAGAACGGCAACAGCGCGGTAATCGCCATTTTAGTCGGCGGGAGAAGAAGATAAGCGCGGGAAAAGCCGCCAAGCGCGGGAAGCCGCCATTTTGGAAAAATAAATAAAATAAAGGAAACTCAACAAGATGCCAAAAACGGGTAACATCACTGCTTTTGATAGCGATGTAGAAGATTGGGCCACTTATGTGGAATGCGTGAAGTTTACTGTACAGCGAATGAGGTACTGGCGGATAAGAAAGCACTAACCATATTAAACTCGATGGGTGCGAAGACATACGGGTTATTAAGGCACCTTGTAACACCAGATAAACCGGTAGGAAAGAGTTTCGCTGAGATTGTTACTATCCTGCAAGAGCATTTAAACCCCACGCCGCTGCTGATAGCGGAACGATTTAAATTTTACAAAAGAATTCAGCTTAAAGAGGAAAGCAACGCTGAATTCTTAATCGAACTGCGCAAGTTATCAAAGTACTGTCAGTTCAGTACAGGACTAGCAGACGCTCTGAGAGATAAGTTCGTGTGTGGGCTACTAAAGGAAGGAACCCAGAAGCGACTGCTAGAGGAAAAGGATCTTACGCTGGACAAAGCTTTCAGCATTGCAGCATCGCACGAGGCAGCAGCACGAGGCACTGCAGAAATGCAGCAAAGGCCATCGGAATTCAGCACCAATGAAATGGCATTGGGTGCAGTAAAGTGTTATCGTTGCGGAAGGACAACACATGATCAGAACCAGTGCTGGTTCAAAGATAAAGAATGCAGGAAATGTGGCAGACTTGGTCACATAGCGAAAGTATGCCGGTCAGGAAAGAAGACCAGCAACAAAAAGTCGCCGCAGGAGAAGTACAAGAAAGTACACAAGGTGACAGAGAACAGTTCGGATGAACAAAAGACGGATTCAGACTCCAGCAGTAAGGAACTGGGTTGTCTAAAAATACATAATGTGGGTAACACAGCAGACCACCAAACTATCTGGGTCATGCTTCGGATAGCAGGAGTCCAAGTGAAGATGGAATTGGACACTGGATCGGCATTGACGGTCATGAATAAGCAAGAGTACAAAAGGTTATCCTCACACATTCCCCTGAGGGATACGGAGATTGTACTGAAAACATACACGGGGCAAAGAGTATACCCCATCGGAAAGATAAAGGTAAAGGTGGTCTACAATGGTAAAGAAAGTCAGGGAATGGACTTGTATGTGTTACCTGAGGGAGGTCCACCACTACTGGGACGGGAATGGATCCGGAGAATAAATATGGACTGGCATTCCTTACAAGCACTAACTGTAGATTCCTGTAAAGAGGACGATGTCAAACCTAAACGACTGTCCAAAATATTGGACGATGCTAAGGAGGTGTTCCAAGAGGGACTGGGAACACTGAAAGGAATTACGGCAAACATCAAGGTTGAAGAACATGCAAACCCCAAATTTTTCAAAGCCAGACCGGTACCTTATGCGATACGACCTGCTGTGGAAGCAGAGCTGGAAGGGCTAGAACGTTCAGGAGTACTGTCAAAGGTGGACTGGAGCGAATGGGCCACGCCCATTGTTCCCGCCATGAAGCGTTCGTTGAGCAACAAGCCGGGGGGAACCTGGGAAGGTTCGCATCTGTGGCGATTTCAA
This sequence comes from Somniosus microcephalus, assembly GCF_052327205.1. Lineage (NCBI taxonomy): Eukaryota > Metazoa > Chordata > Chondrichthyes > Squaliformes > Somniosidae > Somniosus > Somniosus microcephalus. The sequence goes on along the minus strand of NC_141014.1, from coordinate 14,107,190 downwards.
GATCACTGTTAATCCGGTTCTTCACACGGTGCAATATCCGCTTCCGCGGATTGAGGATATCTTCGCTTCGCTGTCTGGCGGGAAACACTTCACCAAGATAGACCTGGCGCAGGCGTACTTACAGATGGAAGTTGATGAAGCGTCACGCCAGTATCTCACGATCAACACACATAAGGGCTTATATCGGTATAATAGACTGGTTTTTGGAGTGGCATCGGCTCCAGCGATTTGGCAAAGGGCCATGGAGCAGGTATTACAGGGAATTCCAAGCACACAATGCTACCTGGACGACATTCTGATTACAGGAGATGATGATAAGGAACACCTCGCGAATTTGGAGCAGGTGCTCACCAGATTGAAAGAATATGGACTCAGAGTTAATCGCCAGAAATGTGAGTTCTTTCAGAAGCGAATCTTGTACTGCGGTCACGTCATTGACCAGGAGGGGCTTCATAAGTCACCTGACAAGATCGAAGCTGTTGTGAAAGCTCCCGCTCCGGAAAATGTATCCCAGTTGAGGTCGTTCCTTGGGTTGATTAACTATTACCACAAGTTTCTTCCAAATTTATCCACGGTGTTACACCCGCTGAACACTCTTTTGCAAATGGGAGTACCATGGAAGTGGAGCGAGGACTGTAAGCGGGCTTTTCAAAAAAGCAAGGCACTGATCACCTCTAAGGAAGTGTTGGCTCACTTTAACCCAACGCTGCCTATTCGTTTAGCTTGTGATGCTTCTCCATATGGTATCGGGGCAGTGCTCTCACATAAGTTGCCAAATGGCTTGGAAAGGCCAGTCGCATTCGCATCCAGATCATTGACCTCCGCTGAGTGCAACTATGCTCAGATAGATAGGGAGGCTCTCAGCCTCGTGTGGGGAGTTAAGAAATTTAACCATTACCTGCAAGGCCAAAGGTTTACGCTGCTGACAGATCACCAGCCGTTGGTTTCCATCTTTAACCCTAAGAAGGGTGTTCCGGTTATGACGGCGCAGAGGCTTCAGAGATGGTCCCTTTTCCTAGGGGCACATCAATATGATATCGAATTCAAAGGTACAAAGCAACATGGTAATGCTGATGGGCTGTTGCGCCTGCCACTACCTACAGCAGAAGAGGCACCGGCAGTTGACCCTGTCGAGATATTTCACTCGACCATCATCGAATGCTTACCAGTCACCAATGCGAGTATTGAGAGAGAGACCAGAAACGACCTGACACTGTCTCGGGTCTACGATTTGACAGTGAAGGGATGGCCAACACATGGCGAACCACTGTTACCGGCATTCTCAGCCAGACGAGAGCAGCTGTCCGTCTGTCAAGGAACATTGATGTATGGAACAAGGGTGATTATTCCTCCTAAATTAAGGGAGAGAGTTCTGAAGGAACTGCATGAAGGTCATCTGGGGGGAGTCAAGATGAAAGGCCTTGCTAGGGCTTATGTGTGGTGGCCAGGTATCGACAAATAGAGGATCTGTCTAAAAGCTGCTCAGGGTGCCAAAAAGTTCAAAATGCACCTCCAATTGCACCGCTGCATCCGTGGGAATGGCCTTCAACCCCATGGCAACGTGTACATATCGACTTTGCAGGTCCATTCATGGATTCCATGTTTTTGATAGCAGTAGACGCACATTCTAAATGGCCAGAAGTGATTAAGATGTCGACCACTACCTCTGAAAAGACGATCGCAGTTCTAAGAACCATATTTGCAAGGAATGGGCTGCCGGAACAAATATGTTCAGACAACGGACCACAGTTCGTGTCAGAAGAATTCCAGAAATTCATGAAGAAGAATGGGGTGAAACACTATACATCTGCCCCATATCATCCGGCTACAAATGGGTTGGCCGAGAGATTTGTACAAACGTTCAAAAAGGCGATAAAGGCCATGAGCGAAGACCATATTCCACTACAACACAAGGTGGACAATTTCCTGATGGTATATCGAAACGCCACGCATGCAGTGACAAATCAAAGCCCTGCCATAATGTTCTATAACAGGAGGTTGCGGTCCCAATTGGATTTGTTAAAACCCAATGTGCGTAGGGAAGTTGAAAACAAACAATTCCAGCACGTAAATAACAAGGGCACTCGGAGTTTCGAAATAGGACAACCAGTGTTGGCCAGGGACTATAGGAATGATAAATGGCAATCCGGAACAATTCGTGCCCGACAAGGACCCTTGATGTACACGGTAGACGTTGGTGAGAACGTAATACGACGTCATGCTGACCAACTTGTGGAATCGAGAACAAGGGTCGACCCCATGTCTACGGCAGAGACACCAGTTGAAGAAGTTATTGAGCCTGTAGCATCTACCTCAGACTCGAATGTACATGATGATGTTCAATCCATAAGAGATCAAGTGGATGAGTCACCCCAGCAACGAGAACCAGAGACCCCTGAAAGGCGTTATCCGGCCCGGATCAGGAGGCCTCCTCAGAGACTGAATCTTTGAACAGTTTTGTATGAAAGTTGTATATATGTTATCCATGTTATGTTTAAATTGGGGTGTACACTGTTAAGCTAAAAGGGGAGGAATTGTAGTGTATGTAACCTGTACCACCTTAAGAGACTACCTTAAGGTGATGAACTACTTTCTGATGGCTCCTGTATATTGTAGTACCGGTGGTGACCACACCGGTATATAAACCCTGTGGAGCAGTTTGTATTTCAGTTCAGCCCTGACCCTCAATTACTAAAGACCTGTTTAAGTATTCTGTTGTCTGTGTCCAGTTATTCAGCATAACTACATTTGGAAAACACAGACTCAACACTGGGTTTCTGTGACTTCATTGTCTGTAAAGTGCTTTGGGACATCCTCTGGTCGTGAAAGGCGCTAAATAAATGCAAGAATTTCTTTTCTTTTTTTTTAGACTTACTGCATGTTGAACTTTATCAGTTCTCAAGTGGGCAGCTAGACAGAGCAGCACAAGGAAGAGGGGAAAATGTCAGATTCACCCCACTGAAATTGGGCGTCATGCTGATTGATTGAGGTGCTGCTGCTGGCAGTGGATTATGTTCACACTCTCCCAGCACACACCTGGCCAAAGAAGGATACACAACGGTGAATGGTGTGGTAGGGGGGAGAAAATAGAGGGGGGGAGGAAAGCCTGTCTGCCGTGGCCATAGCAAGTACACAGCAACATGCAAGAGGAATGGGAGAAAATATTAAACCTCTATTATTTAAAAAAAATTGTGCGCGGGTGAGTGTCTTTTTTACAGTGATCTGGTTGGTCCATAGTGTAGCATCCTTTTCTAATAATTAAGGTTCTAAAAGAGGAGGCTGCAGAGATAGTGGATGCATTGGTTTTGATCTACCAAAATTCCCTAGATTCTAGAACGGTCCCAGCGGACTGGAAGGTCGCAAATGTAATACCGCCATTCAAGAAAGGAGGGAGAGAGAAAACCGGGAACTACAGGCCAGTTAGCCAGACATCAGTCGTCGGGAAAATGCTGGAATCCATTGTTAAGGAAGTGGTACCAGGACACTTAGAAAATCATAACATGATCAGGCAGAGTCAACATGGTTTTATGAAAGGGAAATCGTGTTTGACAAATTTATTAGAGTTTTTTGAGGATGTAACTAGCAGGATAAAGGGGAACCAGTGGATGTAGTATATTTGGATTTCCAAAAGGCATTCGATAAGGCGCCACATAAAAGGTTATTACACAAGGTAAGGGCTCATGGGGTTGGGGGTAATATAGTAGCATGGATAGAGGATTGGTTAACGGACAGAAAACAGAGAGCAGGGATAAACCCTTCTGAAGAAGGGTTTCGACCTGAGGCGTTGGCTCTGTTTCTCTCTCTACGGATGTTGCCTGACCTGCTGAGCTTTTCCAGCGTTTTCTGTTGTTATTAGGGATAAACAGGTCTTTTTCAGGTTGGCAGGCTATAACTGGTGGGGTGCCGTAAGGATCAGTGCTGGGGCCTCAGCTATTTACAATCTATATTAGTGACCTAGATGAAGGGACCGAGCGTAGTGTATCCAAGTTTGCTGATGATACAAAGTTAGGTGGGACAGTAAGCTGTGAGGAGAACACAAAGGGGTCGATTTTCCCGAACCTGTCGGGAAGAAGGCGGGACTTCAACTTTCGGGGTTTTGACCCGCCTACATCGACGTCCGGCCAATCCGCGTGATTTTCCCTTGATTGACCTTGTTGAGCCCGCCCAGCGGGCTCAGCAGGCCAATTAAGGACCACCCGGCAACAGGTGACGTCACAGACTGCAATTTCATCTGTCAAGATTTCTTGACAGATGAAATATCAGTGCTTCACAGCTGTTTGAAGCTGTGAAACACTGACAGTCTGAGTTCTAACATGAGTCCTTCTGCACAGACTCAGATAGAACTCAGATAGCTTTTATTGCAAGGGGGATGGAGTATAAAAACAGGGAAGTCTTGCTGCAGTTATACAGGGTATTGGTGAGGCCACACCTGGAATACTGCGTGCAGTTTTGGTTTCCATATTTAAGAAAAGATATACTTGCTCTCGAGGCGGTTCAGAGAAGGTTCACTCGGTTGATTCCAGAGATGAGGGGGTTGACGTATGAGGAAAGGTTGAGTAGGTTGGGACTCTACTCATTGGAGTTCAGAAGAATGAGAGGCGATCTTATCGAAACATGTAAGACTGTGAGGGGGCTTGATCGGGTGGATGCGGTGAGGATGTTTCCGCTGATGGGTGAGACTGGAGCTAGGGGGCATAATCTTAGAATAAGGGGCTGCCCTTTCCAAACTGAGATGAGGAGAAACTTCTTCACTCAGAGGGTAGTAAATCTATGGAATTTGCTACCCCAGAGAGCTGTGGAAGCTGCAACATTAAATACATTTAAAATGGAGATAGACATTTTCCTAGCAGATAAGGGAATTAGGGGTTACGGGGAGAGGGCAGGGAAGTGGACGTGAGTCTAGGTTCGGATCAGCCATGATCCTATTGAATGGCGGAGCAGGCCCGAGGGGCCGTATGGCCTACTCCTGCTCCTACTTCTTATGTTCTTAACTCTCACCGACACTCAAAGCTGCAGGCTGTCACTTTTCACAGATCGCAGCCGTTTAGCTTTAAGTGCCGGCTGAGTGATGGGCTCCCGACAGCTACAGGAAGAAAGGCTGTTAAGGTAAGTACAGGTAAGTAAAAGTTCTTTACACACTTTAGACACACCAAACACACCTTTGCACTCATGCACCCATCACTCACCTGAGCACTGACATCGTGACCCCTCCAACTCCTTCAACCCGACGGCCCGCCTGCTCAACCTGGCGTGGTTTGGAGCCGTCGGGAATCCCACACGAAACCCCTCAAAATAGGGATTAGGCTAAAAACTGCCTGTTAACTACCTGTTAACAGGCAGTTAATTGGCACTAATCCCTTCCCGCCTGGTTTCGGCGGGTCCCAGTGCGGGGCAGGTACCCGCCGCCCCTGAAAGTTGCGTGGGGCGGGGTTTTGGGCGGGATGGTGTCGGGACCTCCAAATTCGGGATTTTCCCCCCCCCGCCCACACGCCTGAAACCCCGCCCAACGGCTCGGGGAAAATCGGGGCCAAAGAGTCTGCAAAGGAATATAGATAGACTGAGTGAGTGGGCAGTAAGGTGGCAGATGGAGTATCATGTAGGGAAATGTGAGGTTATTCACTTTGGTAGGAAGAATAGAAAAACAGAATATTATTAAATGGTGAGAAACTATTAAATGTTGGTGTTCAGAGAGATTTGGGTGTCCTCGTACAGGAAACACAGAGAGTTAGCATGCAGGTACAGCAAGCAATTAGGAAGGGAAATGGCATGTTGGCCTTTATTGCAAGGGTGTTGGAGCACAAGAGTAAGGAAGTCTTACTACAATTGTACAGGGCTTTGGTGAGACCACACCTGGAGTACTGCGCACAGTTTTAGTCTCCTTATCAGAGAAAGGACATACAGGCCTTGGAGGCGGTGCAATGAAGGTTCACTAGATTGATTCCTGGGATGAGAGGGCTGTCCTATGATGAGAGATTGTGTAGAATGGGCCAATACTCTCTGGAGTTTAGAAGAATGAGAGGTGATCTCATTGAAACAGACAAGATTCTGAGCGGGATTGACAGGGTAGATGCTGAGAGGTTGTTTCCCCTGGCTGGAGAGTCCAGAACTAGGGGGCATAGTCTCAGGATAAGGGGTCGGCCATTTAAGACTGAGATGAGGAGGAATTTCTTCACTCAGAGGGTTGTGAATCTTTGGAATTCTCTGCCCCAGAGGGCTGTGGGTGCTGAGTCGTGGAGTATATTCAAGGCTGAGATAGATTTTTGGACTCGAGGGGAATCAAGGGATATGGAGATCGGGCGGGAAAGTGTTGAGGTCGAGGATCAGCCATGATCTTATTGAATGGCACAGCAGGCTCAAGGGGCCGTATGGCCGACTCCTGCTCCTATTTCTTATGTTCTAATAACATGATTGATTACTACTAAACACGAGTGCTTCATCCAATTAGATGCTTACAGCTAGGCAAAGCTTTCCAGAAGGTTAGAAGCCATTATTGATGAACAACCTACTTGTGACAGGTTTCATCTCCACTTTAAAAAGCTCCAAGACTTTACCTGATGCATCTTTTTTCTCAAACTTGCATATATTATTTACCGTTAATTTATATTTCTAATCATTTCTCCGTCTAAATTTGTCTCCCTGACCGGTTGCTCGTGAATCTGACACCAGTTTTATTTGTACATTTTTAATATTTCTCAACCTAAATTTAGCTCTCCACATCATTCCCAAACCCCAAAGGCAGAAAATTCAATTTTACTTTATTTCAGTTACGCCACTGAAAAAGACTTGCGCTTACATAGTGCCCTTTCACATCTCTCTGAAAAGTCCCAGAGTACTTCATATACAACAAATGACTTTAAAGTGCAATGGCTGTCATTACGTATGCAACCACAACAGCTATTTTGCATAGAATTACATAGAATTTACAGCACAGAAACAGGCTACTAAGCCCAACTGTTCGAAGCCGCTGTTCATGCTCCACATGAGCCTCCTCCCACCCTGTCAACATATCCCTCCATTCCTTTCTCCCTCATGTACTTATCTAACTTCCCCTGAATTCATCATTGGATTCATTAGTGACTATTTTATATTTATGACCCCTAGTGTTGGACTCCCCCACACAGTGGAAGCATCTTTTCTACATCTACCCTATCAAACCCCTTCATTATTTTAAAGACCTCTCTTAGGTCAACCCCTCAAGCCTTCTCTTTTCAAGGGAAAAGAGCCCCAGCCGGTTCAGGCTTTCTTGATAGTTATAACCTCCCAGTTCTAGTATCATCCTTGTAAATCTTTTTTGGGCCCGCTCCAGTGCCTCTATATCCTTTATCGCCTCTATAAAAGCATCTTGGGACATTTTCCATGCTATTTTCTCTTGATTGACCTTGTTAAGCCCGCCCAGCGGGCTCAGCAGGCCAATTAAGGGAAAGCCGGTTGCAGAGGACGTCAACGTATGACGTTTCATCTGTCAAAAATTGACAGATGAATTGTCAATGTTTGACAGCTCTGTGAAGCTGCCAAACAGACATTCTCTGTAGTATGGTGAGTTCTTGAATTCAAGACCTCATCAAACCTCTTTCTTTTGCAGAAATTAGATGGTTGTTGCATTGGAGAATGCAACAGCCATCTGTCATCTCTACCGCAAGACTCTCCGCATACCCACCGACTGAAGTCTGCAGGAAGAAACATAGGTAAGTACACTTTTTCTAACACTTTCCACTTACCTCAGATACACACCTCTCCACACTTGCACCCATCACTTACCTCCACAGCACACTTTTGGACCCCTCCGACCCCCGCAGACACACTACTCGCCTCGGTGACCCTGGTGGGGTTCGGAGCCTTCGGGAAGCCCACACTTGTGTGGGCAAAATGGGGATAATCCTCTTATCTGCCCGTTAGCTACCCACCTCCTGGTAAGATGGCATGGAGGTGGGTTGGGCACCCGCCCCCAAATTCTGCCATTTTCCCAGCAGTCCCGCCTCCCCAGGGCTGGCAAGATCGCCCCCTGTAACTCTAGAAATGAACCCCAGTGCATGGTTTACATTTTTTATGGCCTTGTTAACCTGTGTCACTACTTTCAGTGATTTGTGAATCTGTACCCCACATCCACACACACAGATAAACACCCAAACACAGAACTGACCCCTGCTGATATTCTAGTATACACGGGCACTATACAATCTGTGTAAGAGGGGCACAGGCTGGACACCACCTTTCACTGTCCATATCTCAGTTACTTGGCTGCCATAGAATTTGCAGCACAGAAACGGGCCCTTTGGCCCAACCGGTCTTGCCGACGTTTATGCTCCACACAGGCCTCCTCCAGCTCTATTTACTTCATCTCATCCTATCAGCATATCCTTCGATTCCTTTCTCCCACATGTACTTACCTAGCTTCCCCTTAGATGCATCTATGCTGTTCGCCTCAACTACTCCCTGTGCGAGTTCCACATTCTCACCACTATGTGACCTGCGAAAGCCCACAGACAGCAATGACATGTCAAAAATTAATCTGTTTCTTTGGTGGTATTGGTTGAGGGCAGAATGTGGGCCAGGACAGCAGCAGCTCTCCATGCTCTTCTTTAAAGATCACATGGTGCTATTCAATGTCCAACTAAACTGCTGGAACAGGCAGACTTGGATTAAGATCTCATTTGAAGAACATTTCTGATCATGCAGCACTCCCTCAAACTCGAGAATAACGTGACTGATGTAGAACCATATGCCAAACATCAGAAACCGCACCATGAAATACCCATCGCAAAGTCACAACAGACAGCGTAGCACCTTTTTAAAAGGTGTCGAGCACTTTGAATAATAAAACTATATTTTAAAAAAATGAATTAGCTACCAGGTTACCATAAAAAGAAAGTCTTGCATTTCTATAGCGCCTTTCACGACCACCAGATGTCCCAAAGAGCTTTACAGCCAATGAAGGACTTTTTGAAGTGTAGTCACTGTTGTAATGTGGGAAACGGGGCAGCCAATTTGCGCACAGCAAGCTCCCACAAACAGCAATGCGATAATGGCCAGATAAACTGTTTTTGTTGTTAGTTGAGGGATAAATATTGGCCAGGACACTGGGGAGAACGCTCCTGCTCTTCTTCGAAATAGTGCCATGGGATCTTATACGTCCACCTGAGAGAGCAGACGGGGCCTCGGTTTAACGTCTCATCCGTAAGACGGCACCTCCGACAGTGCAGCACTCCCTCAGCACTGCACTGGAGTGTCAGCCTAGATTTTTGTGCTCAAGTCCCTGGAGTGGGGCTTGAACCCACGACCTTCTGACTCAGAGGCGAGGGTGCTGCCCCGAGCCACAGCTGACACTACCGTGGTTACCATACCAAACTTAAAAAAAAAGAGAATTTTTTAAAGATTTTATATTTTCTAACTAATAGTTTAAAATGAAAGCAGAGGCTAAATGCTTCACCAGAATGGAGCACAAGTGGGGCAAATCAACCCGCACTGCTTATGTGCACCACATGTTGGCAGTGTTAGAAACCTGGGAGCAGGTGTAGCTAGCCAAACTTGAAGTGCTTTACCGAATGACTGGAAATATCTCGACAAGCACACAGCAGAAAAACAAGAAGAAAAAATCAACGATTGAAAGGAAACGGAAAGTTAGTACTTACATCTTCATTCTCATTTTTAAATGGATTTTTATAGTCTGGAGATTTTTCACTGATCCCAAGCTCCTGCGCCATCTGTTGGGCAATGGAATAAAAACACAAGGCGTAATGTAAATTCAGCGCTTTCCATTCTGCATATTAAACTGTTAACATCACAATAAACAAGGGCTTGAGTCTCTGACCTGCCTGGAACTTAAAAACAAATAAATGCTGGAAAGAGATAGCAAGCATCTATCTGAAAGATTTTTCATCAGAAATATATAACCTCAGAATTTCATCACTTAAGCCTATCTTTCTCTTTCAGATGCTGGCCAACCTGCTGTGCATTCCCAGCATTTGCCTGTTTAATGACTGATATCCAGCAATTAAAAAAAAAAAATCTCTGCCTGACACTCAAACTCGTCAGACGCCGCTACGATTATCTCAGTCAGTTCTCTGTTGGGCCAATAGACGGCGCACAGTCCAACAAAAGTAAAATACTGCGGATGCTGGAAATCTCAAATAAAACACTCAGCAGGTCAGGCAGCATCTGTGGAGAAAGAAACAGAGTTAACGTTTCAGGTCAATGACCTGTCATCAGAACTACATAGAATGTACAGCTCAGAAACTGGCCATTTGGCCGAGCTGGTCCGTGCCAGTGTTTATGCTCCACACAAGCCTCCTCCCACCCCTCTTCATCTAATCTATCAGCACATCCTACTGTTCCTTTCTCCCTCGTGTTTATCTAGCTTCCCCTTAAATGCATCTCTATGCTATTCGCCTCAACTACTCTGTGTGGTAGTGAGTTCCACAGTCTCACCACTCTCTGCAAAGAAGTTTCTCCTGAATTCCTTATTGGATTTATTAGCGGTGACCTTATATTTATGGCCTCTAGTTTTGGTCTCCCTCACAAGTGGAAACATCTTCTCTACATCTACCCCATCAAATCTCTTCATAATTTTAAACACCTGTTAGGTCACCCCTCAGCCTTCTCTTTTCTAGAGAAAAAAGCCCCAGCCTGTTCAGCCTTTCCTGATAAGTATATCCTCTCAGCTCTGGTTCTGCACCATTCTGGTCTCCATATTATAAAAAGAGATTTGAAGCACTGGAGAAGGTGCAAAAAAGATTTACAAGGATGATATCAGAATTGAGAGGTTATAACTATCAGGAAAGCCTGAACAGGCTGGGGCTCTGTTCTCTAAAGAGAAGGCAGAGGGGTGATTGATCGAGGTCTTTAAGATTATGAAGGGGTTTACATAAGAACATAAGACATAGGAGCTGGAGCAGGCCACTTGGCCCTTTAAGCCCGCTCTGCCATTCAACAAGATCATGGCTGATCTTCTACCTCAACTCCACCTTCCTGCACTATCCCTATATCCCTTAATTCCTTTTGTTCCCAAAAATTTATCGACCTCTGTCTTGAATATACAATGACTGAGCATCCACAACTCTCTGGGGTAGAGAATTCCAAAGATTCACAACCCTTTGAGTGAAGAAATTTCTCCTCATCTCAGTCCTAAATGGCCGACCCCTTATTCTGAGACTGTGACCCCGTGTCCTAGATTCCCCAGCCAAGGGGAAACATTTTCCCAGCATTAACCCTGTCAAGCCCCTTAAGAATTTTATATGTTTCAATGAGATCACCTCTCATTCTTCTAAACTCTATGGAATATAGGCCTAGTGTACTCAATCTCTCCTCATAGGGCAATCCCCTCATCCCAGGAACCAGTCTAGTGAACCTTCGTTGCACTCCCTCAAAGGCAAGTATGAATTTCCTTAGGTAAGGAGATCAGAACTGTGCACAGTACTCCAGGTGTGGCCTCAACAATGCCCTGTATAATTGTAATAAGACTTCTTTACTCTTAAACTCTAATCCCTTTGTAACAAAAGCTAACATACCATTTGCTTTCCTAATTGTTTGCTGTATCTGCATATTAACTTTCTGTGATTCATGTACAAGGACACCCAGGTCCCTCTGAGTACAAACATTCCCAGTCTCTCACCATTCAAAAAATATTCTGCTTTTTTGTTTTTCCTACCAAAGTGGATAACTTCACACTTCCCCACATTGTATTCCATTCGCCATGTTCTTGCCCACTCAGTCAACCTGTCTATAACTCTCTGCAGCCTCTTTGCATCCTCCTCACAACTTAATTTCCCACCTAACTTTGTATCATCAGCAAACTTGGATACGTTACACTCATTCCCTTCATCTAAGTCATTAATATAGATTGTCAATAGCTGAGGCCCAAGCACTGATCCTTGCGGTGCCCCGCTAGTTACAACCTGCCATCCTGAAAAAGTCCCGCTTATTCCTACTGTCTGTTTTCTGTCCATTAACCAACCCTCAATCCATGCTAATATATTACCCCCAATCCCATGTGTCCTCATTTTGTGTAATAACCTCATGTGGCACCTTATCAAATGCTTCTTGAAAATCCAAATGCACCACATCCACTGGTTCCCCTTTATCCATCCTACTAGTTACATCTTCAAAAAACTCTAACAGATTTGTCAAACACGATTTCCCTTTCATAAAACCATGTTGACTCTGCCTAATCATATTATGATTTTCTAAGTGCCCTGTTACCACGTCCCTAATAATAGATTCTAGCATCTTGCCTACTACTGATGTCTGGCTAACTGGCCTATAGTTCCCTGTTTTTTCTCTTCCTCCTTTTTTAAATAGTGGAGTTATGTTTGTTACCTTCCAATCCTTGGGGACTGTTCTAGAATCTCGGGAATTCTGGAAGATTAATACCAGTACATCCACTATCTCTGCAGCTCCCTCTTTTAAAACCCTAGGATGCAGGTCGTCAGGTCCAGGGGATTTGTCGCCACTTAGTCCCATTAATTTCTCCAGTGCTATGTCTTTACTTATACTGATTTCTTTAAGTTCCTCCTTCTCTCTAGACTCTTGATTCCCTGTTATTTCAGGAATTTTTTTTGTGTCTTCTACCGTAATGACAGATACAAAGTATTTATTTAATGTCTCTGCCATTTCCTTATTGCCCATTATAATTTCTCATGTCTCTGCCTCTAATGGGCCCACGTTTACTTTCATTAATCTCTTCCTATTTACATACCTATCGAAACGTTTACAATGTTTTTATGTCTCTTGCTAATTTACTCTCATTCTTTTTTCTCTTTCCTTATCAATTTCTTGGTCCTCCTTTGCTGAATTCTAAAATCCTCCCAGTCCTCAGGCTTACTACTCTTTTTCCTGTGGGGTTTTTGTGCCATAAAGGAATGTATATTTGTTGTAAATTATGTAATAGTTCTTTAAATGCTAGCCATTGCTTGTCTACGGTCATACCTTTTAATGCAGTTTCCCAATCTACCTTAGCCAACTCGCCCCTCATACCTACGTAGTTTGCTTTGTTTAGATTGAAGACCCTAGTCTTGGATTTCACTAAATCACTTTCAAACTCAATATAAAATTCTATCATATTATGATCACTCTTCCCTAAAGGCCCCTGATGTAAAAAGACTACTGAGCACGTGGTTTGAGTATAAAACAAGGCTTTAATCAACTGTTTCACAACCATGAGATTCTAGTTACATCACTAGTTCCTGGTTACAAAAACATCCCGAGCAAGCTGGGCCCACGCCCGAGGATTTATACTCCTTGGACGGCGCCACCAGCTGGCCGCCCAGTGTTACTTCATGAGTCATTTCTTCATGAATGATAAGATTCATGACAGCCCCTTTACTACAAGGTTATTAATTAACCCTTTCTCGTTGCACAATACTAGATCTAAAATAGCCTGTTCCCTAGTTGGTTCCTCAACATGCTGATCTAGAAAACTATCTTGTACACATTCTATGAATTCGTCCTCAACACTATTACTGCAAATTTGGTTTGCCCAGTCTATATGTAGATTAAAGTCCCCCATGATTACTGTATTACCCTTGTTACATGCGCCTCTAATTTCCTGATTTATAGTCTGCCCTACATTACAACTACTGTTTGGGGGCCTGTAAACAACTCCCACCAATGTTTTCTGCCCCTTGCTGTTTCTTAGCTCCACCCAAACTGATTGTACTTCTTGATTTTCGGAGCTAAGATCCTTTCTCTCTACTGTCTTTATCCCATCCTTTATTATCAGGGCTACCCCTCCTCCTTTTCCATTTTGCCTATCTTTTCTAAAAGTTAAGTATCCTGGAATATTTAGTTCCCAACCTTGGTCACGTTACAAGGATAGACATAGAGAAGATGTTTCCACTTGTGGGGGATACCAAAAACAAGGGGCCATATAAGATAGTCACTAATAAATCCAATAGGGAATTCAGGAGAAACGTCTTTACCCAGAGAGTGGTTAGAATGTGGAACTCGCTACCACAAAGAGTGGAGGCAAATAGCATAAATGCATTTAAGGGGAGGCTAGATAAACACGAGTGAGAAAGGAATAGAGGGATATGCTGATAGGGTTAGATGAACAGGGGTGCGAAGAGGCCTGTGTGGAGCATAAACACCAGCACACACCAGTTGGGCCAAATGGCCTGTTTCAGTGCTGCAGACTCGATGTAGCACATCACTTCACAGCAGAGCAGTTAGCCAGCTGAATTACTCTCAGACATCTGCCAATGCCACTCTATAGACAGACTAGATGCAGGAAGGATGTTCCCGATGTCGGGGGAGTCCAGAACCAGGGGCCACAGTCTAAGGATAAGGGGTAAGCCATTTAGGACTGAGATGAGGAGGAATTTCTTCACCCAGAGAGTGGTGAACCTGTGGAATTCTCTACCTGCAGCGGGTAGTCAAAACTGCCCAACGCATTACCGGCACCCGGCTACCGACCATAGAACATATATATCAGAAACGCTGCCTACGGAGGGCACGGACCATCATCAAAGACCCTACCCACCCCAGCCACAGTCTGTTCGCCCTCCTACCATCTGGAAGACGCTACAGATGCATTCGCACCCGTACGACCAGATTTAGGAACAGCTTCTTTCCCAGGGCTGTCATCCTACTGAACTCCACAAATAAACACTAAAGCCTGCACATCTGCCGATGCACTTTATTATGGTCATATTTATGCTAATATATATGTACAAATGTATGTTGAAATGTTTAAGTGTCCTAATCCAAATTGTACACTCTCGGGAGCCGCAAGCCTACATTTCGTTGTACTGCACTTGTGCACTAACAATGACAATAAAAGTTGATTTGATTTGATTTGATTTATATATTTCTTAAGGCTAAAGGGATCAAGGGAGGAGGCAGGGACAGGGTACTGAATTTGGATGATCAGCCATGATCTCACTGAATGGCGAAGCAGGCTCGAGGGGCCGAATGGCCTACTCCTGCTCCTATCTTCTATGTTTCTATAGCTGCCCACTAGGAGCTGCCAGTTGTCTCTGCCTCGGATTGGTGGGATGAGACTGTGAACCCGTCTTACAGGGAGTTACAGACTTCCTGAATCTGTATCCAAACACTCAACACCAGTCTCCAAGTCCGTAAGTTTTAAACCAATGCCAATAGTTCTATACATTGAAGATAAAGAAAGCCTTCAAACCCTCATCTCTCTCACCAGATTTAGAAGCTGCGTGTGTGGCCCTCCATTGAAAACTCCCGTTTGGTTACAGAAACTGATTCCCCATCGGATTAAGTTGTTCCAATTGGAGTTGCGATCAAAGTAATGGTGGACAATCTTCGGAAAACGCAGCACCACATCCCCAAAGAAGGCTGTGTTTTCAACAATGTGGGAATAGGCTGAAAAGCAAAGCAGGATTGGCACATTACTGATGGAAAGCTTATTCATACCAGTCAGAGACAGATACATCAAAGGGATGAAATGTTCCAGCTTGGAAGTACAATTATACTGGCATCCAAATTCCACATATTATACCCCATTTCTGTGCTTTTCCACCCCCTCCTGAAAGTGCTGACAGGCTGGGGTATGGTATGGACATAAAAGATTTCATGGCACTATTTTGAAGAAGAGCAAGGGAATTATCCCCGGTGTCCTGGTGCCAATATTTATCCCTCAACCAACATCACTAAAACAGATTATTTGGTCATTATCACATTGCTGCTTCTACCGTCTTACAACAGTGACTACATTTCAAAAGTACTTCATTAGCTGTTAAGTGCTTTGGGACGTTGTGAAAGGTGCTATATAAATGAAAGTCTTTCTTTCTCTTTTAGATGGTGTTTGTGGGTTAATCAACTGTAGAGAACCAGCAGAACCTAATTGACATGAATCAGTCATTCATGAAAGAAAGACTTATGAAATAATACTGAGCGGCCTGCTGGTGGCACTGTCCAGGGAGAGTATAAATACTCGGGCACGGGCCCAGCTTGTCCAGGATATTCTTAACAGGAACTAGTGAAGGACACAACTAGACCTCCATGTTGTAAAACAGTTGATTAAAGCTTTGTTTAACGCTTAGACCAAGTGCCTAGTAGTTTTCTTACATCACTAACCATGTCCTCAGCTGTTATCTACACCCATTAACTTCTCTTTATTCATTCTCGGGAAGCGGGCATCACTGGCAAGGCTGGGATGTATTGCCCATCCCTAGTTGCCCTCGAGAAGGTGGTGAGTCTTCTTGAACTGCTGGAGTCCGTGTGGTGGAGGCGCTCCCACAATGCTGTTAGTGAGGGAGTTCCCAGCGGATCTCACCAGATAGTGACCAGGCGTGGAGATCTTGACTGCTTTTCCCCTCCCTCGCCCAAGGTACTTAGACCAATTGTAGCATCTCCTTCATAGAAGTTTATAGCACAGAGGCCATTCAGCCCATCGTGTCTATGCCAGCTCTGTGATAGAGCAATCCTAAACTAAATCCACTGCCCTCATCTCTCCCATCATCTAGTATCTTCCACCGTTTTAAATTTTTATCTAAAAGATGCAATGGTCTCGCCCTCAACCACTCTCAGTGTCAAAGTGTTCCATACTCCAACAACCCACTGTGTAAAGAAGTTTCTCCTAACCTCTCCCCTCACTCTCAGTGATCATTTTAAACTGATGACCCCTTGTCACTGACTTCCCAGAGGAAATAGTCTTTCCCTATTCACTCTTTCAAAACTCTACATAATTTTAAAACCCTCTACTAAATTTCGTCTTAGCCTTCTCTGCTCCAATTGAAATAGTCCTCAGTAGCTCAAGCCTGATAGGGCAGGCGGTGCCTTGGTTTAATGTCTCATCCGAAAGACGGCACCTCCAACAGAGCAGCACTCCCTCAGTGCTGCGCTGGGAGTGTCGGCTTGAAATATATGTTGAAGTCTCTGGAGTGGGACTTGAACCCACAACCTTCTGACTCAGAGGCGAGAGTGCTGCTCACTGAGCCATGGCCGACACCCAAGGAGAACAAGGGACAAAAGAAATGCTTAAATTGTTTTTTTTTAATAAAAAGCGTAACACAAGAAAAAATATTCAGCCTATATCCACCGTCTTTGAGTTTCTCGTCATGAGGCAGTGGTCCATCTGCTTGCACATCAGCGCCAATCAGTACTGTCTTGGAGTCTTCCAGTACCTGGAATGAATAGAAATCAAATTGTGTTTCAATGTAAAGAGTCTCATATTTTCTAACTCCTTCTGAAATCAGTTCTGAAGAATTGAGCTCAGCTTTAACATCCTTCTGTTTCCAATTTTTCAGCAGTGTTTTTCTTCTAGACAAAGTTCTGAGAAACTGGTTTGGTTTGAAGTTATTGGGCCAGGGCCAGTCTGAGGGAGCTTCGTAAAGAGATACAGCAGAACTTGGGAGTATTGTGGATTCATGACTCTCCATCTGCTGATATTAATTCAGCTCTTGCGCCAGCCATCTTAAATTTGACATAAGCCTTGTAACCTATGGAGGCTTATAATTTGCAACGCCCCCCATGGCCTGCTTTACAATTAGGCGGCGGTCAAGGCTGATTCAGAGGACTGTAGAGAATCTAAAACTATACCAACCACAGTGATTGGGAGGAGGTGGGCATATAGAGGAGAAAGAGATCACTATGTGCCAGCTGAAGGGGCCAGGGGTGGGGTTAAAAAGTTTTCTATGTGCTTACTGAAAGGGTGCAATGACCGAAAGGAACAGTGGGAGGCCTATTAGTGGGGTTAGATCACTCTGTACCAACTAAAGGGACGACAACTTGCATTTATATAGCGCCTTTAACGTAGTAATACATTCCAAGGCGCTTCACAGGAGCATTATCAAAACAAAATTTGACACCGAGCCACATAAAGAGATATTAGGGCAGATGATCAAAAGCTTGGTCAAAGACGTAGGTTTTAAGAAACGTCTTAAAGTAGGAGAGAGAGGTAGAGAGGCAGAGGGGTTTAGGGAGGGAATTAAAGAGCTTAGGGCCGATACAGCTGAAGGCATGGCCACCAATGGTGGAGCGATTAAAATCGGGGATGTTCAATAGCACAGAATTGGCGGAGCGCAGTGATCATGGGGGATTGTAGGTGTTGTGTATGTACCTTTAAGAGAATAACTGGTCTCAGACTGCAGTACCGGCAGTGACCACCCCTGTATAAAAGGCGCTAGTAAGCCTCTGTAGTTTCAGTTTCCCGATTGACTCCTTTCAGTAAAGACTTGTTTTGTTCAACTCCTGCTGTCTGTGTCTCAATCATACACGGACATAATACTGGCGACGAGCAGATACAAACTTACCTACAGTCTGCACCACCTCCTGGGATCCATTCCTGCAGCGAAGTGAGCAGAGGTCGAGGCCAGAAGGAAGAAAGAAGCAGTAGAAACGGGCGTCGACCGTGGGCATCCGCCCCTGTGTTAGCGCAGTTGAAGATTGCTGGAGAAGCTGTCGAAAGCGGGGCCTGGTTCCTGTCGACGGTGCTTCAGCTAATCGGGCTGGTGGCAGGTAGTACACTGATCCTTCCTGGGCTGCGGCGGTCGCGAACTCGAGCGGGTGGCTTGCAACAGGGCCGAGCAGCGTTGTCGGGAAGAGGAGAGAGAGAGGGTGGAGCACACAGGGCGCGGCCGGTGCTACGAAGCCGGGCTGCGTATAGACCTGAGAAGAGGGAGGCAAGAGTCCCACAGGGTTGTTCCACGACGGGAAAATAATAAAAAAAATATTAAACGCGCAGGAAACCGCGAGGAGCTGCAGGTTGCAACGGAAACCGCGGAAAGCAGCGCTAGCAACAGCGGGGAAGAAGGGAAAGCGCGGGAGGCGCCATTTTGTTAAATCAGGGAAGAAGGCAAAGCGCGGGAGGCGCCATTTTAGATTTTCAAGATGCCGAAGGCTGGCTGTTATCACTGCCTTTGATAATACAATAGAGGACTGGACCACGTATGTGGAAAGAGTCAAGGTATATTGCGAGGCAAACGAAATAGCCGATGAGAAAAAGGCATCGGTATTGCTAAACTTAATGGGCGCTAGAACGTACGGCCTATTGCGGGACCTGATTACTCCAGCCAAACCGAAGGCGAAGAGTTTTAACGACATTGTTGCTGTCCTACAGGAACACCTAAACCCTGCACCGCTGTTGATAGCCGAAAGATTTAAATTCCACAGGAGAACTCAGCATAAAGATGAGAGCAATGCTGAGTACCTTACGGAACTACGCAAGCTATCAAAGCACTGCCAGTTCGGAGCAGGACTGGCAGATACACTACGGGACAAATTTGTCTGTGGACTCCTGAGTGAAGGAACACAGAAGAAGTTACTCTCAGAGAAAGAGCTGACGCTAGATAAGGCTTTCAGCGTGGCAGTATCATACGAAGCAGCAGCCAGGGGAGCTGCGGAAATTCAACAAAAGCCACAGGAATACGGCACCCACGAAATGACACGGGGATTTGCAAAATGTTATCGCTGCGGCAGAACTAATCATGACCAGAAGGACTGCTGGTCCAAGGACAAAATATGCAGGCAATGCGGAAAGATGGGACACATTGCACGAGTTTGCAGGTCTGGGAAGAAGACCAGCGACAACAAAAAGGCTACTAAGGAACCGTACAAGAAAGTACAAAAGATGACGGACAGTAGTTCCGAAGACCAGATGAGCAATAGTGAATCCGGGAACAGGAGACTAAGCTGTCTCAAACTTCACAATGTAATCGCAAAAGAGGATCACCGAACCATTTGGGTCACCCTTACGATAGCAGGGTCCCAAGTTAAAATGGAATTGGATACAGGATCAGCGCTAACCGTCATGAATCGACGAGACTACGAGCGGCTATTCTCACACATACCCTTGAGAGAGACATCCATCGTCTTGACGACATATACGGGGCAAAAAGTATACCCCAGAGGAAAAATAAGGGTGCCTGTCGAATACAACGGCAAGAAAATACGGAAATTGTATCTCTACATACTGCAAAATGGTGGACCACCGTTATTGGGACGTGAATGGATCAGGAAGATAAGCTTAGATTGGCACTCCATTCATGCAATGACGGTGGACGGTAAAAAAGATGAAGACGTCACTCCTGGACGATTGTCAACAATCTTAGCTAACGCCAAAGAGGTATTTCAACAAGAACTGGGCACTCTTAAAGGCGTAACCGCCTCGATAAAAATAGAAGAGAATGCAATTCCCAAGTTTTTCAAAGCAAGACCGGTACCATATGCAATTCGCCCAGCCGTCGAGGCAGAGCTGGAGAATCTGGAGAAGGCAGGCGTGTTGTCTAAGGTCGACTGGAGCGAGTGGGCGACACCCATCGTTCCTGTCATGAAGAAAACGTTAAGCAATAAGTCTGAGGAGCCAAGGAAGGTTCGCATCTGTGGGGATTTCAAGGTGACGGTGAACCCAGTCCTTCACACAGTACAATATCCTCTTCCAAGGATAGAAGACATCTTCGCCTCACTGTCTGGAGGGAAGCGTTTTACAAAAATTGACCTAGCACAAGCATATTTGCAGATGGAGGTTGAAGAATCCTCTAGGAAGTATCTCACGATAAACACTCACAAAGGTCTTTACCAGTATCATCGATTGGTATTCGGAGTAGCATCGGCTCCGGCGATATGGCAAAGAGCGATGGAACAAGTCCTGCAAGGGATTCCGGGGACTCAGTGTTACTTGGACGACATCCTTGTGACAGGTGAAGATGACAGTGAACACCTTAACAACCTAGAACAGGTGCTCACTAGACTACGGGAACATGGGCTACGAGCCAACCGCCCCAAGTGTGAGTTTTTTAAGAAACAGATATCGTATTGTGGCCACGTGATTGATGAAGAGGGGTTACATAAGTCCCCTGACAAAATTGAAGCGGTTGTTAAGGCCCCAGCGCCTGAAAATGTGTCGCAACTGAGGTCATTCCTCGGATTGGTGAATGACGACCATAAGTTTTTGCCGAATTTGTCGACAATCCTGCACCCACTGACTGCCCTGCTACGAACGGAAGTAGCATGGAAATGGAGCAATGACTGTAAGCGGGCCTTTCAGAAGAGTAAGGACTTAATCACTTCAAGAGAAGTATTGGCTCACTACAACCCAGCACTGCCGATCAGACTGGCGTGTGATGCGTCTCCCTACGGCATTGGGGTGGTACTGTCACATAAATTCCTTGATGGTTTAGAGAGGCCGATAGCTTTTGCGTCACGCTCGTTAACTTCTGCCAAGCGTAACTACGCCCAGATTGACAGAGAGGCCCTCAGCCTAGTGTGGGGGGTGAAGAAGTTCAATCACTACCTGCACGGTCAAAAATTTACTCTACTAACCGATCATCAACCTCTTGTCTCCATTTTCAACCCTCAGAAGGGCGTACCGATAATGACAGTGCAACGGCTGCAGAGGTGGTCCCTTTTCCTAGGGGCACACCAATATGACATCGAGTACAAAGGAACTAAACAGCATGGGAATGCTGATGGATTGTCACGCCTACCGTTGCCGACGGTGGAAGAAGAAGACCTTGCAGTGGATCCAATGGAGTTATTCCACTCGGCCATAGTCGAATGTCTCCCTGTGACGAATGCAAACATAGAAAAGGAAACACGGAATGACCTGACACTATCACGGGTCTATGATTTAATGGTGAAGGGATGGCCAGCACATGGCGAACCACTGCTGCCAGCATTCTCGCCGAGAAGAGAACAGCTGTCAGTGTGCAGAGGAACCTTGATGTGTGGATCCAGAGTAGTAATTCCACCTAAGTTGACGGATAGAGTGCTCAATGAGCTTCATGAGGGTCATCTGGGTGGGGTAAAAATGAAGAACTTAGCCAGAGCGTTTGTGTGGTGGCCGGGAATTGATAGAGAAATCAAAGAGATGACCAAGAGCTGTGTAGGATGCCAGAAGGTCCAAAACGCCCCACCACAAGCTCCTCTACATCCATGGGAGTGGCCCTCATCTCCATGGCAAAGGGTGCACATTGATTTTGCTGGTCCCTTCATGGACTCGATGTTTTTAATTGCGGTGGATGCACATTCAAAGTGGCCAGAGGTAATAAAAATGTCCTCAACCACCACGGAAAATACTATCACAGTTTTACGAACCATATTCGCCAGGAATGGGCTGCCTGAACAGATTTGCTCTGACAATGGACCACAGTTTGTGTCTGAAGAGTTCCGGAGGTTCTTAAAGAACAATGGTGTTAAGCATTACACATCTGCCCCATATCATCCAGCCACTAATGGATTGGCCGAAAGGTTTGTTCAAACATTCAAGAAGGCTATCAAGGCTATGTGTAATGAAGATATACCCCTACAACACAAGGTGGACAACTTCTTGAATGCGACACATGCAGTTACCAACCAAACTCCAGCCATGATGTTCTTCAATCGAAGACTACGATGCCGCTTGGATTTGGTTAAGCCAAACGTCCGAAGAGATGTGGAGAACAGGCAGTTTTAGAATATGAATGAAAGGCCGACCAGGAGTTTTAAGATAGATCAACCAGTTTTGGCCCGGGACTACCACACTGAGAAATGGCAGCCAGGAACGATTTGTACACGGCAAGGACCTCTCATGTATACCGTGGACATTGGAGAGAGCATTGTAAGACGCCACGCTGACCAGATTCTAGAGTCACTGGAAAACGTCAACTCCACACCACGATCTGATACACCTGGCAATGAAATCGACGTACCAATTGCAGCTACCGCAGAATCGGTGATATTGGAAGCAGATGAACCAAACAACGACATTGATCCCGACTCAACCTTGCCAGAAGAACCTGATACCCCAAAGAGGCGTTATCCAGATAGAATCAGGAAGCCTCCTCAAAGACTGAACTTATAATTGCTTAAACTTAACCAATGTATCTAGCAACCGTAATTGTGATTGTAATTAGTTATCATTTAGTTGTTAAATGAATGTTATGTACTGTTTATCTAAAAGGGGAGGAATTGTTGTGTATGTACCTTTAAGAGAATAACTGGTCTCAGACTGCAGTGCCGGCAGTGACCACCCCTGTATAAAAGGCGCTAGTAAGCCTCTGTAGCTTCAGTTTCCTGATTGACTCCTTTCAGTAAAGACTTGTTTTGTTCAACTCCTGCTGTCCGTGTCTCAATCATACACGGACATAATAGTAGGGCTGGAGGAGATTACAGAGATAAGGAGGGTCGAGGCCATGGAGGGATTTGAAAACAAGGATGAAATTTTTTTTAATTGATGTGTTGCTTAACTGGGAGCCAATGCAGGTCATTGAGCACAGGGGAGATGGGTGAGCGGAACTTGGTGCGAGTTAGGACACAGGCAGCAGCGTTTTGGATGGCATCAAGTTTATGGAGGGCAGAACTAGGGAGGCCAGCCAGGAGTGCTTTGGAAAAGTCAAGCCTAGAGGTAACAAAGGCATGGATGAGGGTTTCAGCAGCAGATGAGCTGAGGCAGATGGGCGATGTTACAGAGGTGGAAATGGGCAATCTTAGTGATGGCGCGGATATGAGGTAGGAAGCTCATCGTGTGGTCAAATTTAACACCAAGGTTGCAAACAAATTTCAACACCAAGGGCAGCCTCAGACAGTTGCCAGGGAGAGCGATGGAGTCGGCGGCTAGGGAACAAAGTTTGTGGCAGGAACCGAAGACTTCAAGGACTTTGGAGAGGAAAGGGAGGTTGGAGATGGGGCGATAGTTTGCAAGGACGGAAAGAAAGGCTTGCATTTCTATAGCGCCTTTCACGACCACCGGACGTCTCAAAGCGCTTTACAGCCAATGAAGTACTTTTGGAGTGGAGTCACTGTTGTACTGTGGGAATGAGGGGTCAAGGGTTGTTTTTTTGGGGGAGAGGGGAGTTGACGGCAAATTTGAAGGAAAGGGGGACAATACCTGAGGAGAGGGAACCATTAACAATATCAGCTAACATGGGAGCAGGAAGGGAATTTGGGTGGTCAGCAGTTTAGTAGGAATAGGGTCGAGGGAGCAGGAAGTGGGTCTCATAGACAAGATGAACTGTGAGAGGACACGAGGAGAGAAACTCGAGAAACATGCAAATTTAGGGTTAAGTCGGGGGGGGGAAACGGAGAGGAAGTTAGGCCCGGTCAGCTAGGGGAAGGAAGTAGCAGAGGAAGATCAACATATTTTCTCGATCTTTGTAACAAAAAAGTCAATGAGTTCCTTGCAATTAGTGTTGGAGATGAGGAAGGAGGAGGCAGGAGAGGGAGGTTTGAGGAGACGGTTTGTGGTGGTGAAGAGAAGCAGGGTATTATCTTTGCCTTCCTGGATGATTTTAGAATAGTGGGCAGTTTTAGTGATGGCGAGCCGGACTCGATAATGCTTTATATGATCCAGCAACATCTGGTGATGGTTAAACCAGTTGTCCGCCAAAGACTTTCAAGTCTGCGTTGCTTGGACTTAAGGGAGCAGAAATGAGGGGTATACTGGGGGGAAGGACTAGGTGAGAGAGTGTAATGGTTTTACTTGGGACAAGGGTATCAAAGGTGGTGGCGAGGGTGTGATTTAGCAAATCAGTAGCTGCAGAAATGTCATGAAGAATTGTAGGCCAAAGGCTAGATAGTTGAGAATTTAAAGTGCCGTGGTAAGGGACTTGAGGGAGAGTTTTTTCCAGGGGTGGACACAGAAAGAAGTGGAGTTGGGAGGAGGATGGGGAATGTGGGTAGAGAGCGAAATAAGGAAACGATCAGAGATTGCCTTATCGGTTACTGTGGGAGTAGCGAGGCCACGCGAGATGACAAGGTCAAGGGGGCGGCCGTGTATTTGAGGAGAGTTTATATGGAGTGAGTGATTAAGGGAGGAAAGGGGGGCAGCGAACACAAGAGGAGAGAGAACAAGAAGAGTTGAGGTGGAGGTTGAAATCACCGAGAATGAGATGCAGAGGCAGAGGGAGGAAAGCAGAGAAGATCTCAGTGAGAAACCCAGTGTGATACTTGTGGACAACAACAACTTGCATTTATATAGCACCTTTAACATAGTAAGACATCTCAAGGTGCTTCACAGGAGCGTTATCAAGCAAAATTTGACACTGAGCCACATAAGGAGTTATTAGGACAGGTGAGGTAGGTTTTAAGGAGCATCTTAAAAGGAGGACAGAGAGCTCGAGAGGCGGAGAGATTTAGGGAGGGAATTCCAGAGCTCAGGGCCAGGCAGCTGAAGGCAGGGCCGCCAGTGGTGGAGCGATTAAAATCGGGGACGCGCAAGAGGCCAGAATTGGAGGAGCGCAGAGATCTCCGAGGGCTGTGGGGCTGGAAGAGGTTACAGAGATAGGGAGGGGAAGAGGCCATGGAGGGATTTGAAAACAAGGATGAGAATTGTAAAAATAAAATCGAGGCGTTGCCGGACCGGGAGCCAATGTAGGTCAGCGAGCACAGGGGTGATGGGTGAATGAGACTTGGTGCGAGTTAGGATATGGACAGCAGAGTTTTGGATGAGCTCAAGTTTCGAGAGAGAGTGGAAAATGGGAGGCGGGAACATTAGAATAGTCGAGTCTAGAGGCACGGATGAAGGTTTCAGCAGCAGATGAACTGAGGCAGAGCCAGAGACGGACGATGTTACAGAGGTGGAAGTGGGCAGTTTTGATGATGGCGAGGATGTGCGGTCAACTCATCTCAGGGTCAAATAGGACGCCGAGGTTGCGAATGGACTGGTCCAGCCTCAGACAGTGGCCAGGGAGAGCGACGGAGTCGGCGACTGGGGAACGGAGTTTGTGGTGGGGACCGAAGACAGGTGAAGATCACGCACTATGTCCTGACCATCTCGCTTTGCTCACCTTGAACAGTCCTTTCAACATGATGTCGATAATCTTGTACTGCTGATTAATGTCATTTAATTCAATCATGTTCTTCAATGCGTGCATCTGGTCTTTGCGTTTTGTCTCAAAGAGCTTTCTATCTAAAGAGCAGTGTTGTTCAGGAAAGTATGCAGTGCCATAACTGAGAGATTATACTGCATATGGCTTTATTCACAATCCAATGAGTGCACTGGTACATGTAATCTTAACACAAGCAAATTCCTGTTCTACTAACCCCCCCACCATAAAACGGATACAAGGTCTGCCAAGTGTCTCTTTCAGTCGTGAAAAACATTCATTTGGGTTTAAATTTGTGACCGACTCCCCGATGGCTCAGTGAGTAGCTGAACCAAACAGAGCAGGAAGGGCCCGGTCTCAGCTCCCGGCCTGTGCGGAGTTAGCTGATCTCATCTGGGACAGCAGGTCTCTTGGGTACTGTTTAATGGTCAGGGTTCCCGCTTCTGACAGCAATCCCTACAGATGTGTGCGTATGTGGGCAGTAGTAGGGACTAGTCGGGCCTGTTTCCATGTTATAATTTCTATGTAATGATTTTAAAGGAATGTACAACTCCATTTTCCCCTCCCTCCTATCCACTAGCATCCTCTGGTACCTCATTCAAGTGGTCATTCTTTGTGTGATCCTAAATAGTGTCAGTAGGCTACTCGACAATAGAGTGCATCACAGCCAAGTACAGTTCTGTCTACATTAGCACAAACGGGGGTCGCTGGCTAGTGTCCAGGCTAGTGGCTAGTGTCCAGGCTAGTGGCTAGTGTCCAGGCTAGTGGCTAGTGTCCAGGCTAGTGGCTAGTGTCCAGGCTAGTGGCTAGGACCCAGGCTAGTGGCTAGTGTCCAGGCTAGTGGCTAGTGTCCAGGCTAGTGGCTAGTGTCCAGGCTAGTGGCTAGTGTCCAGGCTAGTGGCTAGTGTCCAGGCTAGTGGCTAGTGTCCAGGCTAGTGGCTAGGACCCAGGCTAGTGGCTAGTGTCCAGGCTAGTGGCTAGTGTCCAGGCTAGTGGCTAGTGTCCAGGCTAGTGGCTAGTGTCCAGGCTAGTGGCTAGTGTCCAGGCTAGTGGCTAGTGTCCAGGCTAGTGGCTAGGACCCAGGCTAGTGGCTAGTGTCCAGGCTAGTGGCTAGTGTCCAGGCTAGTGGCTAGGACCCAGGCTAGTGGCTAGTGTCCAGGCTAGTGGCTAGGACCCAGGCTAGCGGCTAGTGTCCAGGCTAGTGGCTAGTGTCCAGGCTAGTGGCTAGGACCCAGGCTAGTGGCTAGTGTCCAGGCTAGTGGCTAGGACCCAGGCTAGTGGCTAGTGTCCAGGCTAGTGTCCAGGCTAGTGGCTAGTGTCCAGGCTAGTGGCTAGGACCCAGGCTAGTGGCTAGTGTCCAGGCTAGTGGCTAGGACCTTGGCTTTCGATGAAAAAGAGATCAGAACGATACTGTACAAGTCACAGGCATGAGCCTCCCCTGTGCACCAATCCACTGACCCCTGTACTATCCCAGGACACAGGGATTATTTGTCATGTTTGTTTGGCCATTCCTATTAGATTGAAAGAGGTAGCAAGATTATATATTATATCCCAGTGAAAAGCCATCAGTGCCAGAAAGGATACAGATTTCTAGACTTGAATCCAAGTTTTGTTTCTGACCATTGGAAGGTCTGAATGCAGTCAACCACACGCTCATCACAATCACACAGGCCTGTAGGACGTCCATGGTCTAAGAGGCTACTTTAAAGAAAAATAAACATATTTGTTAAATATCAATGAAACAGATTTATTTAAATTATAATTCGATTGGATTCCAGCTGGAATCTATTCAATCTCACAGTATCGTCCTCAACACACAGCAGAATTCTGACTCATCACGAGTCTTCCCACTCACAAGACAATGGATAGAATAAGGAAGTTCGAAAGGCGAGTTTTAGGACTTCTGTGAGAGAGTGTGAAGGGAGTTTCATGCTGCATCAAAAAGTGAACTATCTTCTCTTCCTCACAGACAGTGGGTCAAGCACTCCCAGGTCAGCTACAACATAGGCATGATCCTTGGTAAAGCTACCACTACTCCATCTCACCCACAACCTCCGACAGGTTTTAGCCACATGCAATTCTCAGTAAACACCAATACAGGTAAACATACTTCACATGTATGTTGACTTAACCTCTCCCACCATTCAGTGTGAAACTTTGCAGTCTCTCTCTTTCACCAAAGTTTGGAATTCAAGCATGATTTTCTCAGACACTACATCTTAGTGCAGCTTCTAGGTTTCTGACTAGCAGTTGCGTGCGGTACTCTGACTTCATCACTGATTGCTGAGAATGTTGACTCGCACGAGACTCGCCAGACCCGCCCCATCTCTCCATCCAGACCCGCCCCTGCTCCCCATCCAGACCCGCCCCTGCTCCCCATCGACCCGCCCCTGCTCCCCATCGACCCGCCCCTGCTCCCCATCCAGACCCTCCCCTGCTCCCCATCGACCCTCCCCTGCTCCCCATCCTGACTCTCCCCTGCTCCCCATCGACCCGCCCCTGCTCCCCATCCAGACCCTCCCCCGCTCCCCATCCTGACCCTCCCCCGCTCCCCATCCTGACCCTCCCCCGCTCCCCATCGACCCTCCCCTGCTCCCCATCCTGACTCTCCCCTGCTCCCCATCGACCCGCCCCTGCTCCCCATCCAGACCCTCCCCTGCTCCCCATCCTGACTCTCCCCTGCTCCCCATCGACCCTCCCCTGCTCCCCATCCTGACTCTCCCCTGCTCCCCATCCTGACCCACCCCCGCTCCCCATCGACCCGCCCCTGCTCCCCATCCAGACCCGCCCCTGCTCCCCATCCAGACCCTCCCCTGCTCCCCATCCAGACCCGCCCCTGCTCCCCATCCAGACCCTCCCCTGCTCCCCATCCAGACCCTCCCCTGCTCCCCATCCAGACCCTCCCCTGCTCCCCATCCAGACCCTCTCCTGCTCCCCATCCAGACCCGCCCCATCTCTCCATCCAGACCCTCCCCCGCTCCCCATCGACCCGCCCCTGCTCCCCATCCAGACCCTCCCCCGCTCCCCATCCTGACCCTCCTCCGCTCCCCATCCAGACCCGCCCCATCTCTCCATCCAGACCCTCCCCCGCTCCCCATCCAGACCCGCCCCTGCTCCCCATCCTGACCCACCCCCGCTCCCCATCGACCCGCCCCTGCTCCCCATCCAGACCCTCCCCCGCTCCCCATCGACCCGCCCCGCTCCCCATCCAGACCCTCCCCCGCTCCCCATTGACCCGCCCCTGCTCCCCATCCAGACCCGCCCCTGCTCCCCATCCAGACCCTCCCCTGCTCCCCATCCAGACCCGCCCTTGCTCCCCATCGACCCGCCCCTGCTCCCCATCGACCCGCCCCTGCTCCCCATCCAGACCCACCCCCGCTCCCCATCCAGACTCACCCCTGCTCCCCATCGACCCTCCCCCGCTCTCCATCCAGACCCGCCCCATCTCTCCATCCAGACCCTCCCCCATCTCTCCATCCAGACCCTCCCCTGCTCCCCATCCAGACCCGCCCCTGCTCCCCATCCTGACCCACCCCCGCTCCCCATCCAGACCCTCCCCCGCTCCCCATCCAGACCCGCCCTTGCTCCCCATCCTGACCCACCCCCGCTCCCCATCCAGACCCTCCCCCGCTCCCCATCCAGACCCGCCCCCGCTCCCCATCCTGACCCACCCCCGCTCCCCACCCAGACCCTCCCCCGCTCCCCACCCAGACCCTCCCCCGCTCCCCATCCAGACCCGCCCCCGCTCTCCATCGACCCACCCCCGCTCCCCATCCAGACCCACCCCTGCTCCCCATCGACCCTCCCCCGCTCTCCATCCAGACCCGCCCCCGCTCGCCATCCAGACCCTCCCCCGCTCCCCATCCAGACCCGCCCCCGCTCCCCATCCAGACCCGCCCCCGCTCCCCATCCAGACCCTCCCCCGCTCTCCATCCAGACCCGCCCCCGCTCCCCATCCAGACCCGCCCCCGCTCCCCATCCAGACCCGCCCCCGCTCGCCATCCAGACCCTCCCCCGCTCCCCATCCAGACCCGCCCCTGCTCCCCATCCAGACCCTCCCCCGCTCTCCATCCAGACCCGCCCCTGCTCCCCATCCAGACCCGCCCCCGCTCGCCATCCAGACCCGCCCCCGCTCGCCATCCAGACCCTCCCCCGCTCGCCATCCAGACCCTCCCCCGCTCCCCATCCAGACCCGCCCCTGCTCCCCATCCAGACCCTCCCCTGCTCCCCATCCAGACCCACCCCCGCTCTCCATCCAGACCCGCCCCTGCTCCCCATCCAGACCCTCCCCCGCTCCCCATCCAGACCCTCCCCCGCTCCCCATCCAGACCCTCCCCCGCTCCCCATCCAGACCCTCCCCCGCTCCCCATCCAGACCCGCCCCTGCTCCCCATCCAGACCCTCCCCCGCTCCCCATCCAGACCCTCCCCCGCTCCCCATCCAGACCCTCCCCTGCTCCCCATCCAGACCCTCCCCCGCTCCCCATCCAGACCCTCCCCTGCTCCCCATCGACCCTCCCCTGCTCCCCATCCAGACCCTCCCCCGCTCCCCATCCAGACCCTCCCCCGCTCCCCATCCAGACCCTCCCCCACTCCCCATCCAGACCCTCCCCTGCTCTCCATCCAGACCCTCCCCTGCTCCCCATCCAGACCCTCCCCCGCTCTCCATCCAGACCCTCCCCCGCTCTCCATCCATAACGTGGTTGGATGCTGCTCGCCCTTTCCCCTGTTGGAGAGGCTCATTATTGGCTGGGTTTCTTCTTCTGGTCTGGAGCGGTTGTTCCAAATGGACGATGTGACCATGATGAGCGCTCCGCTCTCCGTACAATGTTGCTGGTGTTTCCCTGGTGCTCTGGTGTTTCTCATCATTTCAGCAGATCAATAAGCAGTGACTGAAGAAGTAAATCATACAACCATTACACAACACTCGCACTCTCTGCTTTTCGTCAAACCATTTTAGCAACCAAGGTACAGAGGGTAAAATACACATGCAAACACTTTCTGAGCATGAGCATTGAGATCACATGTCCAACGATAGTGTCTATTACTCATTCTTTAGTTACTAATTAATAATGCAATTAGCCACATCTCGACAGCCAATTAGCCCCATGTAGCTAGCAGCTAACGGATTATTAATTAATAACAATTTTAATTTGTCATACTGCCAGTCCTTTGCTCGCTCGAGTGAGATTTCCAACTGGTGCTAAGCACCAGCTGTCCTGTGGACTTGTGCTTATTAGGAACTCTGCCTGCACCTTTTGTTCCAATACTAGCAACGAGAAACAGCAGACCAACAACAAAGGAAAAAATAAACTTCGGTAACTCCTCTTAATGTTTCTGACTTTAGACGTATAGAGGTTTCAGAGAGACAAACAAAACTTTTGTCCCATCTATCTGGCTGGGAACCTAAGCCCCAGGGGTGAAAGGGCAGTGATTCACACACATTTATCCTTCTCCAGATAAAAATGCGAGGATAGTCTGATAATCTGGGAATGTCTACACTTTGTGATGGACAGCTCAAATAACTGAGTGGCTGAATTTTTTAATTGATCCAAGTATGTTTTCAGAGCACTTGCCAAAATTTAAATTTTCTTTCCTCTGCTTTTGATTTCTTCCTCGTTGCTAGAGCTGTTATAGAAAGATCAATTACATATACACACTGCCGATCACTTTTTAAAAAACACCTTTTACCATGCAATCACTCACCTTCAATCAATGGCCTGGGGTCAGGTGAACTGTAGTCTATGGAAGCTATTAATCAGCGAGCAAGTGGGCAGTGTCTTACTACAAGGAGGATATTCATGTATTTGTATTCCTCTCACGTCTATGCAGCAAAGATTACCACAAGATTCTTAGCCTGTTCTTTTTCTAAAAGGAGTTAATCAACCAATGTGTCCGCTACTTTAGAGAAAAACAGTTTTAGTATTTCTAGTAACACACGAGGCTTGTTAATTTTGTACCGGTGTCCTGTAGCTGGTATACTGAGGTTGGGGGTGAGGGCGAGACAGTTTTACCGTATATCTCACCGCTGCTGTATCTGACAAGTCCAACAGAAGTGGCAGCCCCAACCCTGTACTCAACGGATGTCCACACACGTTCACTTCCAGCAGGGATGCCTGGATAGCAATCAGGAGTGTAAATCCCAGCAGATTCCCCCACCAAATAACCCAGGGATGCTGAGGCCAACTGTAGGAGTGACACTGGCTGAAGTCAGCTAACTCAAGACCAGAATTGAACCTGGGCCCTTCTGGTCTGTGCAGATCAGCCACAGGTTGACATTACTGAGCCATCAGGGAGCTGATTAGTTATTTTACTAACAGCTTAACTGGAAAGGTTAACAATCATACCAGCTCCCTTTTCATAGAAATCACAGAAATTTACATCACAGAAGGAGGCCATTCGGCCCATCTTGTCCGTACCGGCCGACAAAGAGCTATCCAGCCTAATCCCACTTTCCAGCACTTGGTCCGTAGCCCTGTAGGTTATGGCACTTCAAGTGCATATCCAAGTACTTTTTAAATGTGATGAAGGTTTCTGCCTCTACCACCGTTTCAGACAGTGAGTTCCAGACCCCCACCACCCTCTGGGTGAAAACATTTCTCCTTAAATCCCCTCTAAACCTCCGAACAATTACTTTAAATCTATGCCCCCTGGTTATTGACCCTTCTGCTAAGGGAAATAGGTCCTTCCTATCCACTCTATCTAGGCCCCTCATAATTTTATACACCTCAATTAGGTCTCCCCTCAGCCTCCTCTGTTCCAAAGAAAACAGCCCCAGCCTATCCAATCTTTCCTCACAGCTAAAATTCCCCAGGCAACATCCTTGTAAATCTCCTCTGTACCCCCTCTAGTGCAATCACATCCTTCCTGTAATGTGGTGACCAGAACTGCACGCAATATTCTAGCTGCAGCCTAACTGGTGTTTTATACAGTTCAAGCATAACCTCCCTGCTCTTATATTCTATGCCTCGGCTAATAAAGGCAAGTATCCCGTATGCCTTCTTTACCACCTGATCTACCTGTCCTGCTAAATTCAGGGATTCATGGACATGCACTCCAAGGTCCCTCTGATCTTCTGCACTTCTCAGTATACAACCATTTATAGTGTATTCCCTTTTGCCTTGTTAGCCCTCCCTAAATACATTACCTCACACTTCTCCAGATTGAATTCCATTTGCCCACCTGACTAGTCCATTGATATCTTCCTGCAGTCTGCAGCTTTATTCTTCATTATCAACCACATGGCCAATTTTTGTATCATCTGCAAACTTCTTAATCATACTTCCTACATTCAACTCCATACCTTTAGACACCCTTTGAACTGGAGTATATACATTTACCAAAATTAAAAAATCCACCTACCAAAATTAAAAAATCCACCTGCATTCCTTAGCTCATCCAGTTAATTGATCCCTTTGAATGCTGCAAGCTCCCTGATACTCAACTGGTAACACAAGCATGGTGCCATCAGCAGATTTATTGCAGAGCCTGGTCATTCATTCATCGGTTCAGTGCTGGAAACCAGTGTGAGTTTAGCAGCACAGCAGGTAGAGGAGAAACCTGCATGCGCTCTGGGCACTGCAACCCTTGCCTGGTTAGAACACAGATCCCAGCAACCGCGTTAACAGCAAATAGCCCAGCGCCTGAGAGAGGTTAATATTCCCCCGGCCCTCGAATCAGAGAGCGCAGGAGGAGGCCACTCGGCCCTCCGTGCCTGTGCTGGCTCTCTGAACCAGTCCCTGGATACATCGCGCAATGGACAGAAATAATTAAAACTGACGGACCTACCGACGCACCTTTTTTTATAAACTATTTCATGGGCGCAACCCCCCCTTCCCCCGGCTCGACTGTCGGCGAGAAGTTCTGCGCGGCTCCGCGGCAGCGCTCTCAGGCCGAGCTCCGCTCAGCTCGGCTCCCACCGCTCGACTGATTCTGCGCATGTGCGCCCGGGGCTAACACGCTCCACCAATCAGCTGGTAGATCGGCGCGCGCATGCGGCTCCGGGCTAACACGCTCCACCAATCAGCTGCCAGGCAGTCGCGCGCATGCGGCTCCGCTTCACCAATCAGCTGCCAGGCAGTCGCGCGCATGCGGCTCCGCTTCACCAATCAGCTGCCAGGCAGTCGCGCGCATGCGGCTCCGCTTCACCAATCAGCTGGCAGACAGGCAAGCGCATGTTGGACTGCCACAACTGTGTACAAGAGTGTGCAATCATCCTCCATATCCCTTTCAGCCCTTCCCTAGCTGGTTCAATGCCACTCATTAAGTAATGTACCCTTTTTTTTCAAATGTGTAAGATCTTATCTGTATTAAAATTTCATCTCTTACAGTTCTGCAGGTACTGTCTTGGTCCTTCTACAGCCTCTGCAAACTTTGACCAACCTGCATTGAGTTTCTAAATCCAGGTTATTTATGTAGATCAGAAACAGTAGAGTTTACATCAATACATCACTCCAGTTGGATGTCATTTCCTGTCCATTTCCTTAACCATTTCCAAGTTTTATCCAGGTTATCTGCTGTCATAAGCTTGTGCATCATTGTTTTTATTATGTCAAACTTTATTGAAAGCTTTCTGGTGGAATCTTAAAAGTTTCATAGAAAGACTTGCATTTCTATAGCGCCTTTCATGATCACCGGATGTCTCAACACACTTCACAGCCAATGAAGTACTTTTAAGTGTCATCACTTGTAATGTAGGAAACGCAGCAGCCAATTTGCGCACAGCAAGCTCCCACAAACAGCAATGCGATAATGACCAGATAATGTTTTTAATGAAATAACAACAGAAAATGCTGGAAATACTCAGCAGGCCAGGCAGCATCTGTGGAGAGAGAAACAGAGTTAACGTTTCAGGTCTGGGACCCTTCATCAGAACTGGAAAAAGCTGGAGATGTAACAGATATTAAACAAATGTAAGAAATCACACAACACCAGGTTATTTTATTTGAAATCACAAGCTTTCAGAGCGCTGCTCCTTCGTCAGGTGAAGTGACGAAGGAGCAGCGCTCCGAAAGCTTATGATTTCAAATAAAACTGTTGGACTATAACCTGGTGTTGTGTGACTTCTTACATTTGTCCACCCCAGTACAACACCGGCATCTCCACACCATAGATATTAAACAGGTGCAGAGACAAGGGGGTGGGGGGGGGAGGATGGAATTAAAGGAACAAACTGTGCTTATGTAAGAGGCAGGAAAGTTAAAATGTTGCAAATGGGAATGGCAAAATCATACAGCATGAAAAATGGGGGCATGGGTTATAGTTTGAAATTGTTGAACTCAATGTTGAGCCCGGCAGACTGTAAAGTGCCTAATCGAAAGATGAGGTGCTGTTCCTTGAGCTTACGTTGAGCTTCATTGGAACAATGTAATAGGCCGAGGACAGAGAGATCAGAGTGGGAGTGAAGCGGTGAATTAAAGTGACAGGCAACCGGAAGCTCAGGGTCACCCTTACGGACTGAACGGAGGTGTTCCACAAAGCGGTCGTCCAATCTGCGTTTGGTCTCCCCAATGTAGAGGAGACCGCATTGAGAGCAGCGAATACAGTATACTAGATTGCAAGAAGTACAAGTAAATCGCTGTTTCACCTGGAAGGGGTGTTTGGGGCCCTGGACAGTGGGAAGGGAAGAGGTAAAAGGGCATGTGTTGCATCTCCTGCGCTTGCACGGGAAGGTGCCGGGCGAAGGGGAAGGGGTGTTGGGGGTGATAGAGGAGTGGACCAGGGTGTCGCGGAGGGAGCGGTCCCTTCGGAATGCTGAAAGGGGAGGTGAGGGGAAGATGTGTTTGGTGGTGGGATCATGTTGGAGGTGGCGGAAATGGCGGAGGATGATCCGTTGAATGTGGAGGCTGGTGGGGTGAAAGGTGAGGACAAGGGGAACCCTATCGTGGTTCTGGGAGGGGAAGGGGTGAGAGCAGAAGTGCGGGAAATAGAACGGACACGGTCAACCACAGTAGAGTTTCTCTCTCCACGGATGCTGCCTGGCCTGCTGAGTGTTTCCAGCGTTTTCTGTTGTTATTTCAGATTTCCAGCATCTGCAGTATTTTGCTATTGTATTAATGTTTTTAGTGATGTGATTGAGGGATAAATATTGGCCAGGACACCAGGGATAACTCCCCTGCTCTTCTTCAAAATAGTGCCATGGGATCTTTTACGTCCATCTGAGAGAGCAGACATTAACATCTCACCCGAAAGATGGCACCTCCGACAGTGCAGCACTGGAGTGTCAGCCTGGATTTTGGTGCTCAAGTCTCTGGAGTGGGTATACAAGGGGGCCATTTAGCCCACTGCACTTGCGCTGAATCTCTGAAAGACCCATCAGTCCTATTCCCCTGCCCTTTCCCCATACCCTGTTACATTTTTCTTTTTCGACTATTTCTTCAAATTCCCTTTGAAAAGCTACTGCCGATTCGTTAACCCTGGAGGGTTGGCAACCCCCCAGCATTGTCCTGGAGTCTCCCGGGATTGAAGATTAATCTTCAGGAACTGATGCAAGCAACACCCGGGAGAAAAAGAAAGAAAAGACTTGCATTTACACAGCGCCTTTCACGACCACCGGACGTCTCAAAGCGCTTTACAGCCAATGAAGTACTTTTGGAGTGAAGTCACTGTTGTAATGTGGGAATGGGGCATTAAACAAAATTGTGGGGGGTTTTCATTCTCCTTGAACACTTTCATTTATTACTGATAAAAATATTAGAGATGGGGCAAAAAAGGCTGTTTCACAAATAGTCAAGATTAATCCATTTGGGTAACGAAGAGTCTGTTCGCTTTTTCCAATTGGAGCGTGGGAAGGCCTGGAGGACGGACCAATGGTAGGATGGTTTGCGGTGGGAGGTCATGTGATGAAACCTCTAGGAATACACCCAATCAGAGTTGCTAAACTTAGCAGGGTGGGCGGACAGCCTCGATGGGGTCTGCTTGTCGGTCTGGTGAAATTTGCCATACACAGGTCTAAAATATGTAAGATCGCTGAGGAGTTTCTTCAACTGAGCGCTTGCATTCTGATCTTCAGTCCACGCCTTGGCAACCATGGAGTGTGACCATGTGGTGTCCACCAGTTCACTAGAAGCTTCCTCATTGAAACTTATAAAATTCTAACAGGACTAGACAGACTAGATGCAGGAAGGATGTTCCCAATGGCGGGGGAGTCCAGAACCAGGGGTCACAGTCTAAAGATAAGGGGTAAGCCATTTAGGACAGAGATGAGGAGGAATTTCTTCACCCAGAGAGTGGTGAACCTGTGGAATTCTCTACCACAGAAGGCAGTTGAGGCCAATTCATTAAATATATTCAAGAAGGAGTTAGATATATTTCTTAAGGCTAAAGGGATCAAGGGATATGGGGAGAAAGCAGGGACAGGGTACTGAATTTGGATGATCAGCCATGATCTCATTAAATGGCGGAGCAGGCTCGAGGGGCTGAATGGCCTACTCCTGCTCCTATCTTCTATGTTTCTGCTTATTGGTAGACACCCACGTTACATTTGACTACTTCACAGACCCCAATTTCAGAATTGTCATTTAAAATTTTAATGCCATTCACTTTTAGTTTAGCCAGGGCATCCATTAACCATTTGTGGTGCCCTTCTCTCAGGAGGATGCTTGTAATTGCCCCGATTGGCATAGGATGATGCTAGATGTTGCAGCCCCTGTTCCACTATCAGAAGGAGCCTGTTTCTCAACTTCTGGGTGCATTTTTGACCAACAATGTTTCCCTTTGGTCATCTGGTGTGGAGTAAGCAGGTCGTAGGACCTTCTGGTGGGTCTGGGGAAATTTGCCATACAAATCCAAGATGCATAAGGCTGTTGGGGGAAGAGCCTTTCCTGCTGTTTGACCAGGTTTAGATCGTTTGCATGAATTCTGGTCACTATACAATATGCCCACATGGTGTCCACCAGTTTGCTTGAAAACTTCAGTGACCGATGGGAACCTCAGGATATTGAATCCTTTATTTACCCCAATTTCAAAATACAGGAAACTTTGTGTTATCCGGAGGCTAAATGTCCGGCAAGCTCGAGCCACTGGGAAAAATCAGGAGCTGTTTTGTTAGGTTTTTTTTTCTTCTCGTAGCTTTTTTTTCTTCTTCTCATGGCTTTTTTTTCAACAGTCAGGCTCTGCAAAGTCTCTGTAGCTTAGCAACAGCTTCAGAGAGACGCTTCCAAGGTACGGGCTGACTGTTTAGAAGCTGTTGCTAAGCGACAGTGTTTGTTGTCAGATACGGAGATGAAAATCTCCGTATGTTTCAACATCAGCGCTGGTGTGTCTGGCAGTTTTGAGGGAACGGCAACAGCTCGGTCCCGTCGGTGCCGGATAGCACAAAGTTTCCTGTATTTGGTTACTAAACTTTAGTTTGGATGGGCTGCTCATTATTCCTTTTAGGAAGGCCCTTATCGTTGTTCTTTCTGGCCTGTACTGAATAGGACAATTACTGAAGTGCCACACTGGCTGCTTGCCCACATTTAGAAATTTTAATACATGCCTGGGCATTCTGAGAGATAACCACAGCCTGTCCACCATTCACTGGAAGTTTTCCATTGCAGAGGAGCAAGTGCTTTGTCAATGCAAATGAACAATTGTTACTTGGAAATGAGCAGATATTAATTCTGGTTTGTATGAGCCGCTGTTTATTTTATCAGTTGTGTGCTCTGTTTAGTGTGTGTGGGGGGCGGGGCGGTGTTTATAGTTGCTCTAGTGGGATTGGGCCTTCATGTATTCTTTTGATGCACACTAAACCAAATCAACTGTAACTAAACTTAAAACATTAAAGGAAACTTAATAAATTAAATTAAAATTCCATTGCCGGTGGTATGATGCACTCCAGTCCCCGCGGTGCCCACCGGTCGCGGAAGGCCTCAAGCGTGCCGGCGGACACTGTGTGCTCCGTCTCCAGGGCCACCCGGGCGCGAACGTGGCCGTGGAAGAGAGTCAGGCAGTCGGGCCGGACAACCCCCTCGACCGCCCGCTGCCTGGACCCAGTTGATGGCCACTTTGGCCAGGCCCCAGGAGCAGTCCCATGAGAAGGTTCCCCCCCTCGACCTGCCCGCTCCCCTCCCGCACCGAGTGACCAAATATCAGGAGCGTGGGACTGAAGTGCATGGGCCTTGGTGTAAGGCCATTCATTATCAGGCTGGACAGGAAACGGAAGTGAAATAAGGGAATGTTTATAAATACTCGAATGATATCATTACATCTCCCGGGTACACGCGCTAATTCTGTTGGGACCTGCAAGTGCAAAGATATGCAGCTCCACTAGAATATCCATTGTGACTTTATAAAATGGTGATATGTCATCATGCCTCCTGAAAAAAAAACTATTAGAATATTTAGGCAAACTTAAAAAAAGGTAGACATTTTAAAAATAAATGCAGCACCTGTACAAAATCTTGATCCTTCATGCAACTGTTAGAAATTTGTGTAGTGTATGTGCCTTTAAGAGCCCCCTGTGTACTGTAATGCCGGTAATGGCCACTCGGGCTATATAAGCCTGTATATTGTGCTGTATCAAGTAGTTCCCCTCCAGACTTTGTTCAGTAAACACCTGTGAAACCAACTCCTGTCTTCAGTGTCTCTATTAACACACGGACACAACAGTGGCGACCAATTGGAAACGGACTTACCTGCAATTCGGCAGCACCTCAAGGACATCGATTCCTCTGGCATCCAAAGTTGAAGAAAATCAAGAAAAAGAAAAAGCTGTGGTTTCACCAGCTAGCCAAGCTGGTGGCAGGTACTGCAATAATCCTTCCTGGGCGTCGGACTGGGGCTCCAGCGGCTGGCTCTGCAGCTAGGCCAAGCAGCGAAGGCGGAGGCAAGCAGTAACAGACGGGGAAGGAGCACTCGGGAGATGGCCGGCGCTGCAAGCAGGTTGGCGTTCAGACCTAGAGAGTCCGGCGGGAACGAGTCTCCAACTGTAAATAAATAAATAAAAAGGGAAACCCGCGGGAAACAACATTGTCGTCGGCAGCAGCGGCGGGGAAGCGCCATTTTTTTTCTGCAAAAAAGAAAAGCGCGGGAAGCGCCATTTTTTTTCTAGGATGCCTAAGTCTGGCAATATTGATGCTTTTGATAACGAGATAGAGGATTGGACCACATATGTGGAAAGAGTGGAGGTATATTGCACCGCAAATGGAATAGAAAATGAAAAAAAAGCGTCAGTACTTCTAAATCTAATGGGCGCAAAGACATACGGGCTGTTACGAAACTTCTTTCTGTGATTCTGTGTGTGATTAATCACTCCAGCCAAACCAAAGGATAAGAATTTTAAAGAAATTGTTGATACCCTACAGGAGCACTTAAACCCAACACCGCTGCTGATAGCGGAACGATTCAAATTCTTCAAGAGGAATCAACACAAGAATGAAAGTAACACTGATTACCTCACCGAATTAAGAAAGCTATCAAAGCACTGCCAATTCGGGACAGGACTATCAGGTTATCTTCGAGACAAATTCGTCTGCGGTCTCCTAAGTGAAGGAACACAGAAAAGGCTGCTTTCTGAAAAAGATTTAACACTGGACAAGGCTTTCAGTATGGCTGTATCATACGAAGCAGCCGCAAGAGGAGCTGCAGAGATACAACAAAAGACACAGGACTTCGGCACCCATGAAATGACACAGGGTTGAGAGAGATGTTATCGCTGTGGCAGATCCACCCATGACCAGAGGGACTGCTGGTTCAAGGACAAAGCATGCAGGCAATGCGGAAAGATTGGACACATTGCACGGGTATGCCGATCTGGACAAAAAAAATCCACAGACAGGAAAAAAAAATCAATAAAGAAAAGTACAAAGGTACAAATGATGACGGACAGTAGCTCCGAAGACCAGAAGAGCGATAGCGACTCCGAAAACAAGAGACTAAGCTGTCTCAAATTACATAATGTAATTGCCAAAGAAGATTACCAGACCATTTGGGTTACCCTCACGATAGCAGGGTCCCCAGTTAAAAGGGAGCTAGATACAGGATCAGCTCTGACCATCATAAATCGACGGGATTACGACCGGCTATTTCCGCATATACCTTTGAAAGACACATCCATTATCTTGAAAACATATACGGGGCAGAAAGTATACCCCAAAGGAAAAATAAGGGTGCCTGTTGTATACAATGGCAAGGAAATACAAAAGTTGTATTTATACGTTCTACAAGATGGTGGTCCACCGCTGTTGGGACGTGAATGGATCAGGAAAATACGTTTAGACTGGCACTCCATTCAGGCACTGACGGTGACCAGTAAGGAAAAAAACGATGATGACGTCATACCTGAACGATTAAAAGACATCTTGGCCAACGCCAAAGAAGTGTTTCAAGAGAAACTAGGAACCTTGAAAGGCATCACCGCCTCAATAAAAGTGGAAGATGCGGCAATTCCCAAGTTTTTTAAGGCAAGACCGGTGCCATACGCAATTCGTCCAGCAGTCGAGGCAGAGCTGGAGAATTTGGAAAAGGCAGGCGTATTATCCAAAATAGATTGGAGCGAGTGGGCAACACCCATCGTCCCAGTCATGAAGAAAGCGTTGAATAAGGATAAATCTGAAGAACAGAGAAAAATTCGCATCTGTGGAGACTTCAAGGTGACTGTAAACCCGGTCCTTCACACGGTACAGTATCCTCTTCCGAGGATAGAAGATATTTTCGCCTCACTATCCGGAAGGAAACGTTTCACCAAAATTGACTTGGCACAGGCATATCTACAGATGGAGGTTGAAGAGGCCTCTAAAAAGTATCTCACGATAAATACACAAAGGTCTGTACCAGTACAATCGACTGGTTTTCGGAGTAGCATCCGCTCCAGCTATCTGGCAAAGAGCTATGGAGCAAGTCCTCCAAGGGATTCCGGGGACTCAATGCTACCTAGACGACATCCTTGTAACAGGAGAAAACGACAACGAGCACCGTGCCAATTTGGAGCAGGTGCTCACTAGGCTGAGAGAATGGGGCCTACGAGCAAATCGCCCCAAGTGCGAATTTTTCCAGAATCAAATATCATATTGTGGCCACATAATTAATAAGGAAGGGTTGCATAAGCCACCTGAAAAAATTGAAGCGGTCATAAAAGCCCCAGCACCTGAAAATGTTTCACAATTAAGGTCGTTCCTGGGATTAATAAATTACTATCATAAATTTTTACTGAACTTATCAACTCTTCTGCACCCTCTTCATGAACTGCTACAAACAGGAGTAATTTGGAAATGGAGCGAAGACTGTAAACGTGCCTTCCATAAATGCAAAGACTTAATCACGTCCAAAGAAGTTTTGGCTCATTACAACCCATCACTGCCAATCAGACTGGCGTGCGATGCATCCCCTTACGGCGTAGGAGCAGTATTATCGCATAAATTCCCTGATGGCTCGGAACGGCCGATGGCTTTTGCGTCACGCTCATTGAACTCTGCTGAGCGTAACTATGCCCAAATCGACAGGGAAGCACTCAGCCTGGTATGGGGAGTGAAGAAATTCAACCATTACCTACACGGACAAAAATTTACCTTGTTGACTGACCATCAACCCCTCATCTCCATATTTAACCCTAAAAAGGGTGTTCCCATTATGACAGCGCAAAGGCTACAGAGGTGGTCCCTTTTTCTAGGGGCACACCAATATAACATAGAATACAAAGGATCAAAACAGCATGGGAATGCTGACGGGTTATCGCGCCTACCGTTGCCAACGGTAGAAGAAGCACCTACCGTAGACCCAGTGGAGATTTTCCACTCTACCATAGTCGAATGTCTGCCAGTAACAAATTCTGCCATTGAAAGGGAAACTAGAAATGACCCGACTCTCTCACGAGTCTACGATTTAACAGTGAAGGGATGGCCAGCACATGGCGAACCACTGTTGCCAGCATTCTCGCAAAGAAGAGAACAGCTGTCAGTGTGCCGAGGAACCTTCATGTGTGGATCCAGAGTGGTGATTCCACCCAAACTCCAGGATAAAGTTCTAAAGGAGCTTCATGAGGGGCATCTGGGTGGAGTGAAAATGAAGAACCTAGCCAGGGCGTTTGTATGGTGGCCAGGTATCGATGGAGACATCGAAGAAATGACCAAGAGCTGCCTAGGATGCCAGAAGGTCCAAAACGCTCCACCACAAGCCCCTCTACATCCATGGGAGTGGCCCTCATCTCCCTGGCAAAGGGTACACATCGACTTTGCTGGTCCATTTATGGACTCAATGTTCTTAATCGCGGTTGATGCACACTCCAAGTGGCCGGAGGTAATAAAGATGTCCTCCACCACCACGGAAAAAACCATCACAGTATTAAGGACCATATTTGCCAGGAATGGACTGCCTGAACAGATCTGTTCTGATAATGGACCGCAATTTGTGTCCGAAGAATTCAGGAAGTTCTTAAAAAACAATGGGGTTAAGCACTACACGTCCACCCCATACCATCCCGCCACCAATGGATTGGCTGAAAGGTTTGTCCAGACCTTCAAGAAGGCCATAAAGGCCATGGGTAATGAAGACATAAAACTTCAGCACAAGGTGGATAACTTCTTGTTTGCATACAGGAATACAACACATATGGTTACAAACCAAACTCCCGCCATGATGTTCTTCAATAGAAGCCTAAGATGCCGGCTGGATTTGATCAAGCCAAACATCAGAAGGGACGTGGAGAACCGGCAATTTCAAGGCATGAATGAAAGGCCAACTAGAACCTTCCAGATAAGTCAACAAGTTTTGGCCCGGGACTACCGTACCGAGAAATGGCAGCCTGGAACTATCTGCACACGACTAGGACCGCTGATGTATACCGTGGACATTGGAGAAAGCATAATAAGGCGCCATGCTGACCAAATCATAGAGTCATCCGAAAAGGGACAACCTACACCACAACTCTATACGCCTAATGATGAAGTAGAGATACCCATATCTACCTCCGATCCGGTGATACTGGAACCCGATGAACCCGACACTGGCATTCAAGCCGAATCAGCCTTGCCAAAAGAACCTACTACACCACCAGAAACTACTACACCACCGAGGCGTTATCCGGACCGAGTCAGGAAGCCTCCAGAGAGACTGACTTATAATTAATTAACTGCAGCAATGTGTAGATTATTTTTCTTGTAACATGTAATTAATGATTACTTAAAATATTATGCACTGGTTGGCTAAAAGGGGAGGAATTGTAGTGTATGTGCCTTTAAGAGCCCCCTGTGTACTGTAATGCCGGTAATGGCCACTCAGGCTATACAAGCCTGTATATTGTGTTATATCAAGTAGTTCCCCTCCAGACTTTGTTCAGTAAACACCTGTGAAACCAACTCCTGTCTTCAGTGTCTCTATTAACACACAGACACAACAATTTGGACTTCCATTCATAAGAATGATTTGATCATCAAGTCAGGAGTGTGATGGAATACTCTCCACTTGCCTGGATGGTTAGCACTGTTGCCTCACAGCGCCAGGGACCCGGGTTCGAATCCGGCCTCGGGTGACTGTCTGTGTGGAGTTTGCACATTCTCCCCGTGTCTGCGTGGGTTTTCTCCGGGTGCTCCGGTTTCCTCCCACAGTCCAAAGATGTGCGGGTTAGGTTGATTGGCTATGATAAATTGACCCTTAGTGTTAGGGGGATTAAAATATGTGGGGTTACGGGGATAGGGTGGGATATGTGTTGATGTAGGGGTTACGGGGATCGGGTGGGATATGTGTCGGTGCAGGCTCGATGGGCCGAAATGGCCTCTATCTGCACTGTGGGGTTTCTGTGATTCTGTGAACACTCAAGAAGCTCGACACCATCCAGGACAAAGCAGCCCGCTTGATTGGCATCCCATCCACCACCTTAAACATTCACTCCCTCCACCACCGGCGCACCGTGGCTGCAGTGTGTACCATCTACAAGATGCACTGCAGCAACTCGCCAAG
Organism: Somniosus microcephalus; assembly: GCF_052327205.1. Lineage (NCBI taxonomy): Eukaryota > Metazoa > Chordata > Chondrichthyes > Squaliformes > Somniosidae > Somniosus > Somniosus microcephalus. Next base: position 14,062,616 of record NC_141014.1, on the reverse strand, counting down.
GTTTCTTCAGCAGCACCTCCCAAACCCGCGACCGCCACCACCTAGAAGGACAAGGGCAGCAGGCGCATGGGAACACCACCACCTCCAAGTTACACACCATCCCGACTTAGAAATATATCGCCAATCCTTCATCATTGCTGGGTCAAAATCGTGGAACTCCCTACCTAACAGCACGGTGGGAGTACCTTCACCACATGGACTGCAGCGGTTCAAGAAGGCAGCTCACCACCACCTTCTCAAGGGTAAGTAGGGATGGGCAATAAATGCTGGCCTTGCCAGCGACGCCCACATCCCACGAACGAATAACAAAATAGGCCATACGGGCCCTCAAGCCTGCTCTGCCATTCAATAAGATCATGGCTGATCTTCGACCTCAACTCCACTTTCAAGCCCGATCCCCATATCCCTCGATTCCCCTAGAGTCCAAAAATCTATCGATCTCAGCCTTGAATATACTCCACGACTGAGCATCCACAGCCATCTGAGGTAGAGAGTTCCAAAGATTCACAACCCTCTGAGTGAAGAAATTCCTACAGCTTTTCACAATGTTAATGCTTTGAATGAAGGGAGAGATACATATCCAAGTTTTCTGATAACACTACATTAGGAGGCACAGTAAGTTGTGTGGATGGGAGCAGAAAGATACAAAGGGATATAGACAGACAAAGTGAGTGGTCAAAACTATGGCAGACGGCGTTCAATGTGGGAAAGTGTTAGGCCATCCACTTTGGATCTTAGAAAGACAAATCAGAATATTTTCTTAATGGTGAGAGATTAGGAGCTGTGGAGGAGCAAAGGGAATTTGGTGTCCATATACACAAATCACTAAAAGCTAACACACAGATACAAAAAGTAATCAAAAGATTAAAGGAATGTCAGTCTTTACCTAAAGGAGGTTGGAATTCAAAAGTGGGGAAATGAGGAGGGTAGATTTGTGTTAGGTACAGGTATCAAGGGGGATGGAATTGAGGTAAATGGAGTTGAGGTACAGATCAGCCAAGATCTAATTCAATGACAGAACGGGCTCGAGGGGCTGAATGGCCGATGATGGCTGAACAAGCTCGAGGGGCTGAATGGCCGACGATGGCTGAACGGGCTCGAGGGGCTGAATGGACTTGTCCTATATTTCGGGGGGGGGGGGGGGCCTTGCCACATTGATGCCCTTGTTGGAAAAGGGGGGAACTGCAACCACAACCCCGCCGACAATCTATTTTGCCCGTGCCAGCCTGCCTGTCCTGTGCTACACTCTCTTTCCCTCCCTTAGCACGGTGGATGACTTATTCCCGGGCCCCAGCCTTAACCAACCAGAGACATTTACGCGGCTGCAGGTGCACTCGGTCTGCGCCCCATCGAGATCCTGCGTGCCCGTTGGTTAACTGCTCGCAACTGCAAACGCTTCCATCGCATTATCTCGGCCAAAGGGAAAGGGTGCATTGCATCTTGGTCGGAGTCGGCTGTCGACTCTCCACACCTAAGCTCGGTCAACCCACGGCCAGATTGACGTGGAAGAGGGAGGCCGAGGCAGACTGGAACAGGAGTTCACTGGCTGTTGCTCCTCGGCCTTGTGACTAAGTGGAACAGGGCCTGCATGGTGCTGGATCACTTCAGCAGCTCCTGCGGCCAACAGAACACAAGTTTAAAAAATAATTCCGAAAACCTTGCGGTGGTGCTGGTGATGCAAAAGGAAAAACATGTTACAAGCAGCATGACTGACCCGCAGAAAACTAAACATCATCACATGATTGGCACGGGGCAGGGGAGGGAGGGAAGAGACAGAAGTGTTTACATTCTGTTTGGTATTAGCTGACTCCAGATGAAAGCATACTAGATACAAGCCCTCAGACTGATAAAGCACGCCTCACTCGCTCCCATTTAATTATTTCAAGTCTTTCAAACACTGACTGCTTTTTAATGCTGAACACACATCAAGTCACTGCCAAATTCCAGTCGTAAGGTTTTAGAAATCAAATCACTTTATGTAGTAAGTGGTGTTTTATATTTGTTTTTATGGAATTGCTGAACAAATGATTAAAAACAGCCCAGGTTCAAAATAAGCACTCGTTGGCCGGAATTTTGCCGGTCCTCAAGTGTGGGATTGGAGGCGGGACCGCTGTCAAAATCACAAAGATTGACAGCGGGCAGGAAACCCGCTGTCAATACGCCTCCAATCTTCCCAAGTGTCCGGTCCTCGATTTGTGCATGGACCCGACCCCTAGCGGCGGGAAGAGGATCATAGCCACTTACCTGGCTGTTAACAGGTACTTGATAACAGGCTTTTTCAATTTTGCCGCTTCTGCCTCGGGTTCCCCAACGTCCGGACACCACGCCAGGTAGATGTGGTGTGTTGTGAATCTGCTGTAATGTTACTGCATTGATGACAGCTGCAGAAGTGGTGTGAAGGATCCACTGGTGAGTTTCAGAGGTAAGAAAATGTTGGGAAAATCATTTTTTAATGCATTTACACCTTTCTGTAGGTAGCAAGTTTTGAATTGGCTGTCTAGTCCCACCTCATTGGGAGAACCTCTCTCACCAGTGACACGATCGCTTCTGTACACCTCACCTGCCATCTGTTCTAACCTATGGAGGGGGTCATTGGCGAGCCTGGGTGCAAGAGCTCCCCATTGTACAGAGATTGTCAGTATTTGCAGCACCTCAATGCTGTCAAACACTGAGAAATCAGCTGTCAAAGAAAAATTGCGCGTGGTCCCTTTAAGAAAACAGGCAAATGACGTGTCATCATCTGACCGGCTTCCTCTTAATTGGCCGACAAGCCTGCAGGGTGGGCTTAACAAGGTCAATCGACGTAAAATCACGTCCGTGGGCCGGATGCAGTTGGGGGCGGGACTGGAAGCCGGAAACCAGCTGACCCGCTCCCAAGCCACATTCATTTGCAAAATCGCGGCCTTTGTATCTGCAGTTTTATACAAATCCTGATCCTCGTGCGATCAAACATAAGAAGTCTTGGCCAATTAAATTGTGTTTATCTGGTTGTCAAAAAGACTTGCATTTATACAGCGCTTTTCACCACCTCCGGACGTCCCAAAATGCTTTACAGCCAATGAAGTACTTTTTGAAGTGTAGTCACTGTTGTAATGTTGGAAACACAGCAGCCAATTTACGCACAGCAAGCTCCCACAAACGGCAATGTGATCATCTGTTTTTAGTGATGTTGATTGAGGGATAAATATTGGCCCCAGGACACCAAGGAGAACTCCCCTGCTCTTCTTCGAATAGTGCCGTGGGATCTTTTACATCCACCTGAGCGAGACGGGGCCTCGGTGTAACGTCTCATCCGAAAGACGGCTCGTCCGACATTACAGCACTCCCTCAGCACTGCACTGGAGTGTCTAGATTTTTGTGTCCCAGTCTCTGGGGTGGGACTGTGAACCCACAGCCTTCTGACTCAGGAGAGGGCGCTGCCCACAGAGCCACGAATGACATAAAAATAACTCAACACCTGCCTATTAGGGTAAGATTTTGTAAAATGCTCAAAAGACTAGAGGATATGTTACATGTTAGATTATTTATGCTTGCATGTTTAGGTCCCTTTTTAAATTGATTAACCAGTGTGTCCCAATTCCTGCACCATATAAGCAGCAGCAAGGTGACTCTTTAGGCCTCTGGTCACTGGTTCCCTTCAGCTGACTGTCCCAGGCAAATCATTTCTTCAAGAAAAGGCTGGCAGGAGATCCTAAGTTCTGCTGGACAAGCACCAATGTGAAAATCAATTGCACAAATTCCACCATACTCTTTCCAGGCATGTGGAGAGTATTGCGAGGGGCTCTGGCCGTTATCTCAATGCAAGCTCAACTTTTTGAACTGCCCCAAGATTTCCCTGCGGAAATTTGAGAATGGGTTTTGAAATCTCAGCATAATAAAAAGTCAAATGTAAAAGGGAAATCAATTTCTAAAGACATTAAGTAAGAAATACTGATCAGAGAATCACAGAAATTTACAGCACAGAAGGAGGCCATTCGGCCCAGCTTGACCGTGCCGGCCGACAAAGAGCTATCCAGCCTAATCCCACTTTCCAGCTCTTGGTCCGTAGCCCTGTAGGTTTCGGCACTTCAAGTGCATATCCAAGTACTGTTTAAATGTGATGAGGGTTTCTGCCTCTACCACCCTTTCAGGCAGTGAGTTCCAGACCCCCACCACCCTCTGGGTGAAAAAAGTTCTCCTCAACTCCCCTCTAATCCTTCTACCAATTACTTTCAATCTATGCCCCCTGGTTATTGACCTCTCTGCTAAGGGAAATAGTTCCTTCCTATCCACTCTATCTAGGCCCCTCATAATTTTATACACCTCAATTAAATCTCCCCTCAGCCTCCTCTGTTCCAAAGAAAACAATCCCAGCCTATCCAATCTTTCCTCACAGCTAAAATTCCCCAGCCCAGGCAACATCCTTGTAAATCTCCTCTGTACCCTCTCCAGTGCAATCACATCCTTCCTGTGATGTGGTGACCAGAACTGCACGCAGTACTCTAGCTGTGGCCTAACTAGTGTTTTGTACAGTTCAAGCATAACCTCCCTGCTCTTATATTCTATGCCTCGGCTAATAAAGGCAAGTATCCCATATGCTGTCTTAACCACCTTATCTACCTGTCCTGCTACCTTCAGGGATCTGTGGACATGCACTCCAATGTCCCTCTGGACTTCTGTGTCCTACCATTTATTGTATATTCCCTTGCCTTGTTAGCACTCCCCAAATGCATTACCTCACACTTCTCCAGGTTGAATTGCATTTGACTGAACACCTTTTCCCAATAGTATTCAAAAAATTATTCTGGTCAATTTACATCAAGTCTACAGCCCAGAAACAGGCCATTTGTGCCGGTGTTTATGCTCCACACGAGCCTCATCGCACCCGATTAGCACAACCTATTCCTTTCTCTCCCTGTTCAATCTTTCCTGATGATTATAACCTCTCAGTTCTGGACCATTCTTGTAAATCTTTTTTGCATTTCCTTCAGTGCCTCTATCCTTTTCATAATATGGACATGTTTCTTTATAGTAATATTTTGAACATGTAGGCCATTCAGGACTGAGATGAGAAGAAATTTCTTCACACAGAGGGTGGTGAATCTTTGGAATTCTCTACCCCAGAGGGCTGTGGAGGCTCAATCGTTGAGGATATTCAAAACAGAAGGTGATAGATTTCTGACTAGTAAAGGCATCAAGGGATATGGCGATAGGGCCGGTGAATGGAGTTAAGGCATTGAATGGCAGAGCAGGCTCGAAGGGCCTACTCCTGCTCCCATTTCTTATGTTCTAATGTTTCTTCTCAATTGACCATCGGACACCTTTGAGGTAGTTGCATTTATCCAATAAAATAGAGAGAGAGATGTAGAAATGAAAAGTTACTTCACTGAACGATATCCAAAACAACAGCCAGCCCATCACACACCGGTGCTGCAGAATCTTAGCCAGGAATATATTTTCTTGGACATATATTTGGACACCTCAGCGAGGGGGATGGTGAGTTTTAGTAAGAGACACTAAAACACTGGAAATTACTGGGTGTAGCAACACCAACAAAAAACATTTTTATTAATTTCGCATTAAATTATTTTTGTAAATTATACATTCTCTCCTCTTCCCCCCTCAGAATTGGTCTAGGAATTGATATGATTAAAAGAGTTTAGGAAGTGCAAATGGGCCATTTTCCTCGGGTTGCCAACTCTGGTTGTGTGTGTGTGAGAGAGAGCGAGCGAGCGAGAGCAAGAGAGAGTGCGAGAGTGAGAGCAAGAGCGCGCGTGAGTGTGGTTTCGCCCCACGACCTCCCACCGCAAACCACCTTGCCCCCTGCAATCTCGCCATTGGTCCATCCTCCAGGCGCACTGCCTTCCCACGGCCAATTGGAAAGGGAACAGACTCGGATACCCAATTGAATTCATCGTGACCATTACAGAAACAGCATTTGGTTTAATGCCCTGATGATTTTTCTCCTCATGTTTTCTCCCAGCGAGTACCCTGGAGATTAAGCTTCAATTCCTGGAGACTCCAGGCCAATCCTGGAGAGGTGGCAACCTGACAATTTGCATAGCTTTCGATTCTCCGCTGGGCAAAGACACACCCCATTCCAAAAGCTTGCAATGGGCCATTGGGGGGGGGGGGGGAGGGAGGAGATCTCATTGCATAAACAAATGCTGCAATTACAGCTGCACACTCCCAATGGCAAAACAATGAAATCCATCCAACGCAGAGATTCCACAAAACCAGACAAAGTGTGGACACGTGACCCACTGTGTCACCATCTTTTATCCTCCAACATGCCCCCCAATGCCAAGACACCTAATCACTACCCTCGTGCTAAAGCAATTAGAATAGAATAAGTTACAGCTTAAGAGACCGTTTCTGGGTTCAGCATACAAAAAGGAAAAAATATCATTAAAATGCACATAGATTTGAGAGGGGGAATACACGTTAAAAAGTAGGTGCGCTCTCAATCTGCAGTTTAAATTATTTTAATTAATATTTTGAACATCGATCTGTAATTGGATGGCATCTCCATAACTTCAGCAAAGGGTCACGTGTTGACCTGTATCTCCGTTATAGAAGCTCCGTGATCAATCTGGAGAAATATTTTAAAATAGAATATCCATCTTCAAATAGAAACTTCTTTGGGGAAGTGTGTGCACTTTTTTTTTTTCCCGTACCGTCCCCTATTCAGAAGCGAGGGGTTAGATTTCTAGGAGAGGCGGTTCAGGACTGCCCCGACGTGTTCCTTCAGACATGGTGGGGGTGGGATGGGGGGGGTGGTGGACTCTCAGGATTCACAGCGTAAAGAGGGCGTCCTCCATCTTTTCCTGCTTCTTCTTTTTGGTCGTAGTAACGGGGCCAGGGGCCTCGGTGGGAGGCGAGGGAAGAGACGGCAGCCGCTCCGCTGCTTTTGCCCGCTCTTCCAGAAATTTATCGAATTCTGGAAGAAAAACGTTATTTTATCTTCTGTGGAAAAAAAAAAATGCAATTTTTCTGCAGCTTAGTATTTAAGATCATTCCTTCAAGCGAGAGCTGGCCCCCGTTTCTGACTGGGGCGGAGATCACCTCTTACAGAAGGTGGGCACTGCAGGGAATTCAGGACTACAGTGAGCCCCTGGACTAGTTTTGATTGCCTTGGGGGGGGGGGGGGGGGGGGGGGAAGAGAGGGGGGCGCATCAGAGAAAAATAGCCCAGATTTCTTCCCCCAAATTGGCCTGGGGTTTTTTAATCTGGTGTTTTGTCTCTCCCAGGAGATCACATGGTTTCGGGTGGGGTGGAGTGTATATATTGAGAGACACAAAGGTATCACAGTTGTGGGGGACAGGCTCGATGGGCCAGTGAGTCTTCACCTGTCCCTCATTGTCCAATAGTTCATAGGAGATATCAGGAGAGCCGAGATCTTCATCTCGGAAAGAGAGAGAATTCTTTTTATGCAATTTTCACTAGAGTCTAGATTCAGTCCGTCTCAATAAAAAAAATCAAAGATTTCAGAAAGGTGGATTTAGTAATCACGAGCATTGAAATGAAGGGAATAAAATTAGAAAAATCAAAGGGGGAAACCCACAAAAATGCTTTTATGGATATATCAGAGATAGAAACTAAATTGAAAGTTAACTACATTGTTAAAAAGTCAGGATGAATGGTTTTAGCATTTTCAGGAAAGATGGGGGATTGAAAACAATTTAAAACTAAAATTAAAAACTTCCGAAAGGATAATTATGGATGCAAAACAAACTGGAGAGCAGTTTTGGGACCATTGCTCTTTTCAATTTTTATAAACGACCTAAACTCATGTGTAGGGAGCAGCATTATAATGTTTGCAGGCGATACGAAACGTGGCAAAATAGTAGATAGTGATGAGGATAGTTATAGGCTTCAGGCTGACAGACAGGATGGCGGAATAGGCAGAAGCAGGGCCAATGGAGTTCAATGCGCAGAAGTGTGAAGTGATGCACTTTGTGAGGACTAATATGGAAGGACAGTAAATGGCACGATTCTGAAAAGTGTAGATAATCAGAGACCTTGGTGTCCATATACACAAATCCTTAAAAAGGTGGCAGGGCAAGTTGATAAGGTGGTTAAAAAAAAGCATATGGGTTATTTGGGTTTATAACTAGAGAAATAGAATATAAAAGCAGGGGTCATGCTGGAACTTTATAAATCACTGGTTAGGTCTCAGCTGGGAGTATTGTGGACAATTCTGGGCACCACATTTCAGGAAAGATGTAAAGGCCTTGGAAAGGGTACAGGTGAGGTCACTAATACTCAAGAACTGAAACCTGCCCAGACAGTGGAAGAAGAAGAAAGTAAATATGAATAGTTGCAGGCACCAGCTCAGATACTGACACTCTGCGTAATTTAAAGGCTAGGATAGCTAACATATATAATACCTATATTTAAGAAGGGGGATAGAACATGTCCAGGGAATTATAGACCAGTCAGCTTAACATCGGTGGTAGGAAAAATAATGGAATCCCCACTAAAGGAGAAAATAGAAGAACATCTAGAAATGAAAAACATAGTAAATAGTCAGCATGGATTTCAAAAAGGAACGTCTTGCTTGACCAATTTCATTGAATTTTTTGAAGAGGTAACAGAGCAGACAAGGGTAATGCAGTAGATGTAATTTATCTAGATTTTCAAAAGACCTTCGATAAAGGTACCCCACAATAGACTGATGAACAAGGTCAGAGAATGGATTTGCCTTTAACAAGGCTGTGCTGGCTTTCCTTAATTAAGCCACACTTGTCCAAGTGACTTTTGTCCTGGATTATCGTTTCTAAAAGCTTCCCCACTACCGAGATGAAACTGACTGGTCTGTAGTTGCTGGGTTTATCCTTTCACCTTTTTTTTTTTTTTTTTAAACAAGGGTGTAACATTTGCAATTCTCCAGTACTCTGGCACCACCCCCGTATCTAAGGAGGATTGGAAGATTATGGCCAGTACCTCCACAATTTCCACCCTTACTTCCCTCAGCATTCTAGGATGCATCCCATCCGGTCCTGGTGACTTATCTTCTTTAAGTACAGACAGTCTTTCTAGTACCTATATCAATTTTTATCCCATCCAGTATCTCAACTACCTCCTCTTTCACTATGACTTTGCATCTATCTTTACTAAGGAAGAAGATGCTGCTAAAGTACTCATTTAGTACCTCAGCAATGTACCTCCATGCGTAGGTCTCCTATTTGGTCCCTAATCAGCCCCACCCCTCTTCTTACTACCTGTTTATTATTTATATGCCTATAGAGACTTTTGGATTCCCTTTTATGTTAGCTGCCAGTCTATTCTCATACTCTCTCTTTGTCCCTCTTCCCTTTTCATTTCCCCTCTGAACTTTCTATATTCAGCCTGGTTCTCACTTGTATTCTCAACCTGACATCTGGCACATGCCCCCTTTTTCTGTATCATCTTACTCTCCATCTTGTTCGTCATCCATGGAGCTCTGGCTTTGGTTTCCCTACCGTTGCCCCTCATGGGAATGTACCTCGACTATACCCGAACCATCTCCTCTTTAAAGGCAGCCCATTGTTCGATTACAGTTTTGCCTGCCAATCTTTGATTCCAATTTACCCAGGCCAGATCCGTTCTCAACGCACTGAAATTGGCCCTCCTCCAATTACGTATTTTTACTCTAGATTGCTCCTTGTCCTTTTCCATAGCTAATCTAAGCCTTATGATACTATGACCACTGTTCTATTACTAACACTTGCTCCACCTGACCCACCTCATTCCCCAGAACCAGATCCAGCAACGCCTCCTTTCTCGTTGGGTCTGAAACGTACTGAAGAAAGTTCTCTGAATACACTTCAGAAATTCTTCCCCCTCTCTGCCCTTTACACTATTACTATCCCAGACTATATTAGGATAGTTGAAGCCCCCCATTATCACTACTCTATAGTTCTTGCACCGCTCTGCAATTTCCCTGCAAATTTGCTCCTCTATATCCTTCCCACTAGTTGGCAGCCTATAGAATACACCCGGTAGTGTAATGGCATCTCTATTGTTTCTTAACTCTAAATAGATTCTGTCCTTGAACCCTCCAGGACATGCTCTCTCTCCAACACGAATATTCTGCTGAATCATTACAGCCACCCCACCTCCTTCCTTTCCCATCTTTCCAGGAATATTTAATACCCAATCCTGCCCTTTTTTGAGCCAGGTCTCCGTTATCACCACAACATCATACTCCCATGTGACTATTTGCGCCTGCAGCTCACCAACCTTATTTACCACACTTCGTGCATTTACACACATGCAGTGTAAACCTATCTTAGACCACCTTGTATTCTCTTAGTCTGACCCCACCTAATACCTTACTGTTTCTTACCTAGTGCTATCTGTCTCGTCCAATCCTTTGTGCACCTTGTTTCTTCTTTCTTATGCTACATCCTGGTGCCCATCAAGCATATTTAACAAGAATAAAGATATTTAGTTTGTATCTCCAAGTTAACCATGGTTTATGAAAGTAGGATTGTATCTAACTTATGGCAGAATTTGTGGATAATAATGTGCAGTTCTTCAGAGGGCGTTTGACAAGGTACCTCGTGACAAAAGTGAAAAAAATCTTGGGATAAAGCAGACACTATCCTGGGTAAAAATTGGCTAATTTAAATGAAACAAAGAGCATTGATCAATGGTAATTGTCATAACCTGTGACCAGTGACAAAGTCAGGAGCTTTCACTGTACATGGTATTTATTAAAAGTAATTTGTTTTCCAGTTTTCAAGCGATAGTGGTGTGGGCAAATTTAGAGGAAAGGATAAAAGTCAGATCGAGACTAGAGGGGCTCAGCAATTGGTCAGACGACCTGTAAATGGCATTTCCAATATTGAGAAATACAAGCAATTATATATATATATTACTAGCAGGGGAGCCCCGCGTTGCAGGGCAATTTTGGGGCTGGTGGATGTGTGGGCCGGGAGCCTGGGACTGGATTTGGGTTGTCGGCAGTTTCCACGGCTTTTTTGGGCCTGGTGGATGTGTGGGCCGGGAGCCTGGGACTGGATTTGGGCTGTCGGCAGTTGGAGAAGCCTAGGCCCGTTTTGCACTGTTTTTTAACCTAAACATTTCTAGCTTTAACTTTCATCTTTGAAGGTATTAAAAGTGTGTATAAAACATTTTTGGTAAATCTTATTTAAAAAAAAAAAAACAGACCTGGATTACCAAAGTTTTTAGCTGCCCTGGCTGCTGTATAATGGCTGACAGATCCCGGAGATGAAAATGATTAGTCAACCATCAGGTGACTGAACTGTAGGATTGGTCAATCATGACGGCACAGGATTGGTCGACCTTGACGTCAGTCAATGCTAATGAGTGGAATTTAAGGTTTTTTGTATAATGTGCGAACAATTTTTGTCCGACCAAAAAGTAAATACGCCTACAAGAGTCCCCTAACGATGAGCTTTCTTTTGATATAACACATGTGTAGGTACGCTCTATAACTTTTGATTGTATAGCCAGAGAGACACTGTTTTATATATATATATATATATATATATATATATATATATAGATGAATTGAAAAATATGAATTATAAATTGAAGGGTATGTATATCTTCTCATTCCTATAGATTGATATTGCTATTTTTGAGGGCAAACAAAAAGAGTAAAACAAGGGCAAAACAGAATTTACCTTCACTTGTTACTCCTTCAGAATCCTCTCCCAATTCACCTTTCTAAAATTAAAGAGAAGATTTATTAGTTGTTCCTCCGGTGTTTATATATCGAATTCTGTCCTGTGTTTTTCTTCTGTCTTCAATGAGTGTCAACTAAAATTGCCTCAATCTCCGAGTGTTTGGTAAAGTGAGTGGGGTCAATGGGAATGTATACTCCACCCACTGTATCTGAAGTAGCCAGTCACTGACGGCTCCGATACAATACAGACATCCCACTTCAGCTGTTACAGCTGCACAATATATTTGTGGCCGTCATCATCACCACCAATACTGTGCAGAGAAACGGGGCTAAGGGAAATTAAACAAGGTCATCCCCCAAAATAACATACCTTTACAGCGCCTGGCTCAAAGAACCGATTAAATCCATCCTACTGTTTGATTCAGGTATTGAGCAACACTAAAAATCAAATTCACAGCCACTGAGAATCGTAGAATAGTACAGCACAGAAGGAGGCCATTCAGCGCACCAAGTCTGCGCCAGCTCTTTCGAAGAGCAATCCAGTCAGTCCCAGTCCCCCGCTCGTTCCCCACATGGGCTTCGCGAACACCAATGTACTTCAAGGTGAGGAGGCTGCAGTGACAAAGCATCAAAATGAAGTTGATTCAAACCCTGTGTCTCCAGATAGCAGCTTCCCGATCTGAAATGGATGGAGAGCCAGCCTCATTTTCCCCCAAATTCACTCACATTCAGCTAAAGTTCGACAGCCATGGTGCTTCAGAGCTGGCTAGCAGCATTGGCCTCAACTTATCCCATTCTAAGGGTTTAAGTTCTCCCTCCTCAGAATTTCCCCCATTTAAACTTGGGAGACACCACTGCACACAACTAGACATTGTTACAATAGCAATAATGAAGCACAGTTGTGTGTTCGATTTGATTTCTCCCCCCTCCTGGAATGACTTACCTCTATGCTGATAATACCTTCTTGACTCCTGTCTACAAGTTGCATGTGTTTGGACAATGCCTCACAGCTACAGCACAGGAGAAAATCTGATGAAAAGGACTCTAAAACACTAATATAATCGGCGGGGAATGCACATTCCTGGTAGCTCCACCATAACCGGTGTAATGAGCTGAACAGATTATCGTCACATTTGAGGTGATTGAAACAACTGCTTGGATGTCTGATATCAAGTTTTACATCATCATAGAATCGTACAGCACAGGAGGCCATTCGGCCCATCGTGCCTGTGCCAGCTCTTTAAAAGGAGCTGGCCAATTAGTCCCACTCCCCCTGCTCTTTCCCCATAGCCCTGCAAATTTTTCATTTTTAAGTATATACAGTGAAACCTGTAAATTACGGACACCCCGGGGACTGGAATCAGCTGTCCATGTTTTTTTTGCAGGTGTCCTTATTATCCAAATGGTCATTGCATGTATATAAGAATGTTTTCAACAATCTTGAAGGACCAGCGGAGATTGTGATCAGCTTCTAACCAGCTGCAACAATGCTAAGAAATTCTTTCCCGCGCGCCAGCGTTCAGCTTTCTCTTCCTGTGCGCGCGCCAGTGTTCAACTTCCCCTTCCTGTGCATGCGCCAGCGTTCAACTTCCCCTTCCTGTGCGTGCACCAGCGTTCAACTTCCCCTTCCTGTGCGTGCGCCAGCGTTCAACTTCCCCTTTCTGTGCGCGCGCCATTCAGCTTCCCCTTCCTGTGCGTGCACCAGCATTCAGCTTTCTTCGCACCTGCCAGCATTTAGCTTTCTCTCTTCTCTCCTTCCCCTACCCCTGTTCAGCTTTCCTCCTCCACACCCCCCCCCCCGACACACACACCGCACGCGTTCACCCCCCCTGCGTGCGCCATCTCCCATCCCCTCACTTAACAGTTATGCAGTCCAAATTCTTGTTTCATTTCAAACTGCGCTCACTTGGAGCAGAGTGTAAAACTTCAGTAATGAACTTTGGCCCTCAGTTCTACTTACCTGCATTAGGGCAGTCACAGGACATAGAATAAGGGGAAATGTGAGGATAGGTTGTGCTGGCACATTGAAGCTTCCAAAGGCAAGTCTTAGAACAGATCAAGAACATTTGGGAGGGAAATCACAACAGATCACATTAAAGTGTAGGAGTGAAGCTGCAGTTTTCTGGTTGAGCAGAGCGTCGGCAGGAAGACTGACTGATGGCTGGGACTCTCAGGCCTGTCCGTCACTCTACAGAGCAGCAGAGAGAGACAGATAGACCAGGGACAGCCATCCACCTTCACTCCCCAAAGCCAAGGCTGGTCAAAGAAGCAGTTCCACCATCAGAAGCCAAGGGAAAGAAGACGACGGCAGGGTCAGGGGGGAGAGGAGCAGCCCGTAGCCGCTGAAAAGGTGTACAGAGGCGGCGCTGGGGCAGGAAAGAACGGCCCCTCTCGCTGTTCGCAGGCACATTCCTCGACTCGGGAGGCTGGCGAGGTCAGTGGATGCAGGTCAGCGCGAAGCAGCAGCGGGTTTTGTGAAAGAAATGGCTTTTGTGGAAAGGCGAGCTCTTTACCCAGCAGCCATAGCGGCCCAGCCACCGCCCCCTCTCTCTGGGGCCCAGCCACCGCCCCCTCTCTCTGGGGCCCAGCCACCGCCCCCTCTCTCTGGGGCCCAGCCACCGCCCCCTCTCTCTGGGGCCCAGCCACCGCCCCCTCTCTCTGGGGCCCAGCCACCGCCCCCTCTCTCTGGGGCCCAGCCACCGCCCCCTCTCTCTGGGGCCCAGCCACCGCCCCCTCTCTCTGGGGCCCAGCCACCGCCCCCTCTCTCTGGGGCCCAGCCACCGCCCCCTCTCTCTGGGGCCCAGCCACCGCCCCCTCTCTCTGGGGCCCAGCCACCGCCCCCTCTCTCTGGGGCCCAGCCACCGCCCCCTCTCTCTGGGGCCCAGCCACCGCCCCCTCTCTCTGGGGCCCAGCCACCGCCCCCTCTCTCTGGGGCCCAGCCACCGCCCCCTCTCTCTGGGGCCCAGCCACCGCCCCCTCTCTCTGGGGCCGAGCTGTGCAAGCGTTCAATCCCAGAGATAGCAGCAGAGAAACCGCTCTATGGATGCTGGGTAAAGATCTCACCATTCCACAGAAGCTGTATCTTTCACAAAGCCCACTGCCGCCTCGCACTGAGCTGCGAGCCTCATGTTTTAAAGGATGGTACATTGAAGGCTGTCTGTAGTTTGCGAGTGTCCCTGGTTTCAGAGTGCCTCTTGTATATTTTACCATGCAAGTTATTTGGGTCTCTCAATAAAGGTCCCCTTCCTTTTTTTTTGTTGTTGTTGCAGGTAACCATTTTTTGGGAGTGTCCGTTTACACAGGTTTCACTGTATCTCCATAACATCACAGTATGCAATGTAATCCGATTCTTCCAATTAATTCCTGGGTCATTCTCCAAGAATTCCCAGTGCTTGGGTTTCAAAACATCAGCTTTAGAGAAAGCTAGAACATAAGACTATAAGGACATAAGAATTAGGAGCAGGAGTGGGCCACACGGCCCCTCGAGCCTGCTCCGCCATTCAATAAAATCATGGCTGATCTTCGACCTCAACCCCACTTCCCTCCACCCGCCACCCCCCCCCGATCCCCATATCCCTCGATTCCCCAAGAGTCCAAAAATCTATCTATCTCAGCCTTGAATATACTCCACGACTCAGCATCCACAGCCCTTTGGGGTGGAGAATTCCAAAGATTCACAACCGACTGAGTGAAGAAATTCCTCCTCATCTCGGTCTTAAATGGCCGACCCCTTATCCTGAGACTATGCCCCCTAGTTCTAGACTCTCCAGCCAGGGGAAACAACCTCTCAGCATCTACTCTGTCAATCCCCCTCAGCATTTTATATGTTTTTCAATGAGATCACCTCTCATTCTTCTAAACTCCAAGAGAGTATCGGCCCATTCTACACAATCTCCTCATAGGACGGCCCTCTCATCCCAGGAATCAATCTAGTGAACCTTCGTTGCACTGCCTCCAAGGCAAGTATATCCTTCCTTAGATAAGGAGACCAGAACTGTGCGCAGTACTCCAGGTGTGGTCTTGCCAGAACCCTGTACAATTGTAGTAAGACTTCCTTACTCTTGAGCTCCAACCCTCTAGCAATAAAGGCCAACATGCCATTTGTCTTCCTAATTGCTTGCTGTACCTGCAGGCTAACTCGGTTTCTTGTACACGCTCTGATACCAATATTTAATAGTTTCTCACCATTTAAAAAAATTCTTTTTTCTATTCTTCCTACCAAAGTGAATAACCTCGCATTTCCCCACATTATTCTCTATTTGCCACCTTATTGCCCACTCACAATGTCTAGATCCCTTTGCAGGCTCTGTGTCCTCCTCAGCTTACTTTTCCACCTAGCTTTGTATCGTCAGCAAACTTGGATACACTAGGTCCCTTCATCCAAGTCATTATAAATAGCGGAGGCCCAAGCATTGATCCTTACGGCACCCCACTGCCTGCTAGCCTGCCAATCTGAAAATGACCCGTTTATCCCTACCTTCTGTCTTCTGCCTTTTAACTAATCCTTTATCCATGCTAATACTTTACCCCCAACCCCACCTGCCCTTATCTTGCTTAAGAACCTGTTATGTGGCACCTCATCAAATGCCTTTTGGAAATCCAAATATACGACATCCACTGGTTCCCCTTTATCCAGTTCCCCTGCTAGTTACAGCCTCAAAAAACTCTTCATAAATTTGTCAAACACAATTTACCTTTCATAAAACCATGTTAACCATGCCTAATCATATGATTATCTAAGTGCCCTGTTACCACTTGCTTAATAATGGATTCCAGCATTTTCCCAACAGCTGATGTCAGGCTAACTGGCCTGTAGTTCCCGGTTTTCTCTCGCCCTCCTTTCTTGAATAGCGGGGTTACATTTGCTACCTTCTAACCTGCAGACCGTTCCAGAATCTAGGGAATTTTGGAAGGTCACAACCAATGCATCCACTATCGCTGCAGCCACCTCTTTTAGAACCTTAGGATGTAGGCTGTCAGGTCCAGGGGATTTGTCAGCTTTTAGTCCCATTAGTTCCTCAAGTACTTTTTCTCTACTGATACTAAATTACTTTAAGTTCCTCACTCTCACTAGCCCTTTAGTTCCCCACTAGTTTTGGTACACTCTGTCTTCTACTGTGAAGACAGATACAAAATATTTGTTTAAAGTCTCTGCCATTTCAGTGTTCCCCAATATAATTTCTCCGTCTTCCATTGAAGAGCACTGTTTGGGGGTCAGGGGTCAATGCTGCAATGTTTAAAGACAAACAAGGAGGTGAAAAAGCAACACCTTCCTCCTTCAGTCATAGATCAATGTATTTGATGTTTTTCACTTCTATTAGCTGAAAGGGAAAAGCCTTGGTGTTTGTTAAACGTGTGCGTTTGAATAAGCTCAACTGTGGCAGCTCAATGGGGTTTCTGCCAGTCGTCAGAACGAATGTGCCAAGATCTTATACTAGAATAAGAGAACCTCGAGCTCCCCTTTAAGGCACTGCCTTATCCTGCAGTGTGATTCCATGGGCACTAGCCAGCCTCAGATCTTGCCCATGTGCAAGTCTAAGCAGCGACAGCCATTTGACTGCTGGGAGAGGTGGAGGAGAGATTCAGAATCAATGCAGAACCTGTTCTCAACACACATACACCGGCAGGAGTCATCGCAGAGTAAATCAGGACTGGAAATCCTGGACCGCCGCGGCAGGGAGGGGAGCGCGGGCCAATTGTGCTGTCTCCTACTACCGCCCCAGGGGAGATCAACCAGCTTAAGCACAGGCCTGGGATTGAACCGGGTTGGTGTGGCTCAGTACCGCACCACAGTGAGCGAGCCAGCATCAGGCAGTTCGGTTCAAACCTTCAGAATTCATAGAAACATAGAAGATAGGAGCAGGAGTCGGCCATTCGGCCCCTCGAGCCTGCTCCGCCATTCAATGAGATCATGGCTGATCATCCAAATTCAGTACCCTGTCCCTGCCTTCTCCCCATATCCCTTGATCCCTTTAGCCTTGAGAAATATATCCAACTCCTTCTTGAATATATTTAATGAATTGGCCTCTACTGCCTTGTGTGGTAGAGAATTCCACAGGTTCACCACTCTCTGGGTGAAGAAATTCCTTCTCATCTCTGTCCTAAATGGCTTACCCCTTATCCTTAGACTGTGACCCCTGGTTCTGGACTCCCCGACCATCAGGAACATCCTTCCTGCATCTAGTCTGTCTAGTCCTGTTAGAATTTTATAATTCAGCTGTGCCCTATGTGTTGAATGAGCCCCGTGCCCCCTATTTGAGCGAAAGCGTGAGAGAACGGTTCCAACAAACGTCATCGGTGTGCATCCATAGGGAGGTAGAAGGATGGAAAAAAAAAAAAAAATGGGAGAACAAGACTGGCATCTGTGGTCAGGATGGGAAGTGCCTTTCTCAGACAATGCTCGGAATTCACAAAAGCAGCGGTCCTGCTCTGCCACCGCTCCCAAGCACCAATGCTTGTTCCGGCTCCTGTCAAATCAAACTGCCATGGAGTTAAAACAATGCAAATTAAAAAAAATACCCAAAATTCTCACCACATCTGTGGACAGCCACTGTTCAATGTCATCCATTAGATTTGCCTGAGTGACTGGAATCTGTTACACATAAAGGGGAAGGGCAGGAGGAAGTTAAACAATAATCAAAACAAAATCATTTAAAAAATAATAAAACTGGTAATTAAAACCCACATGTAAAGCAGGGTACAAAATTCATGTATTTGGTTTGTGCTCCATCTAGCAGGTCAATTATAACTGCTTTCCATCGAAGAATTTGGAAAAATGACCATTTTTAAGCGAGACTCCGAAGAATCCCTTCAGGAATTTCATACCTTGCTTGCCAAAATTAAACTGATAAAATGATAACTGACTTCACCACACAAAAAACAAAACAAACATACACATCACAGATTTGGTCACAATATTGCAAAAGAAAAATAGTAAATTAAAAGTTAATAATTTATTTTTTTTAAAATCAACTGAGGAATAGGGTCAGTCTGGTAAGAGAAGGCGGTGATTAGACCATCTAAAGAAAAAAAGTTTTAAAGACTATCCGTCCCAAAGGATATACAGGAAGGAACTGATGATCAACGTGGACAGCCTGTTGATGCACCACCTTCTCTTCCCACCACTGAATGGCCAACTCTGGAGAAGTGCCACCTACCGTTCCTACTGCAAACAGATCAAGGCCAGGACTTGCTGGTTTGGTCCTTTCCCCTCTCACCTGTGCTGGAGCCACTCGCCACCCACTTGGGACTGGAACTCACCTGAAGTAAGAACGGCCGGAGCGACAGCTAATCCTTGCAGGCAGCAGTCGAGCGATCAGCTGCTCGCACTACATAGACGGCCCCCCACCATATCGGAAAGTACAGCAGAATACGCAATCCGGGTCTGCAGTATTCCAGACCAAATAATCAGCTGCACACGATGGCAGCACAACCAGTCACAGACTTGCACTTAGGCCCTGGCACGTACAAGAGCCGATACATAGCCATTTAAAAAAACACATTGTAAGCGGCGATTTCTTTTTTTTTTTTTTTGTGCGGATCAGGGTGGGAATAGAAAACTTTTCACTTCTGCCATCCATTATCAGGTCAGGTATGGGACGGTTAGAAAGTGTAATGCTCCCTCTACTCTGACCCAACAATACACCTCAAGGCCCCCCCCCCTTCAGAAGAAGGACCAGTATAACCGTGCAATACCAAAGTGCCAAGCAGCAGAAAACTGTCGGCAGATAGGATTGGATCGAGACAACCCCAAATCTGGTCACAGGACCTCGAAGAGCTTGCCATCCTGCGGTCCGAGAGATTTGAACAGAGGGCTCAGAGATTGAAAGGGGACTTTAACCCACTTAAAAAAAATTGCCTTAGCAAAATACTGCGGATGCTGGAAATCTGAAACAACAGAAAATGCTGGAAACACTCAGCATCTGTGGAGAGAGAAACAGAGTTAACGTTTCAGGTCTGGGACCCTTCATCAGAATGGTCCCAGACCTGATGATGATGATGATGAAGGGTCCCAGACCTGAAACGTTAACTCTCTTTCTCTCTCCACAGATGCTGCCTGGCCTGCTGAGCATTTCCAGCATTTTCTGTTATTGAAAAAAAATTGCCTTGCCCACTACTGCTGCAGTCTCAGAGCGCCAGGTTGACCACAGTGTTAATATTTTAAGTTATTCTAGACACAAAGTCTTGAACAAAATGCTTAGTGTTATAAATCTCATCATGAAGAAACGACTCATGAAATAACACTGGACGGCCAGCTGGTGGCGCCGTCCGAGTGTAAATACTCGGGCGTGGGCCCAGCTTGTCCAGGGACATTTTGTAAAACAGGAACTAGTAAAGGACAACTAGACCTCCATGTTTTGAAACAAGTTGATTAAAGCCTTGCTTTATACTCAAACCAAGTGCGTAGTGAGTTTTATTAAGTCGCTTAGTAACGTTGTATTGTAACAGTTGTGGGGGAAGGGTGTCACAATCGGTGGGTCAGCAGCGCAGTTATCTGTCAGACGTCAAAAAGAAAAAAAAGCCCACGGCCAATACACACACACTGCCTTCATCAGGTTCGCTTTTAGCAGTGGTTCTGAACCCCTTTCATTGAAATCGCAAAAGAACTCCAGTCAGATTGACATGCATCTATGATTCTGACAGTTGTCCATATGCACAGCACCCTGCACAGCGAAGAAGATTACATTCCAGAATGGGCAAAGAAAAATTAGGCATTTTGCAAATTGAAAATAAACAGCTGCCACAAGTTAAGTGGCTCATTTTTCATCGGTTAGTAAATCAACGGCTCAAGATCGCCCAACAACACAAGTGGCGCAGAGTTTTGTGTTGTGGTCTGCAGGTACAGGATGTCTTATGACAGCCTGTGCTTTTACAATTGTTTAAGTGCAACGCCTTCTGAAAAAAAATTGTTCCCAGTAAAGCGAAGTAGAAACCAGCATGCTCCAAATTCTGAAGCCCGGCAGACAGATTGGATTCAGAGTTACAACACCCCAGGACACAGACAGTATTGGGTGACCTTCACTCGCCGAGGTGCACAGAGTTTGCAATACTCAAATTCTGCCAATAAAGTACAATGAAGACTCGAAGCATTTTACAAAGAAATCAATCTGAGAGGAGGGAGAATTAGGCAAAAGGATTGATTAATGTTTACTCTTCAGAAAAGAATGATGAAATAGGATTTACAAATGGGATATTTCAAAAACAAACAAAAAAAATGTAACCAGATTGCTTTAAATGAATTGTTTTTGATCATGGGAAGGTGGAGAAGGAGACAGGTGAGGGTGAGGGGGGGCGGGGGGGGGGGGGGGGGGGAAGAGAAAAGAAAATCAGTCGAGGTTCCTACTTCAAGTTACTATCCAATGACTTTTGGGATTCAGCTGTGGCAAGATGCCCACTCACTCGCCTCTCAATAGCCTGATAAAACTCAATGGCTCGGGTCGCAGAAAGTGAAGTCGGTGGCCAGCATCCATGGTCCAGCAGCACAAGTCAATGGTCAAAGGGAGGGAGAAAGTTTGGTTTGGTAGAGGCCGGGGGGGGGGGGGGGGGGGGAAACAGAATTGAAAAGAAAATGTAATTGTGTAATGGTTAATATTTCCAATTTACCTTTTCCATTCCCTTAACTACCTTGAGATTGTGGGGGGGATTTTTAACCTACATTGGGGCAGTTAAATTGTTAAAAATGAGATTCTCGACCTGAACCCGCTCCAATCCGGTTTTAACGGAGGCAGGACAGGGATGGGCAGCCGACCCGCTCCCAGAAGGTGGGACTTCAATTTCATTATAATGAGGCTGGAAGCTGCTTCTTTAACCTCCATTTTGTTTTTAAACTGCATCTGGTCGGGTTTTTACACACCTTGTAAAACCCGGCAGTTACAGCAAGGCAGGGATGGCTGGATCCAGGAGTTAAGTATCTTTATACTTGCCCCCTTGATCCAGGGTCCCTGCCTAGCTCCCCACCCCACGATCAGAGACCCCCCTCACGAGGCCTCCAATCGCCTTCCTGGACTCCCTCGCCTCCCCCACTGCCACCAATGAGCTGGAGGCCAGACCGATCCTCCGGTGACCAGCCCCTATCTCCTCTTGCCTCCGCCACCCCCAATGATCCTGAGGCCAGCCACAATCTCCTCTTGCCTCCCTCTCCCCCCACCGATGATCTCAAGGCCGGCCCGATCTTTCGGTGGCCGGCCTCTATCTCCTCTTGCCTCCCTCCCCGCCCCTCCCCCAGTCCCTCGACAGCCCCGATCTCTTGCTTCCCCCCACTCCGGTCCTCCGGAGGCCAGCACCAGCCCCCACGACCCCTTCCTCCCTCCTCTGTGCGGCCTAGTGCCCCAGGCCTACCCGCCCGCAGCCAGCCAGCCTCTCCCTCCATCTGGCTGGCTGTGGGTGGGAAACAGAGGCTTCAGATGCAAATCAGGCCCTGCCGTTAAAGTCGGCAGGGTCTGAGGGAAGCACATTCTCCCGGGTTTTCCACCCGCATTGGAGCACTCTCCCCCTGCCCACAAAAATGCAGCCCTATCTGTTAGAAGCTTCCTCTCCAAGGTGAAAAACCCGTCTCTCCTTGTAGCTAAACCCGAAGAAGGTATAGAAGGTTAAGCTGATTGGGTAAGATGAAGTAGGGCAGGAGGAGGATCGTGTGGAGCATAAACACCAGCACAAGCCAGGTGGGCCAAATGGCCTGTTTATGTAAATACTATGCTATGTAATTTGCCAATTGTAGAAATCCAGGTTTGTTTTTTATTTATTTATTAAGAGTGGTGTCCTTCCATTAAAAAAGGTGCTTTTTTTTTGTTGCATGGGGAGGAATAAAGGAAGGAAATCGAACAGGAACATGGACTTTGAGGTCAGAGTGGGAAGGGCAGGGGTGAGGAGGAGTTTCGATCATTCTTTGAATAGGTTTTTTCCCCCCAGCCCCAAAATCTTTTTTAATTTGATGCAAAACAAAATCAAAAGGAAGCAACGGCAGATAGTAGACAGCACCAATTTCACCCGAGACAAGGTCGTCACCCAACACTGTCTGCAGTGTCACCGAGCAGCCCACAGGTCAAGGCCCTGGAGGGCAGCAGCTGAACTGCCCAGAGAATATGGTGAACTCTCACCAATCCTTGCTTTAACATCCAGTCGTCTATTGTTCAGTTTGTGTCCTGATTCAATGCATTCTCCATCTATTTCAGAGAAATCATCACTCAGTAAAAAAGGTTAACAACTTTATACGCCTCTACTTAACTCATCGGAGTGTTTTAAGGACAGAGTATCTTCTCGCCCTTTTTAAAAAATTTAAAGTCGCCTCTGAGCCAAGCAGGCCAGAAGGACGCAGATCTGTCGAGTTAGCCGATTTCAGCAATAAGGGCACTGCAATTCATTGCAGCCTCTGGGTGATTGAAGGGTCGAGGGAAGAAAATACAATGGCTACTTGGCCAAACTATCGGAGGCCAGAATCTCCGCTGAAATGGGCCCCAGTGAGGAGTCAGGATAGGAAATTGGAAAATAATCCAAAAAATACTTACCAAGAATTAACGATCAGCTTGGCTATCCTTGTGCTCGCTGCTGTCGTATCCTAACTTGCACCAAGTCCCGTTTGCCCATCACCCGTGTGTTCGCTAACAGACACTGGCTCCCGGTCCGGCAACGCCTTGATTCTAAAACTCTCATTCTTGTGTTCAAATCCCTCCATAGCCTCACCCCTCCCTATATCTGAAACCTCCTCCAGCTCTACAACCCACCGAGATCTCTGCGCTCCTCCAATTCTGGCCTCTTGTGCATCCCCTAATTCCTTCACCCCACCACCGACACCTGTGCCTTCAGCTACCTAGGCCCTAAACTCGAACTCCCTCCCTAAACCTCTCCGCCTCTCTCTCCTCCTTTAAGACACTCCTTAAACCCTACCTCCACCTGTCCTAATAGCTCATCGGCTCGGTGTCAAATTTTGCCCGACAACGCTCCTGTGAAGCGCCGTAGGTTTTACGACGTTAAAAGCGCTATATAAATGCAAGTTGTTATTGCTTTCTACTGTTTGAAAATCTGTGAAGTAGTAAATGGTGATCTTAAGAGAACTTGCTTCCTGTTATTGAGCTCCAGGGTGGGAGGGAGGAGAGAAGTACTTGGTTGGCTGTAAAGCGCTTTGAGACATCCGGTGGTTGTGAAAGGCGCTATATAAATGTAAGTCTTCCTTTCTTTCTTCTTTCTAACTGAACCGTTGAAGTGATCCCAAGGCATTAAAGTACCCAGACTAATGTCTACATCAATGCTGCCATTAATTCAGCTTCATCCACACTATTCCTCTCCCCATTCATTTGCAAATATATCTTTATCTTCTAAAAGTGCTGATGACCTCTGCTGTAGTCGAGATCCAATATCCCCAGAGCCTCACCAGACATTGAACAATAAATAGGACACAAACACATACACCACCTGTTCAGAGTTCATTTGAAATCATTACTTAGCCACTTGGCCTGTGCTGTATAACTAAGTCCTGATCAAGTGCTGCCCAGCTCCGATTAATTAACCCACGGAAACTTGGGAGCTTGGCTGAGTTTTCTCTCTACCCCGAGTTGCAGGTGTGAACAATTTAAATTGGATGGGAAGGGAAACTGCCCACATATCCTCACTACATAAAGTCTCGTCTCACTTATGTGGGGGGGGGGGGGGGGGGGGGAAGATGGGGAGACTTACTTTCCTTTCATAAGCTGCTGGGGAGAAGACAAATTAAGCCCAACTCTTGGCCCATCCCAAAAGACCTTCTAAGATGTTGGCTACAAATTTCAGTGAATAGCAGCAAACAACCTCCAGTTAGCGTTTACTGTAAATGTATTGTTAGAGACGGGGCCAGTGGAGCAACATGGAGAGAGAACAAGTTTGCATTTACATAGTGCCTTTCACATTCTCAGGACGTCAGAAAGCAATTCACAACAGTTTATGAGGTGCTTGAAGTTGTTGTTAAGCTGGATCACTTTCTGGCTTTCCATTCCTCACCAGCTGCAGAGTGACACCACTATTCCCTGCCAGAATGCAGATGATTGGGTAAGTCCCCCATCAATCACTGCTGTAAGTGACCGGGATTGATTTTACGCACAGAATTTGTATTATGTAACTATCCTCCACCGACTGCATTTTTCTGGAGAAATAATCCTGCTTTAATCAGGAGACGTTGCTGTAGTTTCAGTCATGAGTTCGGTTTGCTGTAGTTCATAGAGACTCTTCTTAAATAGACTCTGTAGACTGTTTGCTGTAGTCCGCTGTTTAAACAGACTTAGTTTGCTGTAAAATAGACTGTTTGCTGCAAGTCCCGCCCTGCCACCAACTCATTGCCTGACACAGTGGGGTCAATAGACACTGTTCCTTCACCTCCGCTCAACATCTCATCTATCGTGTCTGAAACACATCGTCTAGGAGCTGAAGCCAGACTCAAATCCCACCACTGTGGCACCAGTGTGTTGCTCCACCACCTTCCCCAAGGTTACATCAAGAATGTTCCAAAACTTTCAGATGCAGATTTCACTTGTTCAGAAAATAAAATGGGAATACATTTAAACAACTCTTAAGCCTCACTTGTTTCTGAAAAGCATTGAATTGGATTTTTTTTTTTTTTTTTTAAATATAAAAATTCTTCCCATTGGTTTTGATGGTGAAACCTACCTTGCATTAACAATTACAAGACAACTTGAACAAAACCACTATTTAGAGAATCAATCCATGTAAACCCGCGTTTGTTACATAATATTTAATGAGCTGTGTGGAGGAAGCAAACACTCACTGCTCCAGTGTTCTGTTGTCGAGTATCCAGCGCTCCCGCCAGTCCTTCAATTGCCTGCGGTTCTTCGTACTTTACACTGAAAGAAAGCCAACATTCCTCTCGTTAGTGGTCGCTTGCTGATTGATGGCTCCACAGCCAGTCTTGGAGGATGCAACAAGTTTAAATACTGACTGGAGAATTCATTATATTGGGGGGAGCGAAGAGAAGGAAAGCGGCTCATAAATAGCAAGCTCCATTAAAATTCCCAACCTTGTGTTCACATCCCTCCAAGACCTCGTCCTTCCCTATCTTTGTAACCTCCTCCAGCCCAACGCTTCTCCAATTCTGGCCTCTTGCACATCCCTGATTTTAAAGGCTCCACCATTGG
Source organism: Somniosus microcephalus (assembly GCF_052327205.1). Lineage (NCBI taxonomy): Eukaryota > Metazoa > Chordata > Chondrichthyes > Squaliformes > Somniosidae > Somniosus > Somniosus microcephalus. The sequence continues at coordinate 14,036,882 of NC_141014.1, read as the reverse complement.
TGACCATACCTTCAGCTACCGAGGCCTTAAGCTCTGGAATTCCCTCCCGAAACCTCTCTCTTTCCTCCTTTAAAACGCTTCTTAAAACCCACCTCTTTATCTGCCCTAATGTCTCGTGTGGCTGTGTGTCAAATTTTGTTTGATAATGCTCCCGTGTAGCACCTTGGGACGTTTTACTACGTTAAAGGTGCTATATAAATGCAAATTGTTGTTATGTGCGTCTTGCACACGGGGTAATTACAGTTTGAACACTGTACCTCTGTTTTCCATTTAAACCACAAGTCTGACTTCGTGTATTTAAAACATTTTAATTAAAGGAAATACAGTCTACCGATAATTAAAAGTTGATTTGTGCACAAAAAAATGTAATTATTCAGTACTTCAAATCAAGAGTAGTACCAAAACCAAAAACTGAAGAGCCAGATTTTGCTTGGGGGGGGGGGGGGGGGGGGGGGGGGGAGGAAAGAGAACCGGCATCTGAACCATGCTCCCGTTGTTAATGTGAAAATGGGCCAGCAACCTGTGGCGATGGAGGGATACCCTGCGAATCGCCACAAGTTGCTGGCCGATTTGCGCTGCTCCGTCGTTAGCTTCGATGTAATGCCACAGAGGAACTCTAATAGCCCAAACCTCTCAATGATGGTACTCGGTTAGCTTCTTACTTGTGTTAACAGAAATAACTACAGTACTTAACACACCAAGTATTTTTTTCTTTCCAATACTTCAACCGAGTCTGAAGGAAATAACTTTCAACGCTTCAGGAGTATTTGGCCAGGCCATCACAATGGGGCTTTGTTAGGCAAAGGGTTACAAAACCAGGATGGGTAGATGGAGTTGAGACATTAGGCCAGGCCCTCCTAATGGGGCAATAGGGTCCAGTAAGTAGCTGAACCATATAGATCAGATTTGAGCCCTGGGTTTTATACCAGTCGATCTCGCTGTAGGACACACCATTGGGTTCCAATGGCCTGGATTATTTAAGGGCCAATAAAATGGAATGGTTCCTGCTCCTGCTGGGACTGCGCATGTTTGGACAGGATGGGATCGCCCCTCTCCTCCACTGGAATACTCCGCAGACCGTTACTATTCAGGCTCGCACAAATAACGCCCACTCAGCCAAAGTACCTGTGGCACTCTGGGTGCCTATTGAACCATACTCCAAAGCAAGGAGACAAGGCCTTCATAAGGAAAGGGGAGGAGGGGGATAACATAACATATGAAATAGGAGCAGGGGTAGGTCATTCGGCCCCTCGAACCTGCTCTGCCATTCAATATCATGGCTGATCTGATCTCGGCTTCAACACCACTTCCCTGCCCGATCCCCATAACCCTAGACTCCCTTATCGTTTAAAAATCTGTCTAGCTCCACCTTAAATATATTCAGTGACTCAGCCTCCACAGCTCTGAGGGTCGTGAATCTTTGGAATTCTCTTCCCCAGAAGAAATTCCTCCTCATCAGTTTTAAAAGGGTTGCCCCTTACTCTGAAACTGTGCCCCCGAGTTCTAGATTCCCCCACGAGGGGAAACATCCTCTCTGCATCTACCCTGTCAAGCCCCTTCAGAATCTTATATGTTTCAGTAAGATCCCCTCTCACTCTTCTAAACTCCAGAGAGTAAAGGCCCAACCTGCTCAACCTTTTTTCATAAGACAACTCCTTCATCTCCGGAATCAACCTCGATTGGCGAGAGAGGGGGGAAAAGACGATTGGGGTCACCTCAACAATAATCTACTGAGCAGCAGTGAAGTAAAAAAAAAAGCTACAATCCCAAGTCACAATTTCTAGTTCCCTTCTCTGGATTAGTAAATATAAAGTATAACCACTTTACTAATCAAAATTGAAGTTGATCAACTAAAGGCAGCAGCATCACAGAATGTTAGAATACAGAAACAGGTCATTCAGCTAAACGCTCCAAGTCCCGTTCACCATCACCCCTGTGCTTGATGACCTACAATAGGTCCTGGTCCTGCAACGCCTCGATTTTAAAATTCTCATCCTTGTTTTCAAATCCCTCCATGGCCTCTTCACCTCCCTATCTCTGTAACCTCCTCCAGCCCCACAACCCTCCGAGATCTCTGCGCTCCTCCAATTCTGGCCTCTTGAGCATCTGAGATTTTAATCGCTCCAACATTGGCGGCCGTGCCTTCCACGCAACTGTGCAATTTTCTTTCAATAAAAGGATAAAAAAGTTGACCTTTCACCTGCTGGATTATGTCCCTTCATAAACCAACATTACTTCTCTATAGTCCAACAGCGCAGCGAGACTAAAGCAAGTGGAAGGGGCGGCAGTGTACAGGTGGAATGGCAATTAATATTAACGGGGATTCCATTTAGGATAATAATTACATGCAATAAATCTGTATGAGGGCTGAGGACGAGAGGGAGGGGAAGGGAAAACCATTTACAGAATATCATTTGGGCACACCACATAGGATATTCAACAGGTAACTGCAATAGGCCCTCATTCCACAACTCTGTACTGTACTCAGTTCATGTATAAACGTGAATATTAAATGTACACAGATTACAAACACAGGATCTTTTGCCAGGAACATTCCTTTTCATATAAAATTCTTCTGGTCACAAAATTCCTGACCACTTGATGGTTAGTATTTTGAAGTCTCAATCCAAATTATGGCATCATACACACTAGTGGCAGAACTGGCTGCAAAAATCAAGTCAACAAGCAGAATAATGGCAAATCAGAATTTACCCAAGGCTACTGTATTTAATTTTAGTTTTGAAAATAATTTGTTTTGGTCTGAAACTGTGGTTTAATTTCCTAAAGATACCGTCACAGACAAAATGGAGGTTTTATAGTCCACTTTAATCAGGAGGTTCAGGTGACAAAGCTTTTAGTCATCTGTCCTAATAAATCACGTGGCTCGGTGTCAAATTTGGTTTGATAATCGCTCCTGTTTCACTACGTTAAAGGCACTAAATAAATGCAAGTTGTTATTGTTGATAACACAAAATGGACATTTTATATTTCAATGAAGAGGATTACAATCAAAATAGGCATTTTACATTCCACTTTAAGAGGTACAGATGATACCACAAATGAAAAAAGGTGCCCTTCTCCCTTGAAAGGCAATGATACACTGCAACAAAAGCAAAATACTGCAGATGCTGGAAATCTGAAATAAAAACAGAAAATGCAGGAAATACTCAGGTCAGGCAGCGTCTGTGGAGAGAGAAAAACAGTTAACGTTTCAGGTCGATGCCCCTTCGTCAGAACTGGAAAAAGTTGGAGATGGAGCAGGTTTTTAAGCAAATGTAGGGTCAGGGAAAGGGGAGGAAAGAACAAAAGGGAAGGTCTATGATAGGGTGGAAGGCAGGAGAGATTGAGAGACAAAAGGGATGACGGTGCAAGGCAAAATGAGATGGTAATGGGACAAGTTAAGAAACAAAAGATGGCTCTAGATGAAGTGTAAATGGCACTGGCAGAATAATCAACAGCTGCCACGTGAGAGAAAAATGGAAAAAAGATAGGGGCTGAGGTTATGGTCTGAAATTGTTGAACTCTATGTGGAGTCCAGAAGGCTGTAAAGTGCCTACTCGAAAGATGAGGTGCTGTTCCTCGAGCTTACGTTGAGCTTCATTGGAACAGTGTAAGAGGCCGAGGTCAGAGTGGTGAATTAAAGCGACAGGCGACCGGAAGCTCAGGGCCACGCTTATAGGCTGAACGGAGGTGTTCCGCAAAGCGGTCGCCCAAAGTGGCAATCTGTGTGTAGAGCCGGAAGATGTGGGTGAGGTTTTAAATGAATATTTTGCATCTGTGTTCACTATGGAGAAGGATGATGTAGGCATAGAAAATCAGGCAGGGGGATTGTGATATACTTGAACAAATTAGTATTGAGAGGGAGGAGGTACTAGTGGTTTTAGCGGGCTTAAAAGTGGATAAATCCCGGAGGCCCAGATGAGATGTATCCCAGGCTGCTGTGTGAGGCAAGGGAGAAGATTGCAGGGGCTCCGACACAAATTTTCAGAACCTCTCTGGCCACAGGGGAGGGCCGGAGGACAGTTAACGTAGTACCATTATTCAAGAAGGGTAGTAGGGATAAACCAGGGAATTACAGGCCAGTGAGCCGAACATCAGTGGTAGGGAAATTATTGGAAAAAATTCTGAGGGACAGAATTAGTCTCCACTTGGAGAGGCAAGGATTAATCAAGGATAGTCAGCATGGCTTTGTCATGGGGAGATCATGTCTGACCAATCTGATTGAATTTTGAGAGGGGGCGACTAGGTGTGTGGATGAGGGTAGTGCAGTTGATGTAGTCTACATGGACTTCAGTAAGGCTTTTGACAAAGTCCCACATGGGAGACTGGTCAAGAAGGTAAGAGCCCATGGGATCCAGGGCAATTTGGCACATTGGATCCAAAATTGGCTTAGTGGCAGGAGGTGATGGTCAAAGGTTGTTTTAGTGACTGGAAGCCTGTGTCCAGTGGTGAACCGCAGGGATTGGTGCTGGGTCCTTTGCTGTTTGTAGTGTACATTAATGATTTAGATATGAATGTATGATCAGTAAATTCACAGACGACACGAAAATTGGTGGAGTGGTAAATAGCGAGGAGGGAAGCCTCAGGCTACAGGACGATATAGATGGGTTGGTCAGATGGGCAGAACAGTGGCAAATGGAATTTAACCCTGAAAAGTGTGAGGTGATGCATTTTGGGAGGACTAACAAGGCAAGGGAATACACAATGAATGGTAGGATCCTAGGAAGGACAGAGGATCAGAGGGACCTTGGTGTGCATGTACATAGATCCCTGAAGGCAGCAGGACAGGTAGATAAAGGTGGTTAAGAAGGCATATGGGATACTTACATTCTATGCCTCGGCTAATGAAAGCAAGAGCAGGGAGGTTATGATGGAGCTGTACAAAACGCTAGTTAGGCCACAGCTGGAATGCTGTGTGCAGTTCCGGTCACCATACTATAGGAAGGATGTGATTGCATTGGAGAGGGTGCAGAGGAGATTCACCCGGATGAAGAGAGACTGGACAAGCTGGGGTTGTTTTCTTTAGAGCAGAGAAGGCTGAGGGGGGACCTAATTGAGGTGTACAAAATTATGAGGGGCATAGATAGGAAGGAACTTTTCCCCTTAGTAGAGGGGGCACAGTTTCAAGGTAAGGGGCAGGAGGTTTAGAGGGGATTTGAGGAAAAACTTTTTCCACCCAGAGGGTGGTTGGAATCTGGAACTCACTGCTTGAAAGGGTGGTAGAGGCAGGAACACTCACAGCATTCAAGAAGCATTTAGATGAGCACTTGAAACGCCATAGCATACAAGGCTACGGACCAAGTGCTGGAAAATGGGATTAGAATAGACAGGGCTCGATGGCCGGCGCGGACACGATGGGCCAAAGGGCCTCTTTCTGTGCTGTATGACTCTGACTAATCTGCGTTTGTTCTCCCCAGTGTAGAGGAGGCTGCATTGTGAGCAGCGAATACAATATACTAAATTGCAAGAAGTACAAGTAAATTGCTGTTTCACCTGGAAGGAGTGTTTGACGCCCTGGACAGTGGGAAGGGAGGAGGTAAAAGGGCATATGTTGCATCTCCTGCACTTGCACGTGAAGTTACCAGGTGAAGGGGAAGGGGTGTTCAGGGTGATAGAGGATACACTGCAGTCCAGTTACTACGAGTGCCAGGGCCGTCCAATACCTCACCCAAAGAGCCATTCCGCACATGATTACTAAGAACATAAGAAATAGGAGCAGGAATAGGCCATTCAGCCCTTCAAGCCTGCTCCACCATTCAATGAGATCATGGCTGATCTTCTGCCTCAACTCTATTCACCAGCCCTATCGCCATATCCCTTGATGCCCTTACTAGTCAGAAATCTATCGACTTCTGTTTGAATATACCCAATGACTGAGCCTCCACAGCCCTCTGGGGTAGAGAATTCCAAAGATTCACCACCCTCTGTGTGAAGAAATTTCTTCTCATCGCAGTCCTGAATGGCCTACCCTTTATCCTGAGGCTGTGGCCCCTGGTTCTAGACTCCCCAGCCAAGGGAAACATTCTCCCAGCATCCACCCCATCAAGCCCTGTAATAATTTTGTATGCAATGAGAATTTGACAATCACAGCAGAGCTCCAATCCTGTCCTTACCAGACTTCCACATACACTTTGCAACACAATTACACAGCGATCAGAAGTGAGAAAGTCACTGATTCCCTCCTTCTCCCCCTTACTCAACAGGACGCAGAGGCCAAATTGGAGTACCCCTGCCTTGGCATTGAACAATGATAAACCTGGGATTTTGCTAATTTGTATGTCAGGTACAGAAAATAATCATAATCATAAAGGCTAATGGAATGGCGGCCTTTATATCTCGAGGACTAGAATACAAGAGGGTAGAAGTTATGCTGTAGCTGTACAAAGTGCTGGTTAGACCACACCTGGAGCACTGTGAGCAGTTCTGGGCACCACACTTTAGGAAGGATATATTGGCCTTGGAGGGAGTGCAGCGTAGGTTTACCAGAATGATATTTTGATTCCAAGGGTTAAATTACAAGGAGAGATTACACAAATTAGGGTTGTATTCCCTGGAATTTAGAAGGTTACGGGGTGATTTGATCGAAGTTTGAGATAACGGATATTGGAAATAGTTCTCTCTATCCACCCTGTTTGGAGAGTCTAGGACTAGGGGGGGCAGTCTCTAAAAATTAGAGCCAGGCCTTTCAGGAGTGAAGTTAGGAAACACTTCTACACACAAAGGGTGGTAGAAGTTTGGAACTCGCTTCAGCAAACAGTAGTTGATGCTAGGTCAATTGTTAATTTTAAAATCGGAGATTGATAGATTTTTGTTAACCAAAGGCATTAAGGGATATGGGGCAAAGGTGGGTATACGGAGTTAGGTCGCAGATCAGCCATGAGCTCACTGAATAGCGGAACAGGCTCAAGGGACTAAATAGCCTACGTACCATATCAGGCTGTTTATTGATCCACTAAAGCGTGAGGGGAGGGCTTAATATAATAGAATCATACAGCACAGGAGGCCATTCATTTACAAAAAGGTTAAATCTTCCATTTTATGTTAACTATACAACGTGTATACATTCAGGAGCAATGGGATAACAAATGTCATACTATAGCTATCACAAGGAGGACCACACAGCCAAGTACCACATTGCTGCCATCCGTTTTCTCCATTCAAAATTTCCAGAGCAAAAGGCAATTAAAAACCTAAGAAAATAAATTATGCCAACAGTAAATAAGGTTCATCAGCATTGTGGCAAAAATACAAAAAGTACTGTAACAAAATAAAACCCCCATGAAAGAAATTTCCATTAAAAAGGTTGTCCAAAGAACAAAGAATGAGCTTGCCTTTATACAACGCCTTGGACAGGATTTGAAATGATCAGAGTGCGGTGTTTGTTATGGTAACACTAGTCCGAAGTCTTGGCTTTGTTGTAGCACAGTTACCTCAGAGTCTTTCACGCACTCAGGACGTCCCACAGTGCTTCACAGCCATTTAATTATGTTTAAACGTAGTCACTTTTGTTTAATAGACAAACGCAGCAGCCAGTTTACACATAGCAAGATCCCACAGTCAGCAATGCGACAAATGATCAAGTATCTGATTTGGTGGGACGGGTGAAAGGTTCCATGCTGGCCAGAACACCAGGAGAACAGGCAGAAGGGGCCTCGGTTTAACAGCTCATCCAAAAGTCAATGTAGCTCTCCCTCAGGTCAGCCTAGATGACGTAATCAAGTCTTGAAGTGTGGCTTAAACCTATGACCTTCTGACTCAGAGGTGACTGTGCTACAACAAAGCCAAGATTGCAGACTGTTGTTACCATAACAAACACAACATTGAGATCATTTCAAATCCTGTCCTAAAGGGTAACACCATGCCACAAGAGTCACATCATAACATTAAATGACACAACATGCTCCTACGTGGTGATGCACATGAATACAAGGCAAGTATTCCTTATATTTATCTTTTATCATGTCTTTGTTTATTAACAAAAGCACCTCTGTAGTTTGTTCCCCTTCCATTTCTCCACCTCTTCTGAAGACATTGACTTGCACTGGTACTGATCCGGAGGGATTTGATTCCTGGGATGAGAGGGTTGTCCTATGAGGATAGATTGTGTAGAATGGGCCGATACTCTCTGGAGTTTAGAAGAATGAGAGGTGATCTCACTGAAACGTAAGATTCTGAGGGGGATTGACAGGGTAGATGCTGAGAGGTTGTTTCCCCCTGGCTGGAGAGTCCAGAACTAGGGGGCATAGTCTCAGGATAAGGGGTCGGCCATTTAAGACTGAGATGAGGAGGAATTTCTTCACTCAGAAGGTTGTGAATCTTTGGAATTCTCTGCCTCAAAGGGCTGTGGATGCTGAGTCGTTGAGTGTATTCAAGGCTGAGAGATGGATTTTTGGACTCTAGGGGAATCAAGGGATATGAGGATCAGGCGGGAAGGTGGAGTTGAGGTTGAAGATCAGCCATGACCTTATTGAATGGCAGACCAGGCTTGAGGGGCCGTATGGCCGACTCCTGCTCCTAATTCTTATGTTCTTCTGATACTCCCTGGTACCCAATCCAACTGGTCAGTCCATGTATGAGCCTATACAGAGAGTGTCATTGGCTATTTACCCACAGAGAGCATTACAGCTGAGCCTTTTCCAGCTGTCATTGAATAGGGATCAGGAATAGGAATCCTGACTGATTTTTCACTTTCCTATCATGGGGGTTGGGGGCACGATCAGTTATCAATGAACTCAACAGAAACCACAGATAGACCTGGGACCTATCACAGAATTTTGTAGCACAGGAGGCCGCCATTCGGCCCATCCTGCCCGGGCCAGCTCTTTGAAAGAGCTCCCCAATTAGGCGCATCCCAGTGCTGTTTCCCCGCGGCCCTGCAGATTTTCTCCCTTTCAAGTATTTATCCAATTGCCTTTTGAAAGTTACTATTGAATCTGCTTCCACCGCCATTTCAGGCAGCGCATTCCAGATCACAACTCGCTGCATGAAACATAGAAGATAGGAGCCATTCAATGCGATCATGGCTGATCATCCAAGTTCAGTACCCGGTCCCTGCTTTCTCCCTATACCCCTTGATCCCTTTAGCCTTAAGAAATATATCCAACTCCTTCTTGAATATATTTAATGAATTGGTCTCTACTGCCTTCTGTGGTAGAGAATTCCACAGGTTCACCACTCTCTGGGTGAAGAAATTCCTCCTCATTTCTGTCTTAAAAGGCCTACCCCTTATCCTTAGACTGTGAGCCCTGGTTCTGGACTCCCCCGCCATCGGGAACATCCTCCCTGCATCTAGTCTGTCCAGTCCTGCCAGAAATGTATAAGTTTCAATGAGATCCCCTCTCATTCTTCTAAACTCCAGTGAGTACAAGCTCAATCGACCCAATCTCTCCTCATACGTCATTCCTGCCATCCCAGGTATCAGCCTGGTGAATCTTCGCTGAACTCCTTCCATGGCAAAAACATCCTTCCTCAGATAAGGCGACCAAAACTGCACACAATATTCAAGATGTGGTCTCACCAAGGCCCTGTACAACTGCAGCAAGACATCCTTGTTCCTGTACTCAAACCCTCTCGCTATGAAGGCCAACATACCATTTGCCTTCTTAAGCATGCAGGTGCAGCAGGCGGTTACCTTCAGCGACTGGTGCACAAGGACACCCAGGTGTCGTTGCACTTCCCCTTCTCCCAATCTATTGCCAGTCAGATAATAATCTGTCTTCCTGTTTTTGACACCAAAGTAGATAACCTCACATTTATCCAGGTTATATTGCATCTGCCATGCTTCTGCCCAATCACCCAACCTGTCCAAATCATCCTGTAGTTTCTCGGCATCCTCCTCACAGCACACACGCCCACCTAGTTTTGTGTCGTCTGCAAATTTGGAGATATTACATCTAGTTCCCTTGTCTAGATCATTAATATATAGTGAATAGCTGGGGTCCTAGCACCGATCCCTGCGGTACCCCACTTGTCACCGCCTGCCACTCGGAAAAAGACCCGTTTATTCCAACTCTTTGCTTTCTATCTGCCAACCAGTTCTCTATACAAGTCAATACCTTGCCCCCAATCCCATGTGCCTTAACTTTACATGCTAATCTCTTATGCGGGACCTTATCGAAAGCCTTCTGAAAGTCCAACTACACCACATCCACTGGTTCTCCCTTATCTATTTTACCAGTTACATCCTCAAAAAATTCCAGTAGATTAGTCAAGCACGATTTACCTTTTGTAAATCCATGTTGACTTTGTCCAATCCTGTCACTGTTTTCCAAGTGCTCTGCTATTACATCTTTTATAATGGACTCTAGCATTTTCCCCACTACCGATGTCAGGCTTACCGGTCTGTAATTCCCCGTTTTCTCTCTACCACCTTTTTTGAATAGTGGGGTAACAGTAGCTACCCTCCAATCCATGGGTACTGTTCCAGATTCCATCGAATGTTGGAAGATGATCAGCAATGCATCTACTATTTCTAGGGCCACTTCCTTAAGTACCCTAGGATGTAGATTATCAGGCCCTGGGGATTTATCGGCCTTCAAGCCCATCAATTTCCCCAACACCATTTCCCTACAAATACTGATTTCTTTCAGTTCCTCCTTTTCATCAGACCTTATGTTCCCCGACATTTCTGGGAGGTTATTTGTGTCCTCCTTTGTGAAGACAGAACCAAAATATGTATTTAATTGGTCTGCCATTTCTTTGTTCCCCATTATAAATTCCCCTGATTCTGACTGCAAGGGACCTACGCTTGACCTCACCAATCTTTTTCTCTTCACATATCTTTAGAAGCTTTTACAGTCAGTTTTTATGTTCCCTGCTAGCTTACTCTCATATTCTATTTTCCCTTTCTTAATTAATCCCTTTGTCCTCCTTTGTTGAATCCTAAACTGCTCCCAATCCTCTGGATTGCTGCTTTTTTGGCCAATTTATGTCCTCTCTCCTTGGATCTTATGCTATCCCTAATTTCCCTCGTTAGCCACGGTTGAGTCACCTTTTTTGTTTAATTTTATGCCAAACTAGGATGAACAAATTCTGTAGTTCATCCATGCGGTCTTTGAATATTTGCCATTGCCTATCCACCGTCAACCCTTTGAGTGACATTCCCCAATCAATCCTACCCAATTCGCGCCTCAGACCATCGTAGTTTCCTTTATTTAAATTGAGGACCCTTGTCTCCGAGTCAACGACTTCATTCTCCATCTTAATGAAGAATTCGATCATATTATGATTGCTCCGACCCAAGGGGTCTCGTACAACAAGATTGCTAATTAATCCTTTCTCGTCTGATGTCCGATTTATATAAAGCGGGTCTGATTTATTCTCTATATAAAAAAAGATCCAAGGGCCCCTGGTTTTACAGCAAGACAACGGAACTCAAACCTAACTGGTCAAGACACACACCTGTGGCTTCAGCTCTCCTATGAATGTACACGACTGCATAACATTTAAAGGTGGCTCACTCAGGACAGCACAGTAGGTTGAAGCACCATGGCTCAATGCCCAACACAACCGAGTTCCCATTTCAGCTGTCCTGCTATAGGGAGGGGAGACAGATGACAGCTCTACAGCTAATCATAATCATCAGAGGGACAGGGGAGAAAATAGAGGCACTGTGTGCATGTAAAGCAACTTGAGCAGCAAACACATGAAGCATTGCACATAGCTGCTTCAGGTCCATACAGTACAGATCCACTCAACAAGGACTCGGGTCCATACAGTACATATCCACTCAACAAGGACTCGGGTCCATACAGTACATATCCACTCAACAAGAACTCTGGTCCATACAGTACAGATCCACTCAACACGGACTTAAGTTTACGAATATGCCTCCTGTATTGTTAAGCAAATGCTTCTATATTTAAAAACAGTTATTCAGAGAGAGTCTCAAAATGAGTCCGAGTGTAGTAGCTGTTCACACAGACAAATTCCGAGTCTAGTCACCACAGTTAAAGGAGTAGTTGAGGCCAATAGCAGATACATTTTAGGGGAAGCTAGAAAAACCACATAAAGGGTGAAAGAAATAAGAGGATATGCCGATAGGGTTATATGAAGAGGGGTGGGAGGAGGCTCGTGTGGAGCATAAACACCGGCACAGATCAGTTGGGCCGAATGGCCTGTTTCTGCGCTGTACCTTTATGTAGTTCTATGTAAAACAATGTAAATAAGAACATCCAAGTATACTTATGCACATTGGGAGTTAACAAATTCTACATACGTACACATACAGAAAGTATTCAAATTCTTCCCAAGGCAGAATTTGCTACGGACTTCCTTGGAATGTGTATAACTGGTCCTACAATTTTGGTCCTTTAAGCTTTTGTTACCCATCCTGCCCAACTACAGGCAACATGATCGTAGAGTTAGAAAAGTCACATTTTGGAATGAACTTCAGTACCACTTGCTCCAGACTCACCCAATTAAGTGGCGCAGGCCAACAATTCCAGGATCGCGATCAAAACCACTGCTGCAGTTTTAGAAGCTTGAGCCAAGTAAAAAATAAAAAAATAAAAATACATTTTTAATGAAGTTCTCAGCCAAATCCATTTCAGCTTATTCCAGTCCAGTTGAAAGAGACTGGTTTGGGCCTTTTGCGGTCGAACTTTTCGAAAAAGTGGGGGTCGGTGAACGGGCCGCTGTGAATAATGGCGTTGAGGATGAAGACAAGTGCAACAATCAACAGACTGATGAGGAAAAATGGTATGAAGGCCTTTAGGTGTTTCAAATCCATCTCCGTCAGAGGCTCGAGGACTAGTAACTATTCTGCAACTGAAGAAGGGCTTTCACAGGACGGGCTCGAAGCAAAAATAGAACGTGTCTGAAAATAGTCCCAGCACATGTACACGTGGATTAAGTCAGAGATCTTGCAACTTTTTTTTTTTTTAAATGACACCTCCAAATAATTGCGTGGCTACATATGCTGCATCATGTTCTTTTGTTGGTTAGTGTGGGATCGAATTTTTATTAAAGGAATATTCCAGATCATAACACAAGGTTTACTTTTCAGAGCTATTTTCTTCAAATTAATTTGACTTCTTTTCTACAGAAGAAAATGATTTACCCCCCCCTTCCGAGTATCCTGGCATCATTCCCTATTTAAAAGGCCAGACATGAAATCTGCTCTCAAGTCGCACTCTCAAGTATTCTGGTTACAGCAGAATAGCAGAGGGTGAGGGAAGAATGGAAAAAGGAGAAGGCGGCTCCCGTGGCCCAGGAATGCAGCAGAGAAAGATTTAGGTGACCCCAGGGGTACAGACCACCCTGCCGGCCGTGCAATGATAGGGGATCCCCACCCCAAGCACCAGCCCACTCTTCCTCTATTCCAAGTGGCTCTGGTGTAGCCATCCTCCGTGACCCAGCCTCAACAGCTTTTTGGGGAAAAAGAGTGTTCCAGGTTTCCACTAGCCTGTGTGTGAAGAGGTGCTTCCAGACATCACCCCAGCTCTAATTTTAAGGTTCTGCCCCCTTGTTCTGGACACTCCCACCAGAGGCGATAGTTTCTCTCTCTTTACCCTATCAACTCCTTTAATCATCTTAAATATCTCAATTAGACCAACCCTTAATCTTCTATACTCAAGGGAATACAAGCCTAGTCTATGCAACCTGTCCTCACAATTTAACCCTTTTGCTCTGGTACCATTCTAGTAAATTTGTGCTGATTTTAAAGACCTCAAAGGGCTTCGATAGAGACGATACAGAGAAACTTTTCTCTCTGATGGAGAAATCAAGAACAAGGGGACACTATCTTAAAATTAGAGCTGGGCCATTTTAGGAGGGAAATCAAGAAACACTTTTTCCACACAAAGGGTAGTAGGAATCTGGAATTCTCGGCCCCAAAATGGCTGTGGATTCCAGGGGACAAATGGAGCTTTCAAGACTGAGATTGAGAGATTTTTGTTGGGTAAGGGTATCGAGGAATATGGAGCTAAGGCAGGTAAATGAAGTTGAGGTGCAGATCAGCCATGATCTAATTGAATGGCCGACTCCTGTCCCTATGTTACTATACCAGATATGAGAAGAACTGATGCAAAAACTAGGAACACAGTCGATTCTCCAGCACGGACATTGGTCATCTTAACAACCATGGCATTTCCAATACTTAGAAAGGCAACGATTATCGCCGACTACACCAAATGGTCTTGTGGAGGGAAATTTTCCACTAGGAACCAAATTATCAACCGTTATGTACCATGGATTCACCAAGACTGCTTCAATTTAGTTAGAGAAACAGATCATCTCTCTCTGCACAAGAGTTAAACTTTGGGTCCAGAAGTAAGTGTTAAAAATGCAATTCCCCCCCCCACCCAGGCACATTTAAACCCATCACTGTGCCCTTTGTGGTGCAATGCAACATATGGAAAACTAGCCTCAAGATCTGTGGCGTACACAATCCTCCGGTCACCTGGGTATGTGAACCTGTCTTCAGAAGGTACGTATACAGGCAGTCTTTGACAGTTGTGGAGTCTGCAGCAGCATAACCATTCCACAGTATAAAATTATTATATCGATATATCTGTATTTATCAACAAAAAGTGACCGTTTAGCTGGAGTGAATTGGAGGCTGTAGTACAGTACCAAGGATCATAGCTTTCTCACAAACCACTCACGTTTCGATTAATGTTTCGAATGTCATTTGAACACCTTGGTTGGGTTACAGCCCACTCCAATATTTCACCAGAGAAAGCAAAGGCATGAAATTCTCGATTGTTCCTTATTTTACTCAAGTCCGCAGCCTACATTTAACCCTTAACCACCCACGTCTCCTCACAGACCCCCTTGCTGCATAGCTGCACCTGGCACCGGAGGACGTTGCCCAGTGACCACTGCGTGAGCCTAGACAATATACAGTCCATGCCAGACATCCACAAATAGGTCCTTTCCTGATGACGAGTAAGTATTCCCCTTTTTCATGGTCACATTCTTGTCCACCAATACGAATTCCCTAATGGCTTGATCCAGCATGAAGCCGTTCACTCCATTTCCTGTTGATAATACCAGCATTGTGGCAATGCCATACCCAGCTGCTGCAGTGTTATGACCTGACTGAAAAGCATCCCTCTTATTTGGCTGATCGTGAGTAGCCTTTCTATAAATGGCAATGATTATTCACGTGGAAACAAGTCATGCATGTTGGAAGATCATCAGAATCCAGCGATTCCTACAGGAGTGGGAACCATGCTGTATGTTGTCCCTCTGCCAGCCCTGGCTCAGTGGGCAGCACTCTCGCCTCTGAGTCAGAAGGTCGTGGGTTCAGGTCCCACTCCAGGGAGTCGAGAATAAAAATCTAGGCTGACACTCCAGTGCGGTGCTGAGGGAGTGCTGCACTGTCGGAGGTGCCGTCTTTCAGATGAGAAGTTAAAGCAAGTCTGCTCTCAGGTGGACATAAAAGATCCCATGGCACTATTTTGAAGGAGAGCAGGGGAGTTCTCCCCGGTGTCCTGGCCAATATTTATCCCTCACTCAACATCACTAAAAACATGATCTGCTCATTATCACATTGCAGCTTGTGGGACCTTGCTGTGCGCAAATTGGCTACCACGTTTCCTACATTACAACAGTGACTACACTTCAAAAGTACTTCATTGGCTGTAAAGTGCTTTGGGACACCCAGAGGTCATGAAAGGCGCTACGTAAATGCAAGTTTTTCTTTTTCTGCCCTCTCAAATGACATGTCTGGCAACTTATTCCACAACTTTAAGTCTTTGGGTGAGTAAAAGTCTTTCCTAATTTCCCTTTTTGCTCCTAATTCTTACAATAAAATCTATATCCATTGGTAGTTAGATCAAGATCATCAATTTCCTTCACCCTAATTGTTACGTAGGTTTAAAATGGAAAGCGAAAATATTGTTTTAAAGTCTGACACTTAAGACAGGTTCTGCCTGTAGGGTTGAAGTTCACATATTCCCTTTTTGTCACGTTGTTGGAATTAAATGTTGGCATCGGACTCATTCTGATCGGTTGAGGTTTATGTTGCAATTTATAACTGTCATGTGGTTTCTTCATTCTGTTTTTTTTGCTGGTTTGGAGTTTTCCCTCACACGTCGGGGAATTATTCATCCCTCAGACTGAATCTGCGACACACATACTCCTTCATTAAAGAGTAATGCTGTAAAATGACCCAGCCGTCATCCGACACTGGCGGTGGAATCCAAGCCCCTGCTGGAGGATCATGCCAAAAGGCAACGATCTAATGCGTTAGCCTCCTGTCACTGCTGGCCATCGGCCCTGCTTGGACTGCAACAACAATCTTGGACCGACGTAAAGAATATGACCAGGTTGCGCAAAGAGTGATGGCGGAGCTGGGTTGGGTTGCAGAGCTGCAACCCATCCAACACGTTCCACAGTAGAGAATTTCATGAATTTGCTTTCTCCGCCGAAATACTAGACTGGGCCTTATCAAGGCAGAGAATACCTGCATGCTCCAGAGAGAAACCATGCATTGTACTGCTTGGCACTAGCTTCGTTAAGACTTAAAAGAATGGTCTGGTGACCTTGGGGAGGGGAGATATTGGGGCGGACAATAGGGACGGACAAAATGATTGAAAGTGAAGCAGTCTTTACCCTCGTCAAGCAGAGAGTGGTGAGAATGTGGAACTCACTACCACAGGGAGTGGTTGAAGCGAATAGTATAGATGCATTGAAGGGGAGGCTGGATAAGCATATGAGGGAGAAGGGAATAGAGGGTTACGTGGATAAGATTTAGATGAGGAAAGACGGGAAGAGGCTCGAGTGGAGCATAAACGCCGGCATGGACTTGTTGGGCCGAATGGCCTGTTTCTGTGCCGTATATCCCATGTAATCCTATGTAGAAGTATTGTAAATGACTCACCCCTCATGTACTCTGTTGCTTAGTGGCATCAAATTGCAAGTGAACAAGGCATGATCAGGTCATGCTGAGCCTGCCATATGTGGATATTGCGATGAGAAATTTGTAACAGCTATAGGATACAAGATTATATCTTATTGCACTTTTGCAACAGGAATTTGGATTCGACCTGGGAAGATTGAGCTCAAGAACTGTAAACTCGGTCAAATTAACTTGGCTCCAAGTACTTTACTTTGTTTAAAGGTGTTCTACTTTAAAAAGGGGGTAGCACTCTCGCCTCTGAGTCAGAAGGTTGTGGGTTCAAATCCCACTCGAGACTGAAGCACATAAAGCTACGCGGACACTCCAGTGCAGTACTGAGGGAGTGCTGCACTGTCAGAGGTGCCATTTTTCGGATGAGACGTTAAACCGAGGCCCCGTCCTCAGGTGGACGTAAAAGATCCAATGGTACTATTTCGAAGAAGAGCAGGGGAGTTCTCCCCGGTGTCCTGGGCCAATATTTATCCCTCAACCAACATCACTAAAACAGATTAGCTGGCCATTATCACGTTGCTGTTTTTTGGGAGTTTGCTGTGCACATATTGGCTGCCACATTCCCTACATTACAACAGTTCAAAAATCCTTCATTGGCTGTAAAGCGCTTTGGGACGTCCGGTGGTCGTGAAAGGTGCTATAAAAATGCAAGTCTTTCTTTACTTTAAATCATGGAACATTGCTCGTGAGCATATGGTCATACCGTCATTGAATTGGCATAACTAAGCTAGCTAGTTAACAACACCCCACCATAAGGCATGTCTGGTGCCAGCGCAGCCACACCCAGAAGAGTGAAGAACATTAATGGAAAGAAAATCTTGGGCGAACACATTTGTTGTTTGAAAAAATTGCATTTATATAGCACCTTTCACAACCTCGGGACGTCCCAAAGTGCTTTACAGCCAATGAAGTACTTTTGAAGGGGAGTCACTGTTGTAATGTAGGAAATGTGACAACCAATTGGTGTTCAGCAAGCTCCCACAAACAGCAATGTGATAATTGCTGTAAATATTGGCCAGGACACTGGGGAGAACTCCCCTGCTCCTCTTCCAATATTGCCATTGGATCTTTTACATCACCTGAGGGGACAGACGGGCCTCGGTTTAGCGTCTCATCCGAAAGACGGCACCTCCGACAGTGCCGCACTCCCTCAGCACTGCACTGGAGTGTCAGCCTGGAGTTTGTGCTCAAGTCTCTGGAGTGGGACTTGAACCCACGACCTGCTAACTCAGAGGCGAGGGTGCTGCCCACTGAGCCACCGTTAAATGATAACATTTTAAAGGGGGTGCAGAGACACAGATCTGGGGGTTCACATACACAAATCTTTTGAAGGTGGCAAGACAAGTTGAGAAGGCTGTTAAAAAAGCATAAAGAGAGGCATCGAGTACAAAAGAAAGAAGATATGCTAAACCTTTATAAATCCCCAGTTATGCCTCTGCTGGAGGGCTATGGGCAAACAGCAGGGAGGTGGGACTAATTGGATAGTTCTTTCAAAGAACCAGCACAGGGACGATGGGCCAAATGGCCTCCTTCTGTGCTGTAAGATTCTATGAGTAAGGCCATTATTTGGCCCACCCAGTCAGGAAAAAAAAACCCCCCACAGACCCTCATCACATCCACTATTCTTAAATAGTTGCAGGATTTTTACCTCCACTATGCTGCCTGGATATCCATTCCATGTGTTTATCATTTTTCCTGTGAAGAACATCCTGACATCAGTCCAAAACTTGCCGGCCTGCATTTTGAATCTGTGCCCACACCTTAGCTGACCTGCCGCTGAAGCCCTCGCACAAGTCTGTGTCACTTCAGCTCGGTTAGGCTAATGCTCCCCTAGCCGGCAACCTACCGCAGTTCATCCAAAGCTCGGCTGCCTGTGGGAGTGAAAGTCCACATTACCCGAATACCTCGCGATTCTTTCTGCGCCGACTTCCGAGACCAGCATGTGCTGGGTTAAAAGTTAAAACAGCTTTCTGCTGAGCATGGGTTGTAAATTGGCTGAGAGGATTTTGGGGAAAAGATGTCCTATGGGGAAAGATAATAGTAGGATGTGCAAGAGTCAGTCAGTCAGTCATATTTGAATGCGTCAACTTGAGAACTCTGTTTAGGGAGGGGAAGGTTTTATTGCGACAATAAAATAATTAGAAGAGTTGAGAGCCTGGGTGTTCAGTTTATATTGTTATTCTGTTAGCATTTGTATGTACCTTTGATGTACCAGAATTTATTGATAGTATGCATGGAACGTAGTGATCAAAGGGGAAAATTAGTATAAGAAATGTAAGAAATGTTTGGCAGCACACACTGGAATCAGAAAGTGTGTCTCTCAGCAGTTCTCATACTGGGTTACATAAGAAGTAGGAGCAGGAGTAGGCCATAAGACCCCTCGGGCCTGCTCCGCCATTCAATAGGATCATGGTTGTGTAGTATGAACAGACCCGAGCTCTCACACTGGGTTGTGTAGTGTGAACAGACCCGAGCTCTCACACTGGGTTGTGTAGTGTGAACAGACTCGAGCTCTCACACTGGGTTGTGTAGTGTGAACAGACCCGAGCTCTCACACTGGGTTGTGTAGTGTGAACAGACTCGAGCTCTCACACTGGGTTGTGTAGTGTGAACAGACTCGAGCTCTCACACTGGGTTGTGTAGTGTGAACAGACCCGAGCTCTCACACTGGGTTGTGTAGTGTGAACAGACCCGAGCTCTCACACTGGGTTGTGTAGTGTGAACAGACCCGAGCTCTCACACTGGGTTGTGTAGTGTGAACAGACCCGAGCTCTCACACTGGGTTGTGTAGTGTGAACAGACTCGAGCTCTCACACTGGGTTGTGTAGTGTGAACAGACCCGAGCTCTCACACTGGGTTGTGTAGTGTGAACAGACCCGAGCTCTCACACTGGGTTGTGTAGTGTGAACAGACCCGAGCTCTCACACTGGGTTGTGTAGTGTGAACAGACTCAAGCTCTCACACTGGGTTGTGTAGTGTGAACAGACCCGAGCTCTCACACTGGGTTGTGTAGTGTGAACAGACCCGAGCTCTCTCACTGGGTTGTGTAGTGTGAACAGACTCGAGCTCTCACACTGGGTTGTGTAATCTGACGTTTAAAGCAGTCCAACACTGCCCATATTCTATCTCCACACCGTCCCACTCGCCTCTCACCCTCGATAACCCACCCCTCCTAATAAACTCAAATTTAAAATTCTCATCCTGGTTTTCAAATCTCTCCATGGCCTCGCTCCTCCCGCCCTATCTCTAACCTCCTCCAGCCCTACACCCCTCCCTATCTCTGTAACCTCCTCCAGCCCTACAACCCTCCCTATCTCTGTAACCTCCTCCAGCCCTACAACCCCCCCTATCTCTGTAACCTCCTCCAGCCCTACAACCCTCCCAGATCTCTGCGCTTCTCCAATTCCGGCCTTTTGGCGCGACTCCGATTTTCATCGCTCCACCACTGGCGGCCGTGTCTTCAGCTGCCTGGGCCCCAAACTCTGGAATTCCCTCCCTAAACCTCTCCGCCTCTCTTTCCTCCTTTAAGACGCACCTTAAAACCTACCTTTGACCAAGCTTTTGGTCACCTGTCCTAGTATCTCTTTGTGGGTCAGTGTCAAATTTTGTCTGATACCGCTCCTGTGAAACACCTTGGGGCCTTTTACTGTGTTAAAGGTGCTATATAAATGCAAGCTCTTGTTGATGTAACAGTTTGGTTTTGAAATAGTGCCCAGATTTACTTTTTCTATACACTTTAATAATTTAGATATTCGAGATTCCATCTCAGTGCCTTCCTTTCAATACTGCTTTGAGCGCTGCACTGTCAGAGGTGCCGTCTTTCGGATGAGACGTTAAACCGAGGCCCCGTCTGCTCGCTCAGGTGGATGTAAAAGATCCCATGGCCACTATTTCGAAGAACAGTAGGGGAGTTCTCCCCGGTGTCCTGGCCAACATCTATCCCTCAATCAACATCACTAAAACAGATTATCCGGTCATTATCACATTGCTGTTCGTGGGAGCTTGCTGTGCACAAAATTGGCTGCCACGTTTCCCACATTACAACAGTGACTACACTTCAAAAAGGACTTCATTGGCTGTAAAGCGCTTTGAGACGTCCGGTGGTCGTGAAAGGCGCTATAGAAATGCAAGTCTCTCTTTCTTTGAGAGATTCCTCCAGTATTTTCTCAGAACTCAATCCTCATTCAGTAGGGATCAGCCTCTGAAATGAGGTCTGTCTGACACGTTAAACTATTTATTTTTCCTCTTTCGGTTGCTGTGTATTTTCTGTTTTTGTTTTTAAACTTCTACATTGATGGGGAATCACAAGACGGGGGAAATCATGCAACACACCGGATGGGCCGCTACTCACTTCTTGCGCTGATCCGCCAAGGAGCTGCTTCTGGTCTGTGCAAACATGTCGAACTCTTCCTCCTCAGTTTTGGGATGGCTGCTGTTCTCCAAGGACTTCAGTGTTGCACTCACACTGTCGCCTGCAACGCCTAAATGTACAGAAATCCCAGTTAACAGCCAACGCAATACTTCTCAGGCCATGCGATCTGAACAGCCCGATTTCTCCACAACACTGGGGAAAACAGGACTGAGTTGAGTCAACGTTAAAATGGAACTTTACACCGGTTTAGAGGAAGATGTTTTGGGAGTTATTACATGGAATTAACAGCACCAACAGGCCATTTGGCCCAACTGCTATGCTGGCATTTGTGCTCCACACAAGCCTCCTCCTACCCCTCTTCATCTCACCTGGTCAGCATACCCTTCTATTCCTTTCTCCCTCATGTATTTATCCAGCTTCCCCTTAAATGCATCCATGTTATTCGCCTCAACTACTCCCTGTGGTAGTGAGTTCCACATTCTAATCAATCACTCTCTGGGTAAAGACATTTCTCCTCAATTCCCTATTGGATTTATTAGCGACTATCTTATATTTATGGCCCCTAGCTTTGCTCTCCCCGACAAGTGGAAACATCTTCTTTTCATTGTTCATTAATATTGCAATTCTAACATGAAACAGATGCATTTTCTCCCAACTTTTTTTTTTGCAGTATTCTACTTTGCTGAAGTCACCAACTCAGTTCCACAGCCCCCTTGTGCGTCAGCAGGTGATCACTGCAGTGGTTGGCAGGAATGACGTATGAGGAGAGATTGGATCGATTAGGCTTATATTCGCTGGAGTTTAGAAGAATGAGAGGGGATCTCATTGAAACTTATAAAATTCTAACAGGACTAGGCGCAGGAAGGATGTTCCCGATGGCTGGGGAGTCCAGAACCAGGGGTCACAGTCTAAGGATAAGGGGTAAGCCATTTACAACAGAGATGAGGAGGAATTTCTTCACCCAGGTGAACCTGTGGAATCCTCTACCACAGAAGGCAGTTGAGGCCAATTCATTAAATATACTCAAGAAGGAGTTAGATATATTTCTTAAGGCTAAAGGGATCAAGGGATATGGGGAGAAGACAGGGACAGGGTACTGAGTTTGGATGATCAGCCATGATCGCATTGAATGGTGGAGCAGGCTCGAGGGGCCGAATGGCCTACTCCTATCTTCTTTGTTTCTATGTTTCCGTTTCTCTGTGGTTAAATGCACCATGCTATGGGGCACGAAGCCGTAAACACTAGGTCGGTCGAGCTTCGAAATCTGCTTTTGCCCTCAATCAGTGAAGGCCACAGTGGCGGTGCTACAGCGAGCAACCACGTCCCTAGGCTGGGAAGGGAGAAATCGGGCTGGTTTGCAGCTCCTACTTTGCTTACCTTCAGCTCCCTGTGCACCGAAGTGCTCAGATATTTCAGCCCCTCAAGTCTCGACCAAACATA
This sequence comes from Somniosus microcephalus, assembly GCF_052327205.1. NCBI lineage: Eukaryota > Metazoa > Chordata > Chondrichthyes > Squaliformes > Somniosidae > Somniosus > Somniosus microcephalus. The sequence continues at coordinate 14,014,212 of NC_141014.1, read as the reverse complement.
AATTTACGCTAGCCGATACAGAGTCTACTCATGGCGAGAGGTCTCCCTGCAGTTATCAGAAACCAGTTAATGTACAGTAAAGCACGGTTGGATTGCTTGCTTTGAAACAGAAGCTGTCCATTTAAAGTAATCTAATTGGAGTATATCTGTAGTCAGGAGAAACTACTTTACCCAGAGTGGAACTCGCTACCACAGGGAGTACTTGAAGCGAATAGAACAGATACATTGAAGAAGAAGCTGCTAGATAAGCACGAGGGAGAAAGGAATAGAAGGATATGCTGACGGTGAGGTGAAGAGGGGTGGGAGGAGGCTGGCGGGGAGCACGGACCAGTTGGGCCGAATGGCCTGTTTCTGTGCTGCAGACTCAGCACTGGGGAAGGCCATAGCCTAAATGGTCAAGGCCTCAATGTGAGTTACACGCAGCCGACCCCCAACAGGGCACAGTAATAAGACAGGATCAGGCTTGGCTGCGATAGTTCCCACAGATACTGACCAGGCTCAAAGAGAATGGTCACCTGTATGATGGAAATGCTGGGAATGAGGGAGACAGGATGGGGAATGCGAGGGGGAGGGAATGGGGATTGCGAGGGTTGTGAATCTTTATAATTCTCTACCTGAAAGGGTGAGAGAGAGAGAGAGAGAGATTTTTGAACTCTGGGGGAATCAAGGGATATGGGGATCGGGCAGGAAAGTGGAGTTGAGATCAGCCATGATCTCACTGGATGGCGGAGCAGGCTCGAAGGGCCGTATGGGCTACTCCTGCTCCTAATTCTTATGTTTTTGTGTGCCGGAGAGGCACTGCTGCCCGTGAAACTATACGCAGCATCTTTGGGAGAGGAAGGGGTAATGCAGTCTTTGTCTCCTCTTCCCAATGTTAATAACCAACTGAGAACCAATACTTACTGAGCCCTGCCATCTGTGTTGGGAGATTCGAGGCAGTCACTGGGGTGACAACAGCTGGAGAGTTTGGTGTAAGATTTATTAAACTATCTCCATTCTCTGAAGCACTGGGCACCTTGAGAGAAAGGGTGAGAGAGAGAGAGAGAATTAACTTATGACATACTGGCAGTTTAATGCCAAGCTAACACAAGAGGAAGCGTACCAACAAATAAATTCTAAAGCCAACCAAGAGATCAAATACGTGGAAACCTGCAAATGGGAAGAGGAAGAGATATGGGATGTCATCAAGTTGGGAAGATGCACCTCATCAGTCTGGAAAGGAAGTAGATTCTGTGCCTGCAGATCTCATGAGCTGATTTTGCTGCATCAGATGCTCCTAATTTGGCACAATTTACCTGTGGCTTCGTCGAGCGAAAATGTTGAGCATTATTGAGTGCCAGCGGGATGACAAGTCATAGAATCATACAGCACAGAAGGAGGCCATTCAGCCCATCGCGCTAGTGCCAGCTCTTTGAAACAGCTTTCCAATTAGTTCAACTCCCCTACCCTTTCCCCGTAGTCCTGCAAATCTTTCCTTTTAAAGTATTTATCCAATTCCTTTTTGAAAATGATTGTTGGATCTGCTTCCACCACTCTTTCAGGCAGTGCATTCCAGATCATCATAACTCTGCGGGAAAAAAAAATCTCCGCACCTCCTCGCTGGATTTTTGCCAATGACCTTAAATCATTTGTTCTAGGATCCAAAAGAATTGGTACAAACGTGCCACACACACACGCACACACATGCACGGGCTGGATTTTTCCAACCTCGGCGGGTCCATGGTGTGTGAGGACCCCGCATCCATCTCGATCCCAGCCTCCAACAAGATCTTCCATTGATGGGGCTCGTTAAGCCCGCCCTGTGAGGTTCCCAGCCAATTAGAGGAAGCGGGTCCGGTGATGTAATTTGATGACACGTTAGCAGCCGGTTTCCTTAAAGGGACCATGTCCACATCCATTTTGACAGTTGTACAGTCGGTGTTCTACAGCATGGAGATGCCGACAATCACTGCACAGAGGTGCACGGCTGCACCCAGGCTCTCCCATGACTCCCTCCATATGCAGGGAGGTTCCCTTCCCTTCCAATGGGCGGAAGAGACCTCCCCAGAAGATCAACACAGCCTGGTGACACTTTGCAGAGGAGGGCACAAGCAGGGATGTCGTCAGGAGGGCCAGGCTGCAGTGGCGCAAACCTTTCAATGATCTCAGTAGATCACGAAACGTTACTGCAAAGCCACACTCAACCTCATCCTGCTGTACCACTCCTCACATCCCCATCACTCTGCCTTCCCTACCCTACTCCTGCACATCCTTATTCACACCAACTTACCTTGCACCTCCACCCATCCCTCGCTATCTACGTGATCACTTCCCCTTCTCACTAGCCACCCCTCACACTCATCCTTGTCCAATCATTCAAACTAACACACAAGGGTAGACACTTGTGTGCTTTAGCCAATGTTCATGTAAAGTTTCTGTTAATGTGTTGTCAAGCATTGAAATCCTTATTTTTACCACTTTGCCTTCTTGGGCAGATTTGTGTGCACCTTTGGAAGTGTCTAGTGAGTTCCAGTGAATGGTGAGGCATAGCGTTCTCCTCCCTCCTCCCCCCCCCCCCCACAATGTTGATGAGTGTAAAAGGAATGGCTTGGAGATTGTAGGGATGCTTTATGGTGCTGGTGTGGGGTGGTGCCAACCTGGTGCATCATATGGCAGCCAGGGTGTACAGTGTTAAATGAAGCAAATCTGGACATGGTGACACCATCGCTGGCGTCCCGGGTAGCAATGTGTACTGGTGCTGATGCCCTGTGTCCAGTGCAGCATCAGGTGATTGCGAAGAAGGCTGGTGTGGATGTTGGTGCTGGGGCTGATCATGTTGGGATTCTGAGGACCAAGGTGAGATTTTTTCAAGGGCACCGATGCTGATGGAATAGATGGCAGGTGAGGTTCAGATGACAGAAGCAATCTGTCAATGGTGAGAGAGGTTGTTCCAAGGAGGTGACACTGGATAGAGAGCTTGCTCCAAACACTTGCAACCTGCATAAAGGTCAAACTGTCTTCTAAATGCAGTAAGCAACAGTTTCTGAGCTTGGAAAGTGAACAGATGTGAGATGGGAGCTTTTATAGCACATTTGCAGCTGTCAGATTAGTAAATCATTCCATGCCGACAACACCCGACCTACTTACCCGACGGGATACCCACTCTCTGGGAACCGCGTTAAAAACCTGGTAAAATGCCAAGTACATGGGAAAATGGTTCTTAACTACCTTTTAACAAGCTTTTTAAGTATCTAAATTGGCTGACCCGCCGCTTGGTGTCGGGTCTGCTCAGGAGTGACATACCCGACACTTGGGAAACTGACAAGGAGGCGGGCTTACAGCGGGATACTGACCCGCCGTCAATCTGTGATTTTGACAGCGGACCAGTCTCCGAACCCGCCCTCTGAGCACCGGTAAAATTCCGGCCAACAGATCCGTTTCACACTTCAAGCAACATACACACAATGTCCTCTACCTCTAGTCGGAGATACACATGGCACACGTCATGTATCGGCAGTGACTCAAACTAGAAGATTGGTTAACTTTATCCCAAGAGTTGAACTGTACTCACTCGATTAGCAGCATTCTGTCCAGTTCTGAACCTTTCAAACCTGAAAAAAACCCAAGAAAGATAGAATCGGTGAAGTCGGCACGAGATATATATACACTTCATGGGGAAAGATTTGCAGGGCTATGGGGAAAGAGCAGGGGGGAGTGGGACTAATTGAACAGCTCTTTCAAAGAGCCGGCACAAGCACGATACTTCTGTGCTGTATCATTCTATGAGAAGGCACTGGGAATTTCCCGTCCTTACAACTTTCAGTCAAATCAGAGGCAGATCCCACAAGCACTAAATTCTCGACCAGCCTAAAATCTTACAAACTTCATGACAGGATATATAATCTCTGAGAAAAACTGACAGTCTGGGCACATTGGGTGTTAAAAAATTAGACGGTACCTTGACAATGCACCTAAATGTGGGTTATGGCAAGTGAGAGACATGAAAAAAAATGATTTCTCTTTTATCTGAATTTTATATAAAGGGAGCAGTAATCACCGATTTTTCTGCCCTGTGGGGAACCACCTAGCCTTGAGTTGAGGATTTCCCCATTATAATCAGGAACTTCATTCCACTATATAATCCCGAACTTCAGGTGGGGGAATTTCAGGTAAACATCACACTCCTATCACTTTATACAACATCAATATAGATTAATACAGCACAGGAGGCCATTCGGCCCATCGTGTCTGCGCTGGCTCTTTGAAAGAGTAATCGAGTTAGTCCCACTCCCTGCTCTTTCCCCACAGCCCTGCAGTTTTCCCCCCTTCAAGTATTTATCCAATTCCCCTTTGAAAGTGATTATTGAATCTGCTTCCATCACCCTTTCAGGCAGCGCGTTCCAGATCACAACTCACTGTGTTAAAAAAAAAAAAAAAAAATTCTCCTCATTCCCCACCACGTTTTTTTAGCCAATATCTTAAATCGGTGATCTTTGGTTACCGACCTTCCTGCCAGTGGAAACCGTTTCTCCCCATCAACTCTATCAAAACCCCTCGTAATTTTGAAGACCTCTATTAAATCTCCCCTTAATCTTCTCTGCTCTGAGAACAATCCTAGTTTCTCTAAATTCTCCACATAACTGAAATCCCTCATCCCCGGCACCATTCTAGTAAATCCCCTCTGCACCCTCTCCAAGGCCTTGACATCCTTTCTAAAGTGCGGTGCCCAGAATTGGACAAATACTCCAGCTGAGGCCTAACCAGTGATTTGCCATTTTATTGAGCTGCAGACTCTTTGCTGTGACATATGTACCAGTTGCACATGCCCACCTCCACCCAAATTCGTGCAAAATATTAATTACATAAAAACAACTTGTTAATGAGTGTCAACTGTGGCTCAGTGGGTAGCACTCTCACCACTGAGTCAGTAGGTTGTGGGTTCAAGTCCCACTGGAGCACATAATCCAGGCTGACACTGCAGTGCAGTACTGAGGGAGTGCTGCACTGTCGGAGGTGCCGTCTTTCAGATGAGACGTTAAACCGAGGCCCCCGCCTGCTCTCTCCGGTGGATGTAGAAGATTCCAAGGCACTATTTCGAAGAAGAGCAGGGGGGAGCTCCTCCCCGGTGTCCTGGGGCCAATATTTGTCCCTCAACCAGCATCACAAACAGATTCTGGTCATGATCACATTGCTGTTTGTGGGAGCTTGCTGTGCACAAATAAGAACGAGAGAAATAGGAGCAGGAATAGGCCACTTGGCCCCCTCGAGCCTGCTCCGCCATTCAATAAGATCGTGGCTGATCTTGGGCTCAAAGCCACTTCCCTGCCCGCTCCCCATAACCCTTCACTCCCTTATCTTGCAAAAATCTGTCTATCTCCACCTTAAATGTATTTAATGATCCAGCCTCCACGGCTCTCTGGGGCAGAGAATTCCACAGATTTACGACCCTCAGAGAAGAAATTCCTCCTCATCTCAGTTCTAAAAGGGCGACCCTTTATCCTGAAACTGTGCCCCCAAGTTCTAGATTTCCCCACGAGGGGAAACATCCTCTCTGCATCTACCTTGTCGAACCCCCTCAGTATCTTACATGTTTTGATAAGATCACCTCTCATTCTTCTAAATTCCAATGAGTATAGGCCCAGCCTGCTCAACCCCCTCATCTCTGGAATTAACCTAGTGAATCGTCTCTGAACTGCCTCCAATGCAAGTATATCCTTCCTTAAATAAGGAGACCAAAACTGTACGCAGTACTCAAGGTGTGGTCTCACCAATACCCTGTACAGTTGTAGCAGGACTTCCCTGCTTTTATACTCCAACCCCCTTGTAATAAAGGCTGCCAAGTTTCCTACATTATAACAGTGACTACACTTCAAAAATGTCACCGGCTGTAAAGCACTTTGCGATATCCAGAGATCGCGAAAGGCACTATATAAATGCAAATTCTCTCTTTTAATGCAAAGGACCGCTCAATGTTCCTGAAAAAAGTGCACGGTAGATTACCTGTCGTATCGGAGGAATATGTTATTGAGATTGTCATTGACGTGCAATAGATCCTCTGTCACCTGCTCATTGGTCACTCTCGAGATGAGTTCCAGGATCCTCTGCTGCATTGCTCGACACGTTCTGTTCAGCTCCTGGTGTGGAAAACGGATAATTGTCTAGAACTGCTATAAAGTACTAAACAGCAGAGTTATACTTTCTGCAGGCAGGGCAGAGATGATTTATCTTGAGGCGGAAGTTTAAATATTAAACCAAATTTCTTTTTTTTGTTGTTGCAAATTCTGTCCCCCTCCTGAAAGGATGGACTCCTTGCTCCAAGAGTGCCAGTCACCTTCACCCCAAGTGGCTGTTCTTTCTGCTCGGGCCTGGACAATCTCAGCAGGCTAGTCGACTGCGGAGACCATCACGCTTGCGCCCCATTCTGTCCTCACCTAACTTCACACATCCGCACCGACTGTTGGGGTCACTGGAGCCCACTCAGAAGGAGTAGCCCTGGTCAATTTTCTCCTCATTAACCGCGGGGTGCGGAGGCCAATTGTAGCCTCTTACCACTGATATCAGCCAAGTTAGCACAGAACAGGAATGGAGCCCAGGAACCCACTGGTCTCCATTAATCAGCTGCAGTCTCGATAAACTTGCTGCGCCATTGGGGGGTTTGCCATTTGAATAGCGCTCAATTACCACAAGGGCAGGTTTTGCACATTTACAGTGTTAGCTTCCGTTCACCTCTTCCTCCTCTCCTATTCCAAGCTTCTGTTAACCACGGAGTCAGAACTTGGGGGGATTAGGAGTATAAATGTCATTTGTTTAGAACACAAGAAATAGGAGCAGGAGTAGGCCAATCAAGATGATCTTCTACTTCAGATCCACCTTCCCGCCCCATCCCTATATCACTGGGTTCCCTTAGTATCCAACATGATGTTTTAATTGGTGCAATAAGACGACTAATCTTCTGGTCATTATGTTTTAGGTATGGATTACTAGATGGCTTAGAGTATTATGGCTTAAACTATCAAAGGTTAAAGATGCCAAGGAGACTCACCGCCACAACCACCTTCGAGGGCAATTAGGGATGGGCAATCAATGCTGGCCTTGCCAGCGACGCCCACAAACGAAAAAAACAAACTCAGGGGGCATGGACTCGAGGTCAGAAGAGGGAAGGGGATAATACAGATTTAGCTACTTGGCACAGTGTGTGGAACAGACCATCAAAGGAGACAGTGGCAACAAAGAGGAAAGGGGCCAGATAGAACTAATTGAAAGGAGATAAAGTATAGCATGATTTTTTATTTAAACTTTGGGACTGGCCAGTTGGGCCATGATTTGTTTGCTCCCCGGTCCAGTACAGCCCCACATTCACGGGATATGGAGCAAAGGCAGGTAAGTGAAGTTGAGGTACAGATAAGCCGTAATCTAACTGAATACAGAACAGGCTCGAGTGGTTGAATGGCCTGCTCCGATCTGAAAACTTTGCTTCACCTGTAGTAGTTCAAGGTCGGAGGAATCTTCTTGACCTGGGACCATCTCGGTCAGCATTTCCGACATCACCTTTACATTACCATTAACAACATCCAGTTCACTCCGCAGTTTAGAGGCCTGCAAAAAAAAAAAAAGCACACATTTAAAATCTAGCCTAAAATTCAAGCAGATTTTGACTGGAGCAGCTTAGTTATTCTAACTGCCACCAGCAGGTGGCGACTGAACGACAATCCATTTGAGAAGTTGGCTTGGGCTCTGTTAAAAATGACCAACAGTGAAGTGAATACTTTTAGCCATTACTCGACAGCGGTTAAGTTGCATTTGGTTCAACGGCAGCTCAAGTTTCTCAATAGCTAGGACGACCATTAGAAAATGAATTGCGTCTCCAGTGTATTACTGGCCCCAAATAATGGCACCACATGACTTCACATTGTAAGGATTGTTGACACTGATATTTGTTTACGGTGACGACGCTGTTTTATTTGGTAGAGAAAGGGGGAAGGAGAAGGCAAGATCATCAAAACAAGCCTGTGCGTGGCCCTGTCTAATACAGAGTCTGAACGCACAGAAAGAGCCCATTCGGCCCATCGTGCCTGTGCCGGCTCTTTGAAAGAGCGATCCAATTAGTCCCACTCCTCTACTCTTTCCCCAAAGCCCTGCAAATCTTCCCACTTCAATTCCCTTTTGAAAGTTACTACTGAATCTGCTTCCGCCACCCTTTCAGGCAGCACATTCCGGATCATAACAAGTCACTGTGTAAAAATGTTTATGCTCATGTCGCTCCTGCCGGTGGAAACAGTTTCTCCTTATTTACTCTATCGAAACCCTTCACGATTTTGAACACCTCTATTAAATCTCCCCTTAACCTTCCCTACTCCAAGGAGAACAAGCCCAGTTTCTCTATTCTCTTTCCACATAACTGAAGTCTTTCATCCCCTGGTACCATTCTAATAAATAGTAGGGGAGATTTTTTTCCTTCTTGTGGGTGGGGGAGGGAAGTCTGAAAGGTCATTTTATTGAAAACACTTTGCCTCCTATGACTATTGATGTAAAAAGACTGCTGAGCATTTGGTTTGAGGCTTTAATCAGCTGTTTCAAAACCATGAGATTTCTAGTTACATCACTAGTTCCTGGTTACAGAAACATCCCGAGCAAGCTGGGCCCACGCCCGAGTATTTATACTCCTTGGACGGCGCCACCAGCTGGCCGCCCAGTGTTACTTCATGTGTCATGAGAAGATTCATGACAACTATGATGGAAACGCAAAAGAGAGGCAACATTAAGCAGAAGAATCTCCAGCCAGCTGCACAGTTTGCTGTGCCAACAGTGAAATACGACTGCAGTCCCAGTGTTGGATTCGGGGGTAGGGGGTTCAGCTACCTCCTGATTTTACCTGTTCAAGGGAGGGAGTGATCGCACCTTCCGTGGACACTGCTGGGATGGGTTGCTCGGGGACTGGGAACACCGCTGGCTGCGCCGGGACAGAATTCGGCATCACCGCCGGGTCGATTTCGGGAATAGTCTGAAAAATAAAACAAACGTTCGTACGCAGAAGGAAGAGTCCAGCGGATAAGGACAAGTCTCCAGAATTAACATCCAGAGTTAGCGGCATGACAAATGAATAGGCACACATTTTAAGTAAGTGGGAGTTGTACGCTGTTTAACCACTGCTCCAGAGTGCTGCAGGCCACCCATAGGAAAATAAGCTGGTTTCTCTTTATACCGCAAGAAATTATGAACGGTTCAGGAGGTTCCCTCAGCCAGGTGGTGTTAGGAGAACAAACATAGAAAATAGGAGGAGTAGGCCATTTGGCCCCTCGAGCCTGCTCCGCCATTCAATGAGATCATGGCTGATCATCCAAATTCAGTACCCTGTCCCTGCTTTCTCCCCATATCCCTTTAGCCTTGAGAAATATATCCAACTCCTTGAATATATTTAATGAATTGGCCTCTACTGCCTTCTGTGGTAGAGAATTCCACAGGCTCACCACTCTCTGGGTGAAGAAATTCCTCCTCATCTCTGTCCTAAATGGCTTACCCCTTATCCTTAGACTGTGACCCCTGGTTCTGGACTCCCCCGCCATCGGGAACATCCTGCATCTAGTCTGTCCAGTCCTGTCAGAATTTTATAAGTTTCAATGAGATCCCCTCTCATTCTCCTAAACTCCAGCGAGTATAAGCCCAGTCGACCCAATCGCTCCTCATACGTCATTCCTGCCATCCCAGGTATCAGCCTGGTGAATCTTCGCTGCACTCCCTCCATGGCAAGAACATCCTTCCTCGGATAAGGTGACCAAAATTGCACACAATACTCAAGATGTGGTCTCACCAAGGCCCTGTACAACTGCAGCAAGACATCTTTGTTCCTATACTCAAACAGCTTCAGCTAGAAATAGGGAGAGAAGGAAGCGGTGGTGGGGGGGCGGGGGAAGGTGCGGTGAGGGATAACCTGGCTCGGGCTCCTGCTCCCGATCACTAGCTGGGGTGAAAGTTCACTATTGTGGAACCTGCCGACACTCGATGTGAAGAATGCTCAGCCGATTGAGGTGCCCATAGAACTCGACCCCAGCAAGGAATCAGCACCTTCAAAAGACAAGGTGGGGGGTGGGGGCTGAGAAAATAAACTTTTACGTATAGTTTGTTTGTTTTATATTAATTAGGGCTCTAATTATTGTAAATTCTGCACTATCACATGAGCAAAGCTCACTCACCTACAGGCACAATAGTGTGGTGGTTATGTTACTGGACTAGGAACACTGAGAATGCAAGTTCAAATCCCACCAGGGCAATTTGAGAATTTGAAAATCATATTTAAAAAAATCTGGAACTAAAAGGCTGGTATCAGTAAAGCTGTCAGATTGTTGTAAAACCCCCAACTGGTTCACTAATGTCCTTTAGGAAAGGAAACCTGCCGTCCTTACCCGGTCTGGCCTATATGCGACTCCAGTCCCACACCTGCCTGACCTGCTGAGTATTTCCAGCATTTTCCGTTTTTATTCCAGTCCCACACCAATCTGGCTAACTCTTAACTGCCCTCCGAAGTGGTCTAGAGAACCACTCAGTTGTATTCAGGTCAACTAGGGAATGGACAATAAACGGCGGCCTTGCCCGTGACACCCATATCCAGAGAATTGAAAAATAAAACCGACAGGCATTTGGCCGCTGGTGCGGGTAGAATAAATCAGGCCTGCTTAAGATGGTGCAGCCTCCTTGCTGGAATGGTTCCATAGGGACTGTCTGTCCTCACTTCAGTGGCAGGGCTGCAAGTATCACAGTTGACCTAAATACTGTCCCCACCCAAGGTCCACGTGCAATTTCCTGTAGTGGTCACTGGATAGCAAACAGCAAGACCCTGGAAGATTCTCTCCCCTCCCTAGCCCAGAGGCATAGAACACAAGAAATAGGAGCAGGAATAGGCCACTTGGCCCCTCGAGCCTGCTCCGCCATTCAACGAGATCATGGCTGATCGTGGGCTCAAAGCCACTTCCCCGCCCGCTCCCCATAACCCTTCATTCCCTTATCTTGCAAAAATCTCTATCTCCACCTTAAATGTATTTAATGACCCAGCCTCCACGGCTCTCTGGGGCAGAGAATTCCACAGATTTACGACCCTCAGAGAACATTCTCCCCGTGTTTGCGTGGGTTTCCTCCGGGTGCTCCGGTTTCCTCCCACAGTCCAAAGATGTGCGGGTTAGGTTGATTGGCTATGATAAATTGACACTTAGTGTTAGGGGGATTAAATACGTGGGGTTACGGGGATAGGGTGGGATATGTGTCGGTGCGGGCTCGATGGGCCGAAATGGCCTCTATCTGCACTGTGGGGTTTCTGTGAAGTAATTCCTCCTCATCTCAGTTCTAAAAGGGCGACCCTTTATTCTGAAACTGTGCCCCCGAGTTCTAGATTTCCCCACGAGGGGAAACATCCTCTCTGCATCTACCGTGTCGAGCCCCCTCAGTACCTTATATGTTTCAATAAGATCCCCTCTCATTCTTCTAAATTCCAATGAGTATAGGCCCACCCTGCTCAACCTTTCCTCATAAGTCAACCCCCTCATCTCTGGAATTAACCTCGTGAATCGTCTCTGAACTGCCTCCAATTCAAGTATATCCCTCCTTAAATAGGGCCGATTGCAGCATCACACTGAAGCTGCATTAACGGAGCAGAAACCAGGTTTCACATCGGTGTAGTTTAGCACCACACCAGGTGGTGCACTGACCATCAGAAGAGCTCCTAAAATTTTATATACAGTATTTATTTTTTTTATTTTTTTATAAAACATGTTACATAGAGATCTGTTCAGTTCTGTGACTAATGAGCATTGTACATATTTTAAATGCATTTCAGAAAAATTGCACATTACACAACGAACGTTAAAAGGAATATAGCACCTTTCATGATCTCGGGACGCCCCGAAGCATTTTACAAACAATGAAGTACTTTTATTTTTGGAAGTGTAGTCACTGTTATAATGTAGGAAACATGGGAGCAAATTTGCACACAGCAAGATCCCACAAACATCATCTGACCAGATAATCTTTTTTTCGTGGTGTTGGTTGAGGGATAAAGATTGGTCAGGACACCAGGAAGAACTATTCCAAAAAGAGTGTTGTGGGATCTTTTACGTCCACCCGAGAGGACAGACGAGGCTAGAGTTTAATGTCTCATCTGAAAGACGGCACCTCCAACAGTGCAGCACTCCCTCAGCACTGCACTGGGAGCGTCAGCCTAGATTTTATGCTCGTCTCCAGAGTGGTACTTGAATCTACAACCTTCCGACTCCGGCGAGAGTGCTGCCCACTGAGCCACGGCTGACGTACAGTAAAGATATTCTGAGGTAGGCATTCATAACATTACTATATGTCTTAATCTGAGAATACAAACAATGGCTTTACCAGAAAGTGGCAACTCTCACATTCCTATTAGTAGTACTTTCTGATAAGTGAATAATTACATGTCCAGTGAGACTCTTAACTAGAAATTCAAACCAGCTCTGGGATAAATGATTTAACTCTAATCTTTGTCCAGCAGATGTGTAGGTTGAAGAAACGATTTGGCAAAGTTGCTGCAGTTGAATATATTCTGCAAATCAGAGATTGCAGAACAGTTGCTATTGGTTTAAGCATCCACATCTATGGCTATATAATCCATAGAGTTTACAGCACAGAAACAGGCCATTCGACCCAACCGGTCCGTGCCGGTGTTTATGCTCCACACCAGCCTCCTCCCACCCCACTCTTCATCTAATATCAACATATCCTTCTATTCCTTTCTCCATGTGCTTATCCAGCTTCCCCTTAAACGCATCTATACTATTTGCCTCAACCACTCCCTGTGGCAGAGAGTTCCACATTCTCCCACTCTCTGGGTAAAGCTGTTTCTCCTGAATTCCCGATTGGATTTATTAATGACTATCTTATACTTATGACCTCTAGTTTTGAAATCCCCCACAAGTGGAAACATCTTTTCTACGTCTGCCCGATCAAACCCCTTCCATAAGTTTAAAGACCTCGATTAGGTCACGCCTCAGCCTTCTCTTTCCTAGAGAAAAGAGCCCCAGCCTGTTCCGTCATTCCCGATAGTTATATTCGCCGTATATAAATTGGAATACTCCTGGTTTAGGAGTAGCGTGTTTCAGAAGATGGCTGCTGGTACTAGTGCACTTTAAAAAGGGGTTGCTGCACACTCAAACGCTTTATAAATCGAGAAATGTGCAATGCACTTTACACCAAATTATTTATACCCAAGACTGTTCGCATGTTGGGCAACTGTTGAGGAATTCCATTGGCAATGTGAATATCAATTTCCTTCCCCATTATTCTCCAGTGAGGTTTTGCCCCATCCCAGTCCATCGTTACTCCTCGGTCTTGCTGCACTTGCCAGCCCAGGTTTGAATCGTCATTGGATCTGCCCCATGTGCCTCTGCTGGCAATTCTCTAAAGAACATAGAGATCCTCCTCGCCTCCTGCTTACGGGCAGCAACCCCAACTGCCCCCCCCCCCCCACCCTCCCTCGCTCGCCGTCCTTCTTGCACAGCACACCCACCGGGGGCTAATCTTGCCAACCTCCTTCCTGCCGTGCCCAGCTCACCTGCCACTGCCCCCTTGGACTCCGCCAAAAACAATTAAGACAGATTATCTGGTTGTTATCACATTGCTGTTTGTGGGAGCTTGCTGTGAGCAAATTGGCTGCACGTTTCCTACATTACAACAGTGACTACACTTCAAAAAGTACTTCATTGGCTGTAAAGTGCTTTGGGAAGTCGAGGTCGTGAAAGGCGCTATAGAAATGCAAGTCTTTCTTTCATTAATGGAGCAACAATCACTGCTCCCTCCATATTTCCCTCCAGAATGTCCGTTTACTCGTGAACAAGACCCAAGCCATCCATGACTTTATTTTGGATGATTGCAGTGACATCACGGCTTTGATGGATACTTGGCCATTTGTGGCCACATCTTGCCCCTTACTGATGCCTACCTGGCTATAGCTTCCACCACATGCCCCACCCAAACCAGCACAGTGGTGGTATGGCTCTTTTCACCAAATCTCACCGTGCTCTATCCCCCTGTTCCTCTAGCACCTTCTCCTCCTCCGACCACCTCACCTGGTTTCACTCCTCTAAAATCCTCGTTCTCCAACATCCCAAGCCTCAACCCAAGTTTTTCACCGAGAGATCCTCCCTCGGCCTCTGCACTGAGCGACGACCCTGCCTCAGCGATTTCAATCTCCATCTCGCCTTGTCCTCTCTCCTTCAATCTCACTGCGCTCCTCTCCCCCCCATAAAAACTCTCTTGCCCATATTCACAGCCAACCCTCGATCTTGCCACCTCACACGACCTCTCTACTTCTATTACCTCAATCGCAGACAAGGACATCTCCGACCACTTCCAACCCCACCTCCTTCTGCGCCCACCGCTGCAAACACTGTCCCTAAAGTCACTTGCAACTGCACTTTCACACTCCCAGCTATCTAACACCTTCACCACACGGACTGCAGCAGCCCAAGGTGGCGGTTCACCACCACCTTCTCAAGGACAGTTAGGGATGGGCAATGCCACCCTTGCCAGCGACGCCCACATCCCTTGAACAAATATTTTTAAAAAACCTCTCCAAGCTCATCTTGTCCACGAGACTGACCGCCTGCTCATTTGACCGCATTCCAGCGAAACTGCTAATCACAGAACTTCCCTTTCTGACCCCCATGCCATCTAACATTGTAAATGGTTCCCTCTCCTCAGGTACTGTCCTCCAAACTGTCAAAACCGCTGTCATCACCCCTCTCCTCAAAAAAAAAACTCACCCTTGACCCTTCTGTCCTTGCAAAATACAGCCCCACCTCCAACGTCCCTTTCCTTTACAAAGTCCTTCAACGGGTTGTTGCCTCCCAATTCCCTAAACAACTTTGCCGTAACTCCATGTTTGAATATCACCAATTAGCTCCAGTCAGTCACAAATGACATTGTCTAATGTCTAAAGCACTGACCAGTTTACACCAGCAAAGGGCTGTTTTAGACTTGATTATGTTGCCAAATACCACGGCAGCTGGGGAATTTAAATTCAGTTAATTAAATAAATCTGGAATAAAAAGCTAGCATCAGTAATGGTGACCATGAAACTATCGGATTGTTATTATCGTTAGATTTCTGGCTAGTAAGGGCATCAAGGGATATAGCGATCGGGCCGGTGAATGGAGTTGAGGCAAAAGATCAGCCATGACCTCATTGAATGGCGGAGAAGGGCCGAATGGCCGAATCCTGCTCCTATTTCTTATGTTCTTACATCAAGAGACTCGGTCACTTTCAACGCTACTCACTTGAAAATTTAAAGACTTCAACAATTTACTCACCTGAATAAAAATCAACATAATATTGGGGTAGTGCAATAACCAGACCCCAAGTCGTACTTACTCTCTGAGGCGTGTGGATGGGAGACAGTGCATCAAGATCAGTCATGGGGAACTCGAGCCCCTTCCTCCTCAGTTCTTCATACACAGTCACGACCCCAGTGAGGTCCGGAGTACTCCGGAAAGCATCAGCCCAAGCCTGCGCCCAACGTTAAAAACACATCATTAACTTTTATACAAGTCATGTTTTAGGCATGCCTGCACTCAATTTTCTCCCCCTCTCTCGTAATGACAGACTCTTCGTAGAATCATACATTACAGAAGGAGGCCATTCGGCCCATCGTGCCTGTGCCAGCTCTGAAAGAGCTCCCCAGTTAGTCCCACTGCCCTGCTCTTGTTTATCCAATTCCCTTTTGAAAGCTACAACTGAACCTGCTTCCACCGCCCTTTCAGGCAATGCTTCCCAGGTCATCATAACTCGCTGCGGAAAAGAAATTCTCCTCATCTCCGCTCTGGATCTTTAACCAGGAGACACAAATTTAAAGTAATTGGTAACTGATCCTCCTGCCAGTGGAAACAGTTCACCCCATCTACTCTATAAAAAAAAAAAAACCCTCATAATTTTGAGCACCTCGATTAAACTTCCCTTTAACCTTCTCTGCTCTGGAGGAGAACAACCCCAGCTTCACATAACTGAAGTCCCTCATCCCTGGTACCATCAAGTAAATCTCCCCTGCACTCTGTCCAGGGCCTTGACATCATTCACAAAGTTGGGCACAATGGCCCAGAAATTCAGGTCTCCACGGGCGAGTACGCACGGGGTACTCGCCCGTGGGCCCAATGGAAGTGCCGGTTTCGTGCATGCACTGCGCATGCGCGGGAAACCGGCACTTCCGTTCCCCTGAAAGAAGGGGTTCAGAGGTGGAACGCGTGCGCCGGAGAGGCAGCACGTGCGCATCGAACTTACGTTTTTTTTTTTTTTTGCAGCTTTCTCCGGGAGGGTAAGTCTCCAGCAGTTACACTTTTAAAAAGCAGACGTAAGGCCTACTTTTAACAAGGTAAGTGGTGAATTAATTAAAATTAAAACATTTTTTCCACAGGTTTATTATTTTTAAATACTTTAAAGGTAAGTTTATTTTTAGCCCCGTTAGAAAATGTAATTAATTTTTTCAAAAATTTAAATTATTGTTCAATAGTTATTTCATGTAATTTATAGTTATTTTAAAAATGTGATTTAAAAAATTTTTTATTTGAAGTTTTAGTGATGTTTTGGGGCTTATAGTATTTATAGGTTTGACAGCCCTTCCTGTCAATCTTATGAATGGAGCATTCCCTGCTACCATTGGCTCTCCATGGCCCACGTGATCCCAGGGGACGCTTCGAACTAACTGCGCCCCTGGGATACGCAAGCACTGTGCGCCGGCAGCGGCCCAGGATCGGAATCCCACGCGGGCCCCACAGCTCAACGGCCGGCGCGCTAGGTTAAGTGCAGGTCGGGGGCTTGCACCTGCGGGAAGCCCCCGACCCGAATTTCTGGGCCATACCAATAATTTATAATGGTTTAGCATAAATAAAAACTAATTTTTGACTCTTATTTGATGATGGGATTCAGAATGGGCTATTCACCTTGAAGCACATTACACTAGACTTACACAAAATCAACACACAGCCATTTCCTGCACGAATCACCGAATGGTGACCAGCAACTCCCTAATCCAAGGCACTAAAGGCAGCTGCAGCACCCCAACTGCTGACCCAGACAAGGTTAGCTAACAATACAGACCAGGGACTGATCCTCGGGACCTCACCAGGTAGTGCATTTATCCTTTAAACACCACTTTTTGAAGAGTCACATAACTGGAGAGCAGGGAGGCGCCAACAAACATTAAGCACCAACACTCCCTCAAGAGTGCTCGATTGTTGACCAGCACCAGGCTGATTTGCAAGACGTACACATCTCAGCCTCATTTGCAATAGATTTTATACCATTTTGCACCTTGCGAGAGGTTCAAACTATTAAAATGTCTTGTGGTATTAAAAAAAAAGTTAACTTCTACAAGCCAGAAAGCCTTACGCAAGAATTTCAATTCTGACACACATTACAAACAAAACCCGCTGAAATATTAAGGTGTCCACCGAGGCTCAGTTGGTCGCACTCTTGCCCGAGTCAGAAGGTCGTGGGTTCACACCAGAGACCAAAATCCAGGCCGACACTCCAGCGCAGAACTGAGGGAGTGCTGCATTGTCGGAAGTGCCGTCTTTCGGATGAGGCGTTAAACCAACTGCCCTCTCGCATGTAGGTAAAAGATCCCATTGCACTATTTTGAGGAAGAGAGGGGCGTTCTCCCAGGGTCCCGGCCAATATTTATCCCTCAATCAACATCACTAATACAGATTGTCTGGTCATTATCACATTGTTGTTTGTGGGAGCTTGCTGTGCACAAATTGGCTGCTGCATTTCCTACATTACAACAGTGACTACACTTCAAAAGTGGGAGAGTTTTCCAGATTTCCACGGCCCTGTGTGTGAAGAAGTGCTTCCTGACATCACTCCTCTGAACAACCTAGCTCTAATTTTAAGGTTATGCCCCCTTATTCTGAACTCCCCCCACCAGAGGAAATAGTTTCCATCTACCCCATCAACTCCTTTAATCATCTTAAACAGCTTAACTCGATCATCCCTTAATCTTCTATACTCAAGAGAATACAAGCCGAGTCTATGCAACCTGGCCTCATAACTTAACCCTTCTGGCAAATCTGCGCTGTTCCCCCTCCTAGGCCAATACGTCCTGTCCGAGGAGCGGAACACAATGGCTTTTGTCTCACACATTTGTTAGGAGGAATTCTGGCTCATTCACCATTTGTACAGATAGTCTTGACAACACGGTAGTAAAGTGTGGAGCCGAGGATGTAGCCATTTTTTAAATCAGTATATAGCAACAGAAACTATGTGCTAGTGAATGAACAAACAGAAAAATACAGAATACACGAGACATTGGGCTGACAGAAATACTCTCTGGATTTTTTTGCCTCTCCCAGGAAATGACGTGGCTGCAGAGGAGGTGGTGGGAAGTAGCGTTTAGTCATGATGGCCATCTTTAGTGTGGGACGGGCTTGCTGGACCAGCTGGTCTTCCCTTGCCCGCCAGTTTCGTATGTTGGTACAGGAAACTTTATTATCCGGCACCGACGGGACCAGCGTGGTGCCGGTTTATCAAAAAGTCCGGATTACAGAGAGGTATAGTTAAAAGGTACGAGAGGTCCGTACACAGCAACAACTCCAGGCTTCCCTGTTGTTTAGCAACATGTGCAGGAACTCCGGCCACAGACCAAGCGTTCTCCTGTGCAGGAACCCCAGTTACACAGCCACAGATCCAGGAACTGCCACGAATAGGAAGTAAAACTTACCTGAACCTACTCTTGAATTTTGCCGGTTAACAGAGATTTCCGGTTATTTAGGTGCCAGTAAATCGAGAGTTTGCCCTCTGCTGATTGATCAGCTATTGCAGACAGCGGTGGGCTGCCGGTGCCACTTACCTGTATTAAGCTCAGCACTTTATCCTGCACTACAGTGGGTGGGTTGTTCCTGGGCAGAATGGTTTTCACCAATACGTCCTCCACAAACTCCCGACTGGCCACCATAATATGGAACCGATGGCCACAGTTCTTCACACAGGTCTCCAGAACCTTTATTAGATAAAAAAAGTTAGACAAATTCAAACTTTGAATATACTGATCCATTGAGCACTTTTTTTTTTTTAAATAAAATAGCAGCTTCGATTCTAATTTTAACTTGACTGCTGAGCACTACAAACATGCAGCAGACATGTAGAGAAAGAGGAAGAAGCAAGTTTCACTTATATGATGTTTTAACAGGTCTTCAGGATGCCCCGAAGAGTTTTACAACCAATAAATTACTTTTTGAACTGCAGTTACTGTTACGAACAGACCGATGATGACTGGGAGACACATCGCCCTCTCTACACAGTTATGTTGGCCACACTCAGGAACTCGCCCAGCTTACCTTCGAACACCTGCAGCAAATCCAACTCTACACGAGCTGGCAAATTGTTCCGTTGGCCGATGACTCCGTGAAAGGAAATACTTCCTCATATCTAACCTAATTCTATGCTCCCGATCTGATCTAAACTCAAATAGCCTGTCCATTTGGACTGAATCTAATGCTCTCATTATTTTAATGCCCTCCATCAAATCTCCTCAAAGTCTATGCTTTTCTGAAGTAAAAAGCCCCATCGCAGCCAATTGTGGTGACTAAGGGCCTTTAAACTAGGTGTCAATCTAGTGGACCTCCTCAGACCCTTTTCTAGGGTCTCCATCACCCACCATGTGAGGAGACCAAAACTAGACACAACATTCTAAATAAGGTGTAACCAAGGCTGTTGCAGAGACAGTGACCCCGATATTAACGGGGAGGCGGGGAGAGTGTGGGAAGAACCCGGCAAGACCGGGGATGTGGAGGTCCCGCCGATTCAAACGTGGCCCTGCCGTTACAATAATTTTGGGCCGACTCTCACCCGACAGCCGGCCAGATTGACTGCCTGGCCAGTGGGCGGGAGAGGAGAGGAGCAGCAGGAGGCCTCAGCCAGGGACCTGTGCAGGTGGTCCCCGGCAGTCAGTAGGGAGGCAAAAGCTCTGGGACACGAGTGGGGCTGGGGAGGCCAGAAACGTCCCTGAGGCGCCTGCGGGGAGCACCCCTGCTCCTCCTGGCCTGCAAAGAGTGCTAAAAGGAGCAGATCTTGTACGGGTTGAGCGTCCTGAATCCGGCAACCTCAGGACCGAGGCTGAGCCAGTTTTCGGGTTTTTCCCCAGACTTCGGAACATGTTTCTGATGTCCGAAGTCCGGAAACGCCCGAGCCCAGGTTGCGATATTTCCGGACTTCGGACATCAGAAACATGTTCAGAGTCCGGAAATGCCTGGGCCCAGGTTGCGATATTTCCAGTTTTTGGTAAGCCTCCCTCAGGGTGTCCGGATTCCAGACGACCCTGCCACCAATCGTCCCGGAGTCCGGATTCCAGACAACCCTGCCACCAATCGTCCCGGAGTCCAAATTCCGGAACTCCGGATTTTGGACGCTCAATCTGTACTTACTTTAGGCAGTCAGCTCTTCCCGCCTCAGATCTGCTGCTGGGAATCCCCCAACTCGGGGCTCCCCGACCTACAGTTAAGTTTAAGTCACGCCGCCCCAACAATGTCATTGGGCCGCAACTTTTAAATGTTAATTAGGCCCCCACCTGTCTTTTGTGGGAGCCTCGATGGCCTGCTTGGGGTTTTTTTTTTTTTTTTTTTTTTTTTTTAAATTTTAAATGGCCAGGAATGAGGTTGGTTTGCTCGATCCCGATACTATTAACCCCCCCTCTCCCCCACCATTTCATTGAGCTAAACACCAAGACGACCAAAGTCATCATCTTCGACTCCTGCCACAAACACCATACCCTCCCTGACCACAGGCTCAGGCTGAACCAGACTGTTTGTAACCTGGGCATCCTACCTCAGCCCATCTGCCACTGAAATCCTCGTCCGTGCCTCTGTTGTGTCCAGAGTCGACGACTCCAATGTTCTCCTGGCCAGGGTCCCATTCTCCAGCCTCTAAACTCTGCGGCCCACATCCTAACCCACACCAAGTCCTGCGCGACCATCACTCCGATACGCCAGACACTACACTGGCTCCCAGCCTCAAATTTAAAAGTCATCCTTATGTGCAAATCCTTTCATGGCCTTTCCACCACCCCCAACTTGCTCTCTCACTATAACCCCCTCCCCAAACTCTCCGTTCCTCAGACTTTGGCATCGAACATTTCTCCCTTCACCCCACTTGGGCTCCACTCTCTGGAATTCCCTCCCTAAATCCTTCCGTCTCTCCACTTCCCGCCGCTCCTTTAAGACCCTCCTCAAAACCCACTTGTTTGACCACAAGCTTTTGGTCACACTTCTTAATAGTTCCTTCTTTGGCTCAGCATCGAATCTTCCCTGCAGTCTGTACAAATTAAAAAGAAAATGAGCTTCTAGTCACGACGTAAGGGACAGGCGCAAGATGGGACATAAATCTAACAAGGCAGACCTGCATCGCCGAAATTACCCACTGCTAGATGTTTTAATTAATATATATTTCAATTCTTTAATTTATTTTAGCATAAGAGTTCTGAGATCAGCTGCCATGCTTCAAAGTGTCAAAGATATTCAACAAAGACAAAAGGAAGGCAGTCATTTTATGCTGTTTGTTTCTGACCTTAAAACCTACAAGCTCCTTCCAATGTACAAACATCCTTCACCAAACAACAATTAAACTTTTACAGAAGCAAAATACTGCGGATGCAGGAAATCTGAAATAAAAACAGAAAATGCTGGAAATACTCAGGTGGTCAGGCAGCATCTGGAATTTAGAAGGATACCGGGTGATTTGATCGAAGTTTTCAAGATATTAAGGGGAACAGATAGGTTAGAGAGAAGCTATTTCCGCTGGCTGGGGAGTCTAGGACTAGGGGAGCAGAGTCTAAAAATTAGAGCCAGACCTTTCAGGAGTAAAATTAGGAAACACTTCTACACACAAAGTGTGGTAGAACTTTGGCACTCTCGCAAACAGCAATTGATGCGAGGTCGATTGTTAATTTTAAATCCGAGATTGATAGATATGGGGCAAAGGCAAGTATATGGAGTTAGGCTGCAGATCAGCCATGATCGCACCGAATGGCGGAACAGGCTCGAGGGGCTAAACAGCCTACAGCTGTTCCTGGAAACAGAGTTAATGTTTCAGGTCGATGACCTTTCCTCAGAACGGGAAAAAGTTAGCGATAACTAGGTAAAAGAGACAAAAGGGAAATCCCATCGGAGTGGAGAGCAGAACTTCAAGGTGGGCATTCGTGGAAGAGAAGTGGCAGTGATACGACCACTAATACAAAAGCAAAATGACTAATATCAGGCTGGGATTGCTTATTGAAATTAGACATTGGGGAATAGACCAACTGAAACACAGCTCCAGCTCAACGGTAGAATCTGCTGCGTGTCACATGGTATAATGATACCATCATTACAAAACACAGCGGGCTAGAAATTCGGGTCCCCACGGGTGAGTACGCGCTGGATACTCACGCGTAGGGCCAACGAAAGTGCCAGTTTTGTGCATGCACTGCACATGCGCGGGAAACCGGAACTTCCGTTCCCTTGAAGGAAGGGGTTCACAGGTCGAACGCGTGCGCCAGAGAAGCAGCGCGTACGCCTGGAACTTCGTGTTTTTTTTTTTTAAAACCGTTTTTTCCGGGAGGGTAAGTCTCCAGCAGCTACGCTTTTAAAAAGCAGTCGCAAGGCCTGCTTTTAAACAAGCTAAGTGGTGAATTAAGTAAAATTAAAACAGTTTTTCCACAGGTTTATTATTTTTAAATACTTTAAAGAAAGGTAAGTTTATTTTTTAGCCCTGTTAAAAACTAATTATTTTTTTCAAAAATTTAAATTGTTTAAAATAATTATTTTATGTAATTTATAGTTACTGTATTTTAAAAATGTGATTTAAAAAAAAATGTATTTGAAGTTTGAGTTAGGTTTTCAGGCTGATTTCTATTCATAGATTTGACAGGTCTTCCTGTCAAATCTATGAATAGAGATTCCCTGCTACGATTGGCTCTCCATGGCCCACGTGATCCCAAGGGACGCTTCGAACTAACTGCGCCCCTGGGATACGCAAGCACTGCGCGCCGGCAGCTGGAGGAGGCCCAGGATCGGAATCCCATGCGGGCCCACAGCACAACAGCCGGCACGCAAGGTAAGCCTCCGAACCGGATTTCTGGCCCATCATGCTTGTAAGCAATCCCACTGAGGACCCAGTTAGAATATTATATAGAGGCAATACTGCACAACTCGACAGCACATTTGCAATCGGTGGTTGCACACTCAGCACATGACATGCTTGCAAATGCAATTTCCCATTACAATACTCGCAGCACAACAGAGCCTTTGTCTTCAAGATAAATCACAGGACTAACCGTTAGACACAGCATCACCTCCCGAAAGTTTTTGTTTCCCGAAAGCCTCTTCCTCAAGGCCCTGATCGCATCCCTCGGTCTGAGAAACAAAGCAAAGATCCAATTAGAAAAATAAAAGGCAAAAAAAACCTCAACAATTTACAAGACAAAGTTGGCAGCAGAATTATTATATATATTTTTTTTTTTTTTTTTTAAATTGTTGGTTAAAAAAAATCCCTAATGATTCAGAGAATTTATCCAAAACCTAACAACCAGAGTCCAAGAAAGTCCCAAATTTGAACCCAGTGTTGTGTAGAAATATGAACACTAATGTCCACACTATGCAAGAAATATTTTATTGAAAAATCCCAATATGAGATGAGAGGGTTGTCCTATGAGGAGAGATTGGGCCTATACTCTCTGGAGTTTAGAAGAATGAGAGATGATCTCATTGAAACATATAAGATTCTGAGGGGGATTGACAGGGTAGATGCTGAGAGGTTGTTTCCCCTGGCTGGAGAGTCTAGAAATAGGGGGCATAGTCTCAGGATAAGGGGTCGGCCATTTGAGACTGAGATGAGGAAGAATTTCTTCACTCAGAGGGTGGTGAATCTTTGGAATTCTCTGCCCCAGAGGGCTGTGGATGCTGAGTCGTTGAGTATATTCAAGGCTGAGATCGATCGATCTATGGACTCTAGAAGAATCGAGGGTTATGGAGATTGGGGGGGGGGGGGGGGGGGGGGGGAGAAAGTGGATTTGAGATTGAAGATCAGCCATGATCTTACTGAATGGCAGAGCAAGCTCGAGGGGCCGTATGGCCGACTCCTGCTCCTAATTCTTATGTTCTTATTTTAACACTAGTCAGTCAAAGGGTATTAGATAAATCGCTTTCCTCTCTTCCTCCCCCGACCAACCCCCCGCCCCATGCAAGTTAAATCTCAGAACGTTACATCAGGATTTACTATTACTGCCTAGAATTTCAGCTCTCGTGACTAAGTAAGCTTGCCTCGATATGTTCCACATAACCCAATCCGAAAGATTGATTATTAACCAAGTCAAATCAGTCCCAGTAGGAACAGTGCAATACCAAGTGAAGCACAGCCGCTCATTCATAGAAATGTAATACTAACACTTTATTTGACTATATCTATAATAATACAAATAATACCTTCACAACATTTACTCTTGAGGATTACAAGTAATACTTAATATCACTCAACAAAATCTAAATCATCAGTAACTCCTGCCTGGTGATTGTTGCGCGGTGTCCGTTCATCCGTTGTCGCAGTGTCTGCATGGTCTCGCCGATGTACCATGCTCCGGGGCATCCTTTCCTGCAACGTATGAGGTAGACAACGTTGGCCGAGTCACATGAGTATGTACCATGTACCTGGTGGGTGGTGTCCTCACGTGTGATGATGGTATCTGTGTTGATGATCTAGCATGTCTTGCAGAGGTTGCTGTGGCAGAGTTGTGTGGTGTCGTGGTCGCTGTTCTCCTGAAAGCTGGGTAATTTGCTGCGAATGATGGTCTGTTTGAGGTTAGGCGGCTGTTTGAAAGCGAGTAGTGGAGGCGTGGGGATGGCCTTAGCGAGGTGTTCGTCGTCATCGATGACATGTTGAAGGCTGCGAAGAACATGGCGTGGTTTCTCCGCTCCGGGGAAGTACTGGACGACGAAGGGTACTCTGTTGGTTGTGTCCCGTGTTTGTCTTCTGAGGAGGTCTATGCGATTTTTCGCTGTGGCCCGTCGGAACTGTCGATCGACGAGTCGAGCGTCATATCCCGTTCTTACAAGGGCGTCTTTCAGTGTCTGTAGGTGTCCATCGCGTTCCTCCTCGTCTGAGCAGATCCTGTGTATTCGCAGGGCTTGTCCATAGGGGATGGCTTCTTTAACGTGGTTAGGGTGGAAGCTGGAGAAGTGAAGCATCGTGAGGTTGTCCGTGGGCTTGCGGTAGAGTGAAGTGCTGAGGTGTCCGTCTTTGATGGAGATTCGTGTGTCCAGGAATGAGACTGATTCTGAGGAGTACACCGCGCAACAATCACCAGGCAGGGGTGTTCCCTCCCAGTCGGGGAACACTTCAGCAGTCAAGGACATTCAGCCTCCGATCTTCGGGTAAGCATTCTCCAAGGTGGCCTTCGAGACACACGACAACGCAAAATCGTCGAGCAGAAACTGATAGCCAAGTTCCGCACCCATGAGGACGGCCTCAACCGAGATCTTGGGTTCATGTCACGCTACATGTAACCCCACCTGATGCAGGGTCATCCAGACTCGAGTCGACATTGGCTTGTTCTCTCTACACAGATGCGGCTGGACCTGCTGTGATTTCCAGCCAAAAAAAATGTTTTTTGTCTGTTTTTTTGTTTTTCATACAGACCCCAGCATCTGCAATATTTGACCCCTTGTGACCCCACCTCATTGTTCTTTGATGTAATGTTTCCCTGACTGACCTGTTTGGACACCATTCACACCTTTGACTGCTGTGATTATCTCTCTGCCGAGGTGCGATAAATGGCAGTTGGAAAGGTTACCTGTAAACATCTGACATGATTCTCTGACTATATAAGCTGTGTCTTTATGCATTTCTCCACTTCACCTGAAGGAGCAGCGCTCCGAAAGCTTGTGATTTCAAATAAAGCTGTTGGACTATAACCTGGTGTTGTGTGACTTCTTACATTTGTCCACCCCAGTCCAACTCCGGCATCTCCACACCATACTTATCTAAATTCACCAGAACACTGGTAGCCTTCCGGTGTTGTGTGTGATTTTAGGATTGATTACCTTTCTCCTAGCCCCTCTCTCCTCATTTAATATGTTCAAAACCTGCCTCTTTGACCAACCCTCTACAGAGGAAGACAGAACTGTTCAGTGCACAGCCACCTTGCAAATCAGCAACTTGCATTTATATAGCACATTTAATGTAGTAAAACATCCCAATGCACATCACAGGAGCGTGATCAAACAAAATCTGACACGGAGCCATACAAGGAGATATTAGGACAGGTGACTAAAAGCTTAGTCAAAGAGAGGGAGAGGGAGAGGGCGTAGTTGAGTGAGCACAAGGGTGATGATGTGTGAACAGGACTTGGTGCGAGTTAGGACACGCTCAAGTTTACAGAGAGTGCAAGGTGGGATGCCGGCCAAGAGCGCGGGATGGAATCAGTGGCTTGGGAATGGAGTTTGTGACGGGGACTGAAGACAATGGGTTTAGTCTTCCCAATATTTAATTGGAAGAAATTTCTGCTCATTCCATATTGGATGTCAGACAAGCAGTGTGAAAAATCAGAAGTGGAGGGATTGAGAAAGGTGGGTGAGAGATAGAGCTGGGTATTGTCAGCGTATATGTGGAACCTGACGTACTCAGATGATGTTGCCTAGGTATTGTACGTTCTGTGTGCTTAGAACCACAAGTGGTTCATTTTACTTTTGCTGCTTTGAAGAGGGTTGCTGGGCAATGTTCCTTGTAAACTGTGCAGCGCTCCAGGGAGCCCACGCAGCTGAATTCTCAATACAAAAGACAGACTTGCATTTATATAGCGCCTTCCACGACCACCAGACGTCTCAAAATGCTTTAGTCAATTAAGTACTTTTTTTTTTTTTTGAAGTGTAGCCACTGTTGTAATGTGGGAAACGCGGCAGCCAATTTGCGCACAGCAAGCTCCCACAAACAGCAATGTGATAATGACCAGATCATCTGTTTTTTAGTGATGTTGGTTGAGGGATAAATATTGGCCATGACACCGGGGAGAACTCCCCTGCTCTTCTTCAAAATAGTGCCATGGGATCTTTCACATCCACCCGAGAGCGCAGACGGGGCCTCGGTTGAACGTCTCATCCAAAAGATGGCACCTCCGACAGTGCAGCACCCCCTCAGCACTGCACTGGAGTGTCAGCCTGCATTTCTGTGCTCAAGTCTCTGGAGTGGGACTTGAACCCACAACCTTCTGACTCCGAGGCGAGGGTGCTACCCACTGAGCCACAGCGGACACCAGCACATTCGTGGTATTTTGAATGGAGGGGCTGCGCGGCGGCAAACAAAATTAGAGGGAACATTGTTGCCGTGTAGAAAAGTGCGTCCTGCGTTAACATCCTCGGGCATCCCCTCTCTAATGCAGGCGGCTTCCATCTCACGCCGGCACGGAGTGGAACTGAAGATCATGGAATGTGGAAAAGCACCTTGCGCTTCCCACTCTATAGCATGAATAGGGGATTTCACAGTGTTAATCACATCAACAACAACAATGTCCTTTCCCTTTTAGTAATCAGAGATTGAACTTTGAATGGTTACACTCTTGTACGAGATACTCGTGCATCTCGTTGGTTCAGTTGGCAACCTGCTCGCCCAGGACGAGAAGAATCTTGGTTTCAGCCCCTCACCGGGATTCGAGTTGTATAATCTAACCGAAAAAGTGCTGCACTGTCCAAGGCACCATCCTTTTCATCAGACGTTAAACAGAAGTCCTTGGCTGCCTGCTCTAGTTGATGCTCTAAAGCCATGGTGGGACGATGGTAACGTTAAACACTCTGGAAGGATGAGCTGAAAAGGGTGAAAGGGCCACCTTCCTCTTATAACCTTAACTTTGTTTTTAAACAAAAGGATTGGGCGGGCCATAAAAACAAAACATTACATAAGAATTCTTTTTTTACTTTAATTACCGAGTGGGCTGGGTGTAAACGTTCAGAGCGATTTTGTCCTCAGGGCTGCCAGTAGTTTTAGGGCATTTGGAATAAGGACCTTCAGTTTTTGGTTGAATATACAAGCTATCAAATTTACGAAACACTAAATAGTTTACTTGTTTTATGATAAATCGCAAACATTCTGTAATGGACTTATTGTTCAAACTAGAAATTCAATGTTTCCCAATTGACACAACAACACTTCAAAATTAGCCACACGTGTCAGCTGTGGCGCAGTGGGCAGCACTCTCGCCTCGGAGTCAGAAGGTCGTGGGTTTGAGTCCCACTCCAGAGACTGGAGCACAAAAATCCAGGCTGACACTTCAGGGCAGTACTGAGGGAGTGCTGCACTGTCAGAGGTGCCGTCTTTCAGATGAGACGTTAAACCGAGGCCCCGTCTGCCCTCTCGGGTGGATGTAAAAGATCCCATGACCACTATTTTGAAGAAGAGCAGGGGAGTTCTCCCCGGTGTCCTCCCCGGTGTCCTGGGGCCAATATTTATCCCTCAATCGATGTCACTAAAAACAGATTATCTGGTCATTATCACATTGCTGTTTGTGGGAGCTTGCTGTGCGCAAATTGACTGTTGCGTTTTCTACATTACAACAGTGATTCCACTTCACTTCCAAAGCGCTTTGCAGCCAATGAAGTACTTTTTCTGAATGTTTGGTGGGCATGAAAGGCGCTGTATAAAAGCAAGCCTTCCTTCCTTGTAATACGGATGGGTTTTGACATGAATCTTGTCATTCAGGTGCAAATGACATGTAATAATACTGGGCGGCCTGCTGGTGGCGCTGTCCAGGGAGAGTATAAATACTCGGGCATGGGCCCAGCTTGCTCAGGACATTCTTTAACAGGAACTAGTGAAGGACACAACTAGATCTCCATGTTGAAAAACAGTTGATTAAAGCCTTGTTTAATACTCAGACCCAGTGCCTAGTAGTTTTCCGACGTCCGGTTTTATTTAACGAGGACTCACTGATGAGTGAGGAAATTGGTTTCTCGCACATTTTCCAATTAACTGCCTTGATGCACGTTTTTGTTCACCTAGTCTTAAATTAGTGATGCCAGTCAAAGACGCGAAATATCATACAGCAGATTCTACAACATGCCTGGTAATTGCCACACCTGCCAAGAACAGCCACACCTAGATCCCCATAAAGCACAGTACCAAGGGCCATGTATGGCAAGAATGCACAATTAGCTGCAACCACAGGAAGACTATGTTGTTCAACAGCAAAGGGAACAGGACGGTTTAGTTCTGCGACAGGACTGAAACAGTTTCTACCAGTGAAACCACCCCACCAAAAGTTATAAACGTCCACCATTGTCACACACTCTCATCTGGAGTCAAAAATCACATTTGTTCCTACTTCGGAACAAATAGACAGCAGGGGAGTGCATGATAAGAAAGAATATGAAAAGGTTAGGCGAGAAGCCAAAAAAAATTAGGGAGGCAAAGAGGAACTATGAAATTAAATTATCAAGGAACATAAAACAAAATAGTAAAATATTTTATAGGCACATCAATAAAAAAAGGAAGTCTGGGATGGGAATAGGGCCATTAAGGGAGAGTCAGGATAATACCACAGGTAACGATAGAGAGATGGCAGAAATATTAAATAATTATTTTGCTTCAGTATTTACCAGGGGAGAGAGAACAGGTGGACATGACATTGGGATGATGAGATGAGTAATGAGATAAGTGCATTTAAAATAAGGGGATATATTAAATAAATTAATCAAACTCAAAGGAGGATAAAAACCCCTGGTCCGGTTGGATTGCATCCACGCATTTTAGAAGAATCTAGGGAAGAGATAGCAGAGGCATTACTGCGCAAATTTAATAATTCTTTAGGAAAAGGAGTAGTGCCAGAGGACTGGCGGCTCGCTAACGTAATACCGATATTTAAGGGAGATAGAACATGTCCAGGGAATTATAGACCAGTCAGCTTAACATCGGTGGTAGGAAAAATAATGGAATCCCCACTAAAGGAGAAAATAGAAGAACATCTAGAAACCAAAAATATAATAATGAATAGTCAGCATGGATTTCAAAAGGGAAAGTCTTGCTTGGCCAACCTTATTGAACTTTTTGAAGAGGTAAGGGAGGGTGAACAATAGTAATGCTGTAGATGTCATTTATCTAGATTTTCAAAAGGCCTTCGATAAGGTACCCCTATAATAGACTGATGAACAAGGTCAGAGAATGCGGAGTCAGGGGACAAGTAGCAGAATGGATTGGTGGCTGGCTTCATGACAGAAAGCAGAGAGTAGGGGTAAAGGGTAGTTATTCACAGTGGCAGAAGGTGGGTATGGTGTTCCACAAGGGTCAGTGCTGGGAAAAAAGGCTGAGGGGTGACCTTAATAGAGGTCTTTAAAATTATGAAAGGTTTTGATAAAGTGGATAGAGAATGTTTCCACTTGTGAGGAAGAGCAAAACTAGAGGCCATCAATATAAGATAGTCACCAAGAAATCCAATCGGGAATTCAGGAGAAACTTCTTTACCCAGAGAGTGGTGAGAATATGGAACTCGCTACCACAGGGAGTGGTTGAAGCGAATAGTATCGATGTATTTAAAGGGAGGCTGGATAAGCACATGAGGGAGAAGGGAATAGAGGGTTATGCTGATAGATTTAGATGAGGAAAGACGGGAGGAGGCTCGAGTGAAGCAGAAACGCCGGCATGGACTGGTTGGGCCGAGCGGCCTGTTTCTGTGCCGTATATCCGATGTAATCCTGTGTGCTTTTGCTTCTGGAATCTTGCCATGTGCCAAATGGCTGCAGCATTTGCCCCTCGCATTGCAGCAGTCACCAAACTTCAAAGTAATTCACTGTAGGTGGAGTGCTCGGAGGCATTTGTGAAAGACATTAAGGCACTAAATAAATTTGCCCTTATTTTAAGGAATTTTGCAGCCAGCCAGCGAACGAACAAACGAACGAACGCGCACGCACGCATCTTGGCGAGATGATTAGTTACATTGCATCTACAGCACAGAAACAGGCCATTCGGCACCCCACACTAGGCTCCTCATCTAACCCTATCTGCATAGCCTTCTATGCCTTTCTGCCTCATGTGCCACTCTAGCTTCCCCTTAAATGCATCTACGCTATTTGCCTCAACCACTCCTTGTGTCATTCTCACCACTCTCTGGGTAAAGAAGTCTCTCCTGAATTCCTTATTGGATTTATTCGTGACTATTCTATATTTATGACCTCCAGTTTTGGTTTCCAAGTGGAAACATCTTCTCTCTGCCTACTCTATCAAATCTTAAAGACCATCAGGTCACCCCTTAACCAGCTCTTTTCTAGAGAAGAGCCCCAGCCTGTTTAGTCTTTCCTGATAGTTATAACCTCAGTTCTGGTATTATCCTTGTGAATTTTTTATTTTTATTTTTTTTTTTTTGCACCTTCTCCAGTGCCTCTATATTCTTTTTATAATATGGCGGCCAGAACTGTGCACAGTACTCAAGAAACACAGCAGGTTCTTGAAGAAACACACATCAAACACATCTACCAGTTTGACACAAGAGGACGTATCACAGGTTTTGACCTAATCGCCTGCAATAACCATCCCAAATGTGGCCTGGCGTGCTACATCAAAAAAGGCAGCACCGAACTCGAGCACACCAGTATTGCCGGAGTTTTCACTACAGCAATACGCGTAGGAGAGCAAACAATCTCCGATGTCTACAAACCACCGCTCGTACAGTGGCCTGACCCAC